>NC_084520.1:8231811-8558061 GCF_024500385.1 Phyllopteryx taeniolatus | reverse complement strand
GTTCACCGTACCCCTTTCCCGTTCCCATTCTCGGCTCCGATTCAGCTCCATAGGGTTTGGGTTTGGGAAAAAGTTTTCCATCTTGTACTCCACAGGGAAAAAGAGGATGACGAGCTTCCTGAAGACTAGATAAAAGGAGGATGAGAGTTGGCAACCATACGGAAGCAAAGCTGGTCCAGATGTTGAAGTGAAAAGTGAAACTAGCAGGTCCTCATCCTGTTGAATTCTTCCTTTCGTTTTTTTTATTTTGGGAGGGTTGCAGAGTTTGGCCGTGCCGTAATCCCGCCCGTTTCACCTTTTCATCTTGGCTCCGTGCGCTCTGTCACAGGAGGGGGCTGCATGTGAGTCGGGATAATAATAGTGTGAGGATTTAGCCTCCTCGCTCCTCCTCTTCCTCCCCCCTCCTCCACCACTCACTCCGCTCCGCATTTCCTCAGAATTATTCACCTTTTCTCATTATGTCAGCCTGTCGTCCTGTGTTTTTTTTTCTTGTTCCGCTAAATCATCTTCCCTTCCCGTGCTATCAACAGGTCTGAAATGAATGTGCCCCCCGACTCTGTATTAAACAGAAAATACATTTGTCTGCTGGATTCGGTGGGGCACTACCCCTCCCACCTAATATACAATGCAACAAACATACATTTGTTGACAGTTACTCAAAACACGGCATGTGAGAATAACCTTGTCGAATGAGACCGTTGCTTCACAGTGAAGTTTAATTCAAACTGTATACTCGCTTTGGAAGTTTGTTATATTTTGCCATTTTATTTGGGAAATCAACTCCTGCCAGGCATTAGAGTGCAAGTGTGACAACCGTACAATTTTTGACAGTTACTCAAAGTGCACCGCATGCGAGACTAACCTGGGTGAATGAGCCACATGCTGCTTCACCTTGTCTCAAGACAAAAGACAAGAGCAAGCAGCCCCTTACGGTTTGGTGAAGGATGTTTGAGAGTGGTACTAAAAAGAAACCATGTTTATTTTTTTTGTGAATAGAATGAACAAATGCTTTTTGTTGGACGGCGAGCATGTATATTTTCTATTTAATACAGTGTTCTCGTGTTGCAAGATGAAAGTACATAAATTATTTTTTCTACAACCCCAATTCCAATGAAGTTGGTACGTTATGTTAAACATAAATGAAAACAGAATACAATGATTTGCAAATCAAGTTCAACCTATATTTAATTGAATACACTACAAAGACAAGATATTTAATGTTCAAACTGATAAACTTGATTGTTTTTAGCAAATAATCATTAACTTAGAATTTTATGGCTGCAATATGTTCCAAAAAAGCTGGGACAGGTGGCAAAAAAGACTGAGAAAGTTGCGGAATGCTCATCAAACACCTGTTTGGAACATCCCACAGGTGAACAGGCTAATTGGGAACAGGTGGGTGCCATGACTGGGAATAAAAGGAGCTTCCCTGAATTGCTCAGTCATTCACAAGCAAAGATGGGGTGAGGTTCACCTCTTTGTGAACAAGTGCGTGAGAAAATAGTCGAATAGTTTAAGGACAATGTTCCTCAACGTACAATAGTTCATCATCTACGGTCCATAATATTATCAAAAGGTTCAGAGAATCTGGAGAAACCACTGCATGTAAGCGGCAAGGTCGAAAACCAATAGTGAATGCCTGTGACCTTCGATCCCTCAGGCGGCACTGCATCAAAAACCGACATCAATGTGTAAAGGATATCACCACATGGGCTCAGGAACACTTCAGAAAACCAATGTCAGTAAATACAGTTCGGCGCTACATCCGTAAGTGCAACTTGAAACTCTACTATGCAAAGCAAAAGCCATTTATCAACAACACCCAGAAACGCCGCCGGCTTCTCTGGGCCCGAGCTCATCTAAGATGGACTGATGCAAAGTGGAAAAGTGTTCTGTGGTCCAACGAGTCCACATTTCAAATTGTTTTTGGAAATTGTGGACGTTGTGTCCTCCGGGCCAAAGAGGAAAAGAACCATCCGGACTCTTATGGACGCAAAGTTCAAAAGCCAGCATCTGTGATGGTATGGGGCTGTGTTAGTGTCAATGGCATGGGTAACTTACACATCTGTGAAGACACAATAATGCTGAAAGGTACATACAGGTTTTGGAGAAACATATGCTGCCATCCAAGCAACGTCTTTTTCATGGACAAACCTGTTACAACAGCGTGGCTTCGTAGTAAAAGAGTGCAGGTACTGCAATGGAAACTGCCAGCAACAAGGGATGTGACCAGGAAAAAGTAGTAATTAAAAAGAACGATAATACTCCATCACAACTGTCTCAGGGGTCAACAGTTTTTTTGTATTTTTTATTTGTATCCCCCCCGCCAAAAAAAAGTAAAAAAAAAAAAAGATACATTTACATTTAATACAGAGTAGCCAAATAATTGCTAGTCTTTTTTGTTGGACAGCAATGTTATAGGAAGGAATAAAAAATTAAGACCATTTGCTGGATTTGGTGGGGCTCCTCCTGCACAGAATGCGTGAATTGATTGCACTTTTCCTGTTGGTTTTACTTTCATTTTAAAAAGCTGACATTAAGTTAGCCAAACATGAAAATCATGAGGTACTGTTTTGACCATAGTTAGTACATTAAATAATGTGAAAATGTGATAATGTAATGCATGTTCATTACCTCTAAGCATTAAAAAGTCAATCATGCTGACTTTTAACCACAATATAAAGTCATACAATCCGGCCTACTTTGTTGAAATCCAATAAGAATGCTTTACAGCAGATGGAGACATGTATTTCTAATGCACAAATTATCTGAGACCAGAAAGCATTAAAAAAAATAAAAAATAAATACATCCATTACAATACCTTGAGAAAGAAGAAAAAAAAAACAATAGCGACAATGAAGGAAAAAAACCCTCAGTGTGTGTGTCTGCACTGTGACAGACAAACACGTTCGTCGCTTTTATGCTCGTCGTCATTGCCCGTCAGGCTCGCGCCGTCCGACAGGAGTTTTTGATGGTTTTTAAACAGTCGCTTCTACTGATGAAAGCCGGGCGGCGTGGTCAGGTGACAGGCGCTTTTAGCTATAAATACGCACATGCCAGCTAAAATAGAGCATTTCAGTTTGGGTGACTCAGGCGTGCCGGAGGCAGATAGGGGCCACTTTCACAGGCTAAAATGATCATTTAAGTGATTAAGAGGTATCCAATGAACAATATTTATTATTGTGGTTTTCAGTGGTGCAGTGATGCTTATAATAAAATGTTTTGACGAATATTTCAGTTCTAATTAATTAATTTAAGAAGAGGCAGAGGAGGAGTTGATGTCAGCACTATCATCAGCAACTTCACAAGCGCTCCAAGCTAAAAACAACTATGCCGTCTTCCCAAATGGCACCCAAGCCTATTTAGACGAAGAGTTAGCCACTAGCTAAAAGACAGCGAGCTAATCTTAAAAGTCATGCATAGGCACATTTCTCACTTTGCAAGTTTAAGGACAGGTCAGTGAAAGTGTCACACAAGTGTGTGTATGTGTGAATTTGAACCCTGGAGTGACCACTGCAGTGCTATTATACAATGTATAAAGTTGAAAGAAAAAGTATGCAAACCCTCTGAATGACCTGGATTTCTGCAAAAATTGGTTGTAAAATGTGATCTGATCTACATCTAAGTCAAAACAACACTACAGACAGTCTGCTTAAACTGATATAGAACAAACAATTATATGTTGGACACACCATGTAATCATTCACAGTGCAAGGTGGAATAAGTACAGTATTTGCACTACTAGGCTAATGACTTCTCCGAGAGTTTAATAACAGTCATGTGTCAGCCAATCTAGAGTCCAGTCAAGACTCTGATGAAATTAGAGGTGCTGCTTAAAGCTGCCCTGCCCTAGAAAACATTTACACCAGTTATGCTGTTGCATGACCTCAAGAGACCCCAAGAATTTTTTTTCTGTCAAAAGAGGCTCAATCAGTTATTAAATCCAATGGTGCAGATACTTTTTCCACCGATATTAATGGAAACAAATCATTGTTTGTGTGGTATTAAAGAATACTGTGTTCGCCTATGGTTGTGACTGTGATGATTATCAGGTAACGTTTCTAATCAATTTATGTAGAAATTCAGGTAATTCCAATACACATACTTTTCACATACTTTTTCTTGTAAAAATGTGTATAACTCCTAACTGTAAATGAAAAATGATAAATGAAACTAAAACAATGAGGCCATCTGTTGGATCTGGTGAGGCACTGCCTCTTATGGCGACACTGATCCTACTTTTCGTTGGTTTTCCTTTACATTTTTAATATGTTAAATTAAACTAGTTAAGCACATATATTTAATTACTTATTTAGTCACTTGTGGAAAATAAAATACACAAAGACAGACAGGACAATAAAAATCAACATCTAGTGCTTGGTTAAAAGCCAAGGAATAAAAATTTGTTTTTGTTGGTTTTCCTTTACATTTTGAATATGTTAAATTGAACTAGTTAAGCACATATATTTAATTACTAATTTCGTCACTCGTGGAAAATAAAATACACAAAGACAGACAGGACAATAAAAATCAACATCTAGTGCTTGGTTAAAATCAAAGGAATGAAAATTTGAAAATATTAAGTGAGGAAGCCTGCCTGATGCATAGCGGTAGTTTGTTCCATGTTTTTAAAGTGGCAACTGAGAACGCGCGATTACCTCTGAGCTTGCAGTGGGCCATTGGGACAACTAAAAGCATTTGGTCTGTTGACTGGAACGAAAGAGATGGAGTAGGGGCCATGTCTGATGCCGGATGGTTCAAGGCCATGTAAAGATTTAAAAACAAATAAAAGGATAAAATGGATATGGAAATGAACAGGAAGACAGTGAAGGGCAGCCAGGACTCGAAGGATGTGCTCTCGTTTATGGGCACCAGTTAAAAATTGGGCAGCAGCATTCTGGACGAGCTGTACAGCATCACAATCATCAAGCCTGAGTTGTTATAAAAGCATGGATTTACTGTTTCAAGTTTCTGAGATGATAAAAACAGTTGAATTTTTGACAGTTGTCTCAGTTGGAAGAAACTCAATTTAACAAATGCACTAATTTGGTGATACAGTTTAAAATATATTTCACCCCTTAATTCACATTCTGAGAGTTACTAGATCCTCCAGGTCGAAACAATAACACATCCTTCTTGTTTTTATTTAAAAAAGTTAAGTTAAGTTAAGTGTCATCCATGCTTTGATGTTGGCAAGTCATTTAATGAGAATCCTTCTGTTTTTCAAGGAACATAAATTTGGCAACCATCCACATAGCAGTGGAATGAAATGCCGTGTAGGCTCCTCGACCATCCAAGCAGAAGCATAGATAATAAAAACAACAAAAGACTGAATTGAGCCATGTGGGACGCCCCAGTTAAGAGCACTCCCAAATCCAACCCACTGCTCTAATCGAGAAATATGGATCTCATGATCCACCATGACAAAGGCCGCTGTAAGATCTAAAAGCACCAATAGCACAGTGTCACACAGATAGCTTAGATGCTACCCACCTTGTCAATAAAAAGTCTATAAATTGTTGACAACTTTCCATTACAGGAATGTTAAGAAACATCTTTAGCAACATTAAAATCAGAGATTATTTGACACAATATCAATCCATCTATCCATTTATTTTGTATAGTGCTCATCCTCATTAGGTTTGCGGATGAGCGAGAGCCTATCTCAGCTGATTTTGGGCAAGAAGCGGGGTATGCTCTGGGCTGGTCGGCAAACAAACAACCATTTACACTCACATTCATGAACTGTGACCTGTGATGGGGCACTGCCAGATCAGTGTATACACTGATCCTAGTTTTCCTTTCATTTTTTTAAAATTGGAAATCTGTCAGTTAGTTAGCAGGAAAAGAAAAGAATCACAATACGTTTTGATCACAGCGAATTCATTAATTAATCTTTTGCTGTTTGGCCATACATTTTGTGTCTTTTTTTGTGTGTGTTTATCGTTTTTCTTGTTGTTGGACAGCGACAATTTTGGAAAGAAGACATAATTAATATCATCTGCTGGATCTGGTGGGTTGGTTGGTTTGTTTGTTTGTTTTTGCTTGTTTAGTGTTTTCTTTTTTCCCTTGTTTAGTGGTTTTGTTTTTGTTGTCGATTTTTTGGGGGGATAGGCAGCAAGAATACTTTACAGAGGAACAATGGCGCCATCTGCTGGATCTGGTGAGGTGCTGCGCCTCATGCTTTCAATGCTTCTCTGATCCTACTTTTCCAGTTGGTTTTCCTTTAATTTTTTTCTTCATAGGGTTCAGGACTTCAAATACACTAACAACACGGACGTGACATATTTGTTTTACATTAGGACATGATATGTGGATTCAAGGGTGGCAACCTCTGCTTGTTGCACAGTGTGGTGTTAAGTCATCTGAATTTTTCAGATTGTTTCATGACCTGCTGCATATACATACGTGTATGTGTGTCTGTCTATCTGTCCATCTGTCTGTCCTTTTACGTCACAGCCACTGTGAGTCAGCTCCCCTCTGCCTTTCCTGAGTCACTCATCCAGCGGTTGCCTGGTTACTTGTGAGTGGGGAAAGTTTCCGATTGCGTATTTGTTTCCGTAGATAGATGGGGCCCTGATATTTATTCAGGCAGAACTGTGACCCAATAATGCATGTGTTTGTGTATCATCTAATGGACAAAAGCTGACAAATTAGTATTAGAACATCCTGTTGTTAAGCAGGAGGTGTGGGTGTGTTAGTGGGGGTGCGCGCGTATGTGTGCAGAGAAACTCTTTACTAGAAAGAAAATGATAAAGAAATTGATTTAGACCTTATTAGCAAACACACACCGCAGGTGTCAGTTTAAGTTAAAGTGAGCTCTGCTACTCAGATGTTGGGTATGATTTGCATTAAAGTGGATTTTGTTACTTCTTTTGAATGTGCTTTAATAAAACTAAACAATAGAAATGTATGCATTATGTTAGCCTAATAGCATGATTGCCTAAGACATTTATGAAAGTTTTCGGAAAACGAGAAAAAGACAACGAATTCAAGAAATAAGAAGAGGCTGGTTATGTTGATTCAACCTTTGCGGATTACCATGACCAGGATGACTGAGAATATACAATAGACATTTTTTTATTATTACAATTTGTAGAAATGACATATAGGCTTGTTCTCACAAGGATTTATAGATTGTTTTACCTAAAAAGTAGCGCACTGAAAAAAGAAGCAAACATTCTGTAGCTGTTATTTTTTGTTTTTACTACGCCGTCCAGGAAATAGGAAATTTTATTCCTAACCCTATGTATTTTTATATTAACATTGCAATCAAAATAACACAATTTTCATTCTTTTCTTTTTTTTACTTGTGTGACTATTTTAAAGCTTCTGATACATTATGATAATGTAATTGTTTCACGCACTTTTAAAAGTGCCATGCCATCAATATAATTTTTTTCTACTGTTTTATGCATAACATAAATGTTAAATCAAAATGAGTCTTTGAAAGGGTTAAGTTTGAGATCTATGCGGTTTGTCGATTGAATGCAAAAGGCAATAAATACCATAAGGCTTGCAAAACAGGTGGATTTGAAATCGACGTGTTGGTGACATTGTTTCGTCAATTAATATTCAAGTACCTGCCCATTTGTGGTTAGTACCCACCCACTCAACTCAGCTGAACGGCAACACAGCATCCCTGGGTTTTAAGGGAGAGACTCTCGGCCGCCACCAAGCCATACAAATACAGTCTAAAAGGTACCATCATTTCTCGTATATAATGCGCACCCATGTATAATATGCACCCCCAAAGTTGACCTCAAAATTCTGGAAAACCCTTTTACCTATGTATAATGCATTTTTACAATGCATTATAGTTTGCTTCTACCCATATGATCAAAACATGAAGTATTATCTGTATTTTGTTAGTTTTTTCAAATAATTATTCTGAAGTTAAGCACTTTATTTCAACACGTAATACTTTCTATTTACTTGCTCTTATTTTGAAATTCACAGCCCTACTTTTATTTAGTAAATGAGAAAACACAGTTGTGCTCATATGTTTGATTACCGAAGCAGAATTTGTAAGCTGGGTAGAGTTCTTTAAAGAAAAATGAAGGGCCAGGCGAAACACGGTGATGGGATTCAAATTAAACTGTCAAGCATTTCAGAAAAGCATTATCATTAAACAAAACATAACCATAAAGAAATGAATGATGGTTGTTGTTCAGTCATCAGTTGTATTTAAAAAAAAAAATATTTCACAAATTCTGCCAGGGTATGTAAACTTATGACCACAAGTGTATATATATATATATATATATATATATATATGCAGTCATACGTACCCCTGTCATATTGGAATGAAAGTGTGGGCTACACCTTTCTCATAACCTCTAGGTGGCGGTGGCATATTGTAATGAAAGTGTACAGCTTTTTTTCATAACCTCTAGATGGCGGCATACATTTATAAAATGTGAAACTTTTTTTTCCCCATTTTCCCCTTTACCTATGTATAATGCGCACAATTGACTGACAATTTTTTTTGGGGGAAAAAATCCCCATTATACACGAGAAATTACAGTACACGTAGTATTTTACAACAATGCCTCTACTATATTTATAATTTATAATGTAACTGTGCCCCGCCTCTCGCCTGAAGATAGCTGTGATAAGCTCCAGCACGCCCACGACCCTAGTGAGGAGAAGCGGTACAGAAAATGGATGGATGGAAGTTGAATAGCATTATAATTGTTATCCATCCATCCATTCTCTGTGCTGCTTATCCAGATATTTGCTAAATTAACAATTGTTAAGCACAACTTTATAAGGCACAAGACTTGCCTCTGGTCCCAACGACCCAACATGGAAGGCTGGAGGGAATGTCAACACTTTGTGTCGATTGTTTGAATACACACAACTTTTTATATGCGTTTTGAAACTTTGTCAAAACTTCTACCTGTTAAATCTGGAAATCCTTAGAACATAACAAGAGAATGCTATTTTGATGGAGATGTCATTACATTTGTCCACTACCCAAATGAATATGATCATTTGTCAAAGTGAAACTGTAAAGAGTTGAGGGCGGCACACTACAAATGTTAGCATGAGATCAACTTAACCTGGATGCTGCAGGCTATTGACAGATTTTGACACTAAACTGCATATATGTGCGTGCAGGTTCACAGTGAATTGACGAATTCTGATCTTTATAAAAAATATCGACCACTTTCAGAGTATTTCATCACAATAAGGTTTTCTGCACCAACACACAAACTGGACATCTGATTACAGGCCAGAGTGTTTCATCGAGTCCCCCAAACCTGTCACGACCTTGAGCTGGGAGATAACAAGTTAGTCACAGGAAAGCACAGACACTCCAGTGAGTTGGTGCTATTTTTTATGGCACACGGGATGTCAAATGCAGCTTTTCAGTCTGTCTGCCTTCTGCTAAAGGCCACTACTATTTTTTGTCATCACGGCCCGACGTGACATCCACACTTGTTTTCCTCTGAGACCCGTGGCCTTGGCCTGATGGAAAAAGTGACAACCGGTCCAGATTTTGGCCCCCTAATTCATCTCCCCGCCTCCTTGCTTTTTCATGATGAGTCAGGGGCATCTCTTTTGCTCTCCACCATTTTCATGGATTCAAGGCACCTGCTGTCTGTGACATCACGATGTGTTCAGTGTTCACAGGAGTGGGTATGACACGATCACCCACTGCGTGGTGATTACACAGTCAATTGTGAAAGACCTGCTGGTGCCTTTCCAGCTGCACACTGCATCCAAAGCTACTGTTTAATGCCAACTTCTGTCCTTGGAGTTGAGCTGTGACATGACCCCATAGTGGCCAAAAGTTTGCTTTGCTCAAATGTAGTAAATATGTTACTTAGGGGTTTTTTTGTTTTTTTTTTGTGTGTGCAAAGGCCAATGTTTGCTTGCCTCATTACTGAAGTGTATTCAGCTCTGAATTTATCAAGGCGGTGGTGACTAAACAAACAGCGCAAAGCCTTCAGGCCAACCAAGTTAGAAACTGAACAAACTCAAACTAGTAGATAATGTTTCCACAGAGCCAGCATCAGTGAGTTTGGGTTGATTAGATACAGTGTACCTGTGAAGGAGGGGAAACCTGGCCGGACCAGTCTGACACACACACAAACGTGCGTGCGCACAAACAAGTTACTCAAGGACAGGGCAGCTATCCTCTTTAAAGAGTTGGGAGCATCACACCTGTCCATTTATTCTTCCACCAAGCATGAAAGCGCAAACACAAGAGGTAATTTGATTAAATATTGTTGGTTGACAGAGCAGGGTTTTGCCAAACATACACAACAGATCGTCAGGAAACGATGTGTCTAATTTTGGTTTAAAATGTGGATAGAGAAAATATTTTTTTTTTACCATTTGAGTCACAATATTTTATCTCATTCTCAGTGAATCAGAAAGTAGCCTGCCTATAAACACGAGGAAATGTTGAGGAATTGATTCATGCCCCCCCCCCCCCCACACACACGCACACACACACCTCTTTTTTCCCCTCTTTTGTCATTTTAAGTCATGACGCAAGTGGTCTTTAGTGTCACAGAAGTCACGAGTGGCATGCCAAGTGGTCCTCAAGGTCAAACAGTCTCTGTTTGATGACATCTATATAAAGAAGGGGTGTGGCGGTATTCAGAAAGGGTGATTTTGTTGTCTGTTTATGTGCTTAAATCCACAGCCTCTTCACACTCTCACGAGGTGGCGATGACAAGCATGCTTCAGATGAAGAAGGATTTTAAAAACATTAGATTCAAATGAAGTAGGAAGTGGAAAGGCACAATTGAAATTCCTGACTCACTGATCACCCTTAGCTTGCATACATATTCTTGGTTATTGCATGTCATTTGTTGCTTGGCAGAATTGCCTCATAGGCAACTCACAAAAAGCATATGCCAGTTATCCCTACTAGACTGTTTGGACGGCAAACAATGGGTTTAGAATATTGTACCAATGAACAGAGACATTTATTTTATTATTATTGCATTCAAGTCACTCTTCTGCATGAAATATATTTTTTTAGCCTGCCCATTCCCCTAATACGCAGGCCTTTTGTCACTGCACCAGTGGCGTTTTAGGACAATTTGCCTCTGCTTGGTCATCTATGCATCCAGGCTAAAGTCGTCACAAAACATATTTTATTGATCAGTCTGAAAGTTTTATTTTGAAAATCAGGTCCATCCGCCTATGCCTCTGTACGCACATCAAACTGCTCCTCCCTGTCATGTGATATAGTAGGGAAAAAAATAAGCCCACAAACTAGCAAAAAAAATAATAATACATCACCATTGTAGAGCTTCTTCAGAGAGGGGAAAGACAAAATGATTAGATAAAATAAGATGAGGCTACAACTTCCAAGAAACGGAAAGCGGCATTGAAGAGACAATATCAGCAGTTCTACTTTTACTTACTTTTAAATTTGGCTTTATCGCGAACCAAGCACACGATGTGTAGTATGTGCCTCGCAAAAAAAGGCAATGAAGCCTTCGAAATTGCCAAAAAGTTTCACTTCCAACATTCAGTCTTTGCAGAGCGAGATATTCTATAATGACAGAAACCAAAACACCATCTCTATCTATCTATCGATCTATCCATCCATGTCAAGTCCCCCCCCCCCCCCCCCCTTTTTCAATACCCCTACTTAGACACGTACATTTAGTGAAATATTCATATATGCACTATTGTTCGTGTGTGTGTATATAGGTGGACGATATAATACAAATTTAAAAATAATTATTTTTGGACAACTAACGATTCTTCTTTTACAATAAGGTTGCGGCAGGCGTCTGCAGGGCCCATCGCAGTGGGGGGCGGAGCTTGTTTGCCAGCTACCCAATGATTGGCTGAGGAGCGCGACGTGTACCTCATTCTGCTTGAACTCCGTCGCATGTGACACTGACATCTGTGCGTGTCTGCTGCACGGCCATGCACCGCAGCTTTCTGCTTATCTCCTCATCCACGTATGATGGTGCGTCCAATAACTGACTGCGAGGCCATTTCTCTGTGAACAACCACCCGAAAAAAAGAAAAGCTGAATTAAAGGTAAGGCAAAGGCACGAAACTGGACTGTGTCTATGTCTATTTGATGATTTTTTTTTTAGAAGTGGAACTTATAGGGGCAGTGATGAGTTTAAGGGACTTTTATAGGTTTTATGCAAGTGTTTTCTGGGTTTAAATACATTCACTGAGCAGTTCTAGCTCAATATCCAAATCAATAGAGCAATAGGGCGAATTGGTCATCTGTTTGAGTGCTGTTTGTGAGTCTAACCTTGAAATTGACATTATCTCGGGAGCAGAGAGGATAAGCCAGGCGCACACTTTCAGGCCAACATCGTGGAGTTTTCACACTGCAACAGACTGATAAGATACAGCAGGATGCATGGCTGTTTGAATTGGAGACTCACTCAGAAAAAGAAAGTACACATCCTCATAGAGGAACACACTGGTACCTTATCGGTCCTGGAAATGGTCCAAACAGTTCAACCTGAGACCAATAATTAGTCCTGCGGCAGAGCATTTCCAGTGGTAAGAGATGTACAGAACTTGTAACCCAAATTACTCACCGTCTATGTGTTTGTATTAAGTAAATATTTTTTCAGCCATTGCTCTTTCAGGGGAAAAAAAGTACTTTCACCTTCACGGGAACACATACTGTCTCATCAAATGTTGTTTTTGTACCCTTGACAAAGTTTGGCATTATACCTGTACCTTAATAGGTTCATGAAAAAGTACCAAAGGGCATTTGAGCTCATTAAACCCGCATAGTAGGTACGTCAATGTACCATATCTTTGACATCGTATGGTTGATTGGGGATTGGGAATTGGTATATTAACTCAGTGACTCCCAGCCAGGGTGTCGTGGGAAATTATCCAGTTTCACTTAATTGGTTCGAAAGTTATTTGTATCCTTATTCAACTATCTATGCCAACAACGTATAGCGACAGGCAGAAGAGTTAAATGTGTTTCCACTAGATGGCAAAAGGTACTTTATAAACCTCTGCATCCAGTTTTGGTGACATTTGTTTGGTGGTGTGCCCTGTGATTTGTTTGTAATCTAAAATGAGCCTTTGCTCATTATTAAAACATCTCATCTGTCACTTGATCCTTGCAGGCCCTAGACACTGTGACAACTTTGAAGAATCTGATAAAGAAAAGCAAGATGAAGTCCAAGGGGAAAGCTGTGAAACCTTCCAGAAGAACCTGGTCTGACCCAGAGCCAGAACTTGAACCAGACACAGAAGCGGAACCGGCTTCCAGTGAACAGGAAGACTCCGAGGCCTCTGTGAGGATTGGTTGCTCCTGGAGAGGTTCCTTGAGGAGCAGGGGGGGCAAGCGGCAAGGAGCGGGCGGAGGTCGTCGGCGCCGGCAACACGGCTCCACCACGAAGGAGCGCAGCATCCGGCGCCTGGAGAGCAATGAGCGTGAACGCCAGCGCATGCACAAACTCAACAACGCCTTCCAAGCGTTACGCGAGGCCATCCCGCACGTGAAGACGGACAAAAAGCTCTCCAAGATTGAGACGTTGACGCTGGCAAAGAACTACATCAAGGCCTTGACCTCTATCATCCTGGACATGTCGGGGGCCTGCCTCCCCGCTGGCGAGGTCCCGTCGGAGGCCAGCGCCGCCAAGCTGCTCCAGTGCTACCAGAAACATCTGGAGGAGGAAGGTGAGGAGGGTCTCACCCAGTACCTTACCCACATGCACAGTTTAAGCCAACTCATCTAGCAGACCAGAAGGCAGGTGGACTTTTGAGGCGGCCAAATGAAATCTAGTTCCTGCAGGTGCACTGCTGTGGGATCCAAGTCAGGAAGGATGTGTTCTGCAGGAGCCCAGTTGACTTTATACTGCAGTGCTCTTCATAAAAAAAGACACAAGGAAGGGTGAGCTTAATTTGGACTGTCCTAACGTCTTTGTTTGGAACCTGGGAATTCTTCCTCTTCATTTTTGTAACAGTGAAAAATTCCTGCCTTTTTGTCGAGGGGGGGGGGGGGAAAAAAAAAAAAAAAAAAAAAAAAAAAATGCTGAGCACCGCCTTCAGTCAGAACTGTTGAATCCAGGAAGAGAACACATGCATTTAAATGAAGTGTTTGCTCATTTGCTCGCGGTGATGATGATCCCCCATCCCCCTGAGAACACAACTGACTCGTCTGACTTGTCTGCAGAAATGTTGTTTCAAGAGTTCGGTTATTTGTAATGTCCCAAGGGGGGATACTGTACTGAAGTTGAGCTATCAATAAACGTGTATTTATTGACTGGTATTTGAGCATGCACTTCACGTGTGGAATGAACCACGATGATAAATAAATATCACTTAATCACAGTAACAGACCAATTCATGAATTCCTTATATTTAAGGGTATATGAATCCTTATCATATTTTTAAGTACTGTATTTTTTTTTTCAAATGTGTGTGAAATGTTCTGAATATTTTTAAGGACAGAAAGTCAACATGCAATTGAAGACTAGCATTTTACAGATTTGTTTCAAAAATAGTTTTCTTTTGTCAGCAACCCCTCTAAAGGAAGTAAATCCCAGGAAGGTTTTCCCCTTTTACATTGTACATGCTCCAAAGACAATAATGATCAATAGTCGTCGGAATAATATCTACAAACACCACTAGACATTATCTTGTCGTGGTAAGAAGTAACCAGCAAGTTAATGAGACTCTTGTGAAGTAAAGGATTTGCAGGGTGGTGCTGAACGACCCACCTCAATAGATCCTCTTTGTGAGTTAATCCTAGTAGTTTATTTAAGTCTTTACACAATGAAAACCCAAGGTTTATTGAAATCTGTGCTTAAGGGTGTTTGTCTTGACTTCAAAGGTCTCCCATTAAAACTTATTTTCGCATCACACCACAGCAACAGCATTTGGACGACTTGACGACGGAAAACACAATAATATCCTTGAAGTCAACAGAAAGGTAGCTCAGCAAACACTATCATAAATGAAACTGAGAATTTTTTTTTTTTTATACACTCAATACTATACACATCTCTATACATATATCACAGTACAGTATATACTGAAATGTGTATGAAGACCGGTGGGCAAAAATAACAAAAAAAAGTCAAGTAGTTTTTCTAACAGCAAATAAAGTGATGTCTGCCTTGAAGGTGAAGCTACAAAAGAAGGAATGCCACAATAAAATGTGAATGTTTGGATATAGTACTTGGACATTTAAAAACATGGCCGATGTGTGTCTTAACATCACTTAACGCTGTCGTTGACCTCTGCGTCCCTGACAGTTTGGGGGCTCCCAGAGACTTGGGCAGAGGTGTCTGCTTGGCCAGAGAGACAGAAATGGGGGCGCTCCATGGCATTCCCCCGAACTGTGATGTGCTCCCACCCACCCTAGATGGCAAGAGGAGAGGAGAAATCACCTTCAGGCACCATAACAAATATATTTAATGTGTGTAAACCTTATTCAGAGCCAAACCCAATTTCTAGCCTTCTTTTAATCATGAGCTTCATCACAATGTAAATTAGTAGTTAAACGTCTTAGTGTTTTTCCAATTTTCTTGCATTGCCACTTAGAATTTTAATCTGGGTTCATCAAATCTCACACTGAAGCTGTATTTCTGAGGAATTCCTTACCCCAATGCCATAATCCCATGACTGTCCTTTGGGCTCCAAAGGGTGGATTCCGAGGCGATGGCATACTGTCCCACGACTCAGACTGTGACTGCCCTGCACCTTGTCTGCTATGATCCAAACCTAAGACCATACCACAGCATGAGGCAGTTACCAAGAAACATACTGCTTCAGTCATACTTTAATGTAAACCAGGCTAGTCTTGTAGTTCTTTATTCTTTTTTCAGACCCAGGGGGATCCATATCACAGAGTTAAATAAAAAAAGAATAGAATTTAAAAAAAAAGAGAGAAACAAGAACGGAAATTATAATATAATAATGATAGTAATAATAAAAATAATGATTTTTAAAAACGATGTATATATAATCAAAAATAATAAGGGCGGGCCTTATTTTTCATTTCAGCGGCATTAAAGAAAACAACAACATTGTTTATTGTCATAGTTTTTGGAAAAATATATCGTCTCAGAAAAATTGTTATTGTGACAGGCCTATGCATTACTAAAAAATATGAAACGTTCAGACAGACATTTTGTGGTATGCGTGTACCCACCTGATCAAAAGGCCCAACAGAAACTTTGCGCACATTATTAGACACATACTGCCATGAGGAGCCCTGAGGATAACTGGGGGTCAAACCCTTCCGGTACCACAAGTTACCTGACCAGAATAAATCAGGCATAGGATTAGAAATAGTAGCCAGAGAAATATGATAGCATATTCTGCAACTATAAATACAAACTCCTCACCATTGTCATCAACAGTGAAGACTGATGTCTTCCCAACAGACACCTGCTGCAGTTTCTGTTTGGTTGGGGAAGGGATGTGGTACCAACACTCACCTCCAGAGGGAGACAATCTTCACGTTATACCGTCATTGTGAAAATTGGCCCATTAAACGAGGTGTTTTTTCTCCCATGTGTATGGTTCTCTACATGTCCTCCACTGACCTGCAGGGGTCTGAGGAAACACAGATCCCCTAAAGAAGGCTGAACCATCCCTGGCGATAGCCCAAACCTGACTTGCGGCCCCGATGGAGATGGATTTAAAGGGCTGGTCAGTCCCCACGTGAAGCCATGATGTTCCCTTAGGGACAAACACAATGTAAATAAATACCTTTTAAATTTGTTATGTGCAATTAAAAGAGAAAGCCACCTTCCTCTACAAAAGCCATCTGACTCACAGCAGGTGTTGGACCAGTGACTCCCAGTCGGCACAGCACATCTCCCTTGTTGCTGATCGCCCACAAGGGCACCACATCCGCGCCGCTGTGGGGGGTGCATGGCAGGATGGTCACATCACTCAGTTGAATGGGTGGGACTTCCTGCCACGGAGCTGAGGTCGTCAGTTTGCACTTCCTGTTCGAATGGAAAGTTTTCTAACTTATCACTGTTAAATAAATACTATCTAGCGTGCTTGTTTTTGAAGACTACCTGGCCCATCGCCTGCGTCGCACAAAGTCCTTCATGGTTTTATGGCCATGATACCACCTGCATGGAGAGTTGAGATCAGATGGAGTACAGAGTGTCAGTCAGGGGTTGGTTGAACTCAACAGATGACACTTGAGACCTACGCTGGGAAATCAGCAGCATACTGCCAGCCCTCTCGGTCCGTCCCCCCAGAGACGCTGTAGTCGATGGCCCACTCAGACACCTGAAGACAAAATCAGGGAAGGGAAACGTTGTTCAAAGTCCATTTTCCATAGCACTTGTTTGTTGCACATTGTGTTTGTGCTAATTCAAGACCGCAGGAATGGTAGCGGTTTAATTTACTTTGGTTTACTTACCCATGCCCATTGAGGGGATGGAGGCTTGGTGTTAATTTTTGTGCACTCGTGCAGTCCTGAGGCATCGCTCCACATGTAGCGGTCAGTAGGGAGACCTCTGGAGACGTTTAACAGAAAAGTGAGTGACCTAACACCTCCACTCAAACACTATGATGACAACAACAAGCTTCTCAGTGACAATGTAGACGTCAAACAAACACAAAATATGCATCAAATGGAATTATTGCAAATACTTTAATAATCATCTGAAAAATGCAGCGAGAGCGCTGTACCTGTTGGTGTAGCCGGTGACAGGGTTCCACCTCTGGTTCTCATAGATGTAGACGCTCTTGACGTCAGTCTGTGTGTAAATGTGGTCATTACAAGTGGGAAGACCCTGATAGAAGCCTCCGACGTAGACCCAGGCATTGTGGTCATAACCAATCCCCCACACGATTCCAACACTGTTACTCTCCACGATGCGCAGGTGACCTCCGATCTGACGCCAGAACCTGCATAAACAGGCAGAGTCCTCATATAACTATAGCTTCAAAAACCTTATCAAAAAAATTTATTTGCAATTTGAATTATTTCTGCTTTGTAGAATGTTTACATTTGGTCACAGGGTGTGGGGTATGGCATCGCCTCAAGGCTGGGGGTGGGCTCGCTGACAAAGATGTCCCCTTTACAGGTGATGGACCAGCTGGCTTGTTTGGAAGGAGGGCCCTGAATGCCTCTGGAGTCACAGCAGGATGCACTCAACAGCGCCAGCTACAGCCAGAACAGAGAGAGCCAAAGAGAAATGTGGTTATATCCTATGGGAGTGTTTATGCTGGGAGACAACAGCACAGTGTAATTATTCAAAACATGAATCCAAACAGACTGACAATGTCAGACGTTTATTACACTATGGTTACAGTTTAAGTGAAATACCTCTGTCTATATCAATCAAATCGGAGTATTGTTTTAGAATTTTTGATACAGCTCTTACATTTGATTACTGATAGTACAGGGTGTCCATAAAGTCTCATTACGATTTAATAAATTTATTACAAAAACAAATGAAAACACAAATCTGTGGAAATTATTACAAAATGAGGCGTAACTATTCAAATTGTTTTGCCTCATTTAAGAATACACCATTATACGGGCACCATTAGTTGCACAAAGCACATCAAGAAGGTTCTCGATTTCTTGCCATGTTCGCTGTAGCGTGGCTTCATCAATAGTGACAATGGCATCAGTGATTTTTTTGCCTGGGGTCGTTGATGTCCAGCATCTTTGTTTAATACACCATATCTTTTACATCACCACATAAAAGGAAGTCAGGATAGGAAGATATCTTGTGAACAAGGCCATCCCTTCCAATCCACCAGTCTGAAATGTTTCACCAACAAACATGCAGTCCCCCAATGTGGTGGTGTAGCATAATTTTTAAGAACGTGAGAACTTAATTGCTCTTGTAATATATATATATATTTTTTTTATTGTAACGAGGCTTTGTCGACACTGTGTATTTTGGATAATCTCTCCTTACCCAGTCATGCATTTCCTGTTCTGTTGCAGCTGCCACTCGAATAGGCCACCTCTTTTTGATCCGCTCGGGTGTGTAAATGGCAAAAGTGTGTTTGGCGTTATTGAGTACAGGCACCAGTATCGTCACCTCGTTGATGAAGGCATGCAGGTACTGGAGGGGAACCAGAGGGTGGAGTCAGCAGGAATAAGCAGCTGTGTATTATCCATTACAGACCACATGAAATCTTCCTTCTCACCTTCTTCTCCTCATAGTAGTTATAATAGACGAAAATAATTCCATCCTTGTTCCCCTCTGGTCCTGAGAACTGCTCCAGTGCAAAATGAACATCCACCCACTTGTGCGGCTTCCAGTCCCTCCACCACTGCATGGGACCCTTCTTTACCCACACACACTTTCATGGAGGCAAGCAGGCGTATGAAATAATAAAATGGGAGGAAACACCCCTCGGTATTGATCTCATTAAGTTCTGGAGGCGTACGTAATGTTGTGGCCAGTGAGTGTCCATTCACTCACACTCACCTGCTCTATGGCTTGTTCATAATGTCGGAATTCATCCACCTCTCTCTTGGTCCTCTGACTGAGCTGCTCAAAGATTTGTGTCCGCCAGGCGGCCATCTGGGCTGGTGTGACAGACAGGCTCATGGACTGGACAGACTGGGCTAACACTGTGGAGAATAAAACATATGTTCTGAAAAGATATTTTAATCATCGAGATAAAAATGATTTCAACATCTGTTTTATTTAACCCACATGAAGTGTTCATGGTGCTGTGGAACCAGTTCAATTGGGAATGAGTGTCCACAGAGCAGCCCCCTCCACTGACCCACGCCCACAGAGGATGCTCATCTACTCCATAAGGGTCTTCAATAGCTAGGGAGTACGTGGCCACAGACGACAGGCTGGAGGTGTCTGCAGAGTCCGACAAAACTCCAGTCTGGGCCTGCTGGCACTGCGCCTCCTCCAGCTCCACGTTACTCCACTGGGGGTCAACAAGGCCTCCAGCCTGAACCACGTCAACACTCAGAGTGCTGTTATCTCCTTCCTCAGGGATATTCTCTTCCTGTAGGACAGCAGCAGAGACTGGCTCTCTGTCAGAAACCAGCTGAGAGATGAAGCTGTCACTGGTGACCTTTGGGATGAGGGGTTTTGGAGTGTCAGTGGACTCATCAGAGGGTTCAGTCTTGGCATTAGAACAGTTGGTTTCATCTGTGGATCCTTTTTCTGTATCAGACTCCACATCGCTCACCACAGATGGAGGCGGCAACTCATTGAAATAAAATCCAGCACTGTTGCAACGAGGAATATAATGAGGAATATTAATGAATTATACTTGTCAAAGCTTTGTCTTGACATTTTTGCTGACAACTATGTTAATGCACGTGACGGCCTCATATTGCACCAATAGATTTTGTGAAATAGAATTTCTACCGCTGAAATGACGTGTGTTAAGTCTGTTACCTCTGCTGGCTGCTGGCGCTGGAATGAGATCGATCCCCATCTCTGAGAACAGCGATGGCCCTCCAGGTTTTCCCACTCAGTTCACTAGCCGTGACACCCTGTCGGAAGTACACAGCCCGGTCTTCACTACCAATGGCCCACACCTGTGCAACAACAGTGAACAATTTAGGAACGACACACAAGGAAGAGGGACTTCTTTATAGGACAAGGAGCATTGTGGATACTTGTACTGCACCTGATCGTTGAGTCCCACGTTGATCACGACCATTTCTCCGACCATGCTTATCCAGCCGGAGCCACAGGGATTGTGGGAGTTAACACCACGCCGGAACCACACCTGGTAAAGAAGCATGCAAGTTGAATCCCTTAATTAATTTAAACAGAAAATATTTTTTAAACATTTGAATGATGATAATTATTATGATCATTATTAAAGAGATTAATAGAGATGTAATTGAAGTCTGCATAAGTATTTAGGCTTATTCTCAACAAAATCTGTGCTTTATTCTTTCCACTCTGTGTAAACCATGTTGAAAAATCTTGCCGCTAACCACATCAATTTTGCCGTGGATCAGTGTCCCACCAAATCCAGCAAATGGCGCTGCTAAAGGCCTATACTGTACGCCATCTACTGTTTCTATCCACAGCACACTGGTTAGCACGACTGCCTCATAGTTTAGAGATCATTTGTTTATCTCGGAGCTCTAGCCTTCCTGCGTGGAGTATGTTTTTCTCCAAGCGCTTGGATGGGTTTTCTTTGTGTACTCTGGTTTCCTCCCACACTCAATGAAGACTCTAAATTGCCCACGAGTTTGAATGTGAGTGTAAATAATTGTTTATATGTGCCCTGCGATTGGCTGGTGACCAGCCCAGAGTGTTTCCTACCTCTCGAACAGAGTTAGATGGGATTTGCTCCAGGTCACTCGCAACTCTAATGAGGAGAAGCAGGATATAAACTGGATGGATGTTTCAAAGCAAACATCTGAGCATGGATTCTCTCATATCCAACTGCTCGCATTGTGAACCCCATTCAATTTGGGCCACTCTCTAAATTAGCCTAAAATGGAAATCATTGCGGCGGCACGGTGGCCGACTGGTTAGAGCGTCAGCCTCACAGTTCTGAGGACCCGGGTTCAATCCCTGGCCCCGCCTGTGTGGAGTTTGCATGTTCTCCTCGTGCCTGCATGGGTTTTCTCCGGGCACTCCGGTTTCCTCCCACATCCCAAAAACATGCATTAATTGGAGACTCTAAATTGCCCGTTGGCATGACTATGAGTGCGAATGGTTGTTTGTTTCTCTGTGCCCTGCGATTGGCTGGCAACCAGTTCAGGGTGTACCCCGCCTCCTGCCCGATGACAGCTGGGATAGGCTCCAGCACGCCCGCGACCTTAGTGAGGAGAAGCGGCTCAGAAAATGGATGGATGGATGGATGGAAATCATTGCATCTGGTTCTGCTCATACCCATTCGACAACCCAGATGAATATAAGCAGAAGCACAGGAGATCTGAGCCAGCAGCTTGGAAAGATATGTATGTACTTATCTCTATTTGCATCTTTAAATCAACATTGACTTACTTTGTTGTCCTTGGTCAAAGCCCAAACAACATTGACTCCTACTGCCACATGCATGACTCCTACATCAGGACTGGGAGAGTCCACCACAGACCAGGAGGTACCTGGACGAAAGAAAAGATAACAGAATCCAAGAAAAGAAGACTATTCAGATACCAGCCACTGTACCTTGGGGACTGTCTCGATTGACACCCTCCCTAACAATCAGCTGGCCCTCCCACAGCACCGCCCACACCAGTTCCCCAGGGCCACAACTGATCTGGACCACTTCCTGAGGGAGGGAGATGTCATGCCACAAAGAACCCTCAGGATTGAGATGGCAGATACCGCCTCGAAACCACACCTGCACAGAGGAGTGAGGAGGGGTGTCATGCTACATCATACATGATTGGAAGTGAAAAGTTGTACCTTCCCCTGAAGCGATACAGCCCACAGTGACAGTAGGCCACGGGGTTCCTCAGTTATCTCCCACCCACCACAGCTGATGTCACTGAAGGGATCTGGCAGAGAAGTCATCTGTGAGGAGATCTGACAGGAACAAGAATGCAGGTGAATTATTAAAAAAACACACACACACACACACATCCAGTTGCTAGGAAAAGTATATGGTAGTGATGTTAAAATGAACCCGAAGCCTCGAAGCTTTTGTCAGACTTCCTGAATCACACTGTGTCGAAATGGTGCTTCGGAGCTTGTATCGTCCCCCAAATATCATGTGACCATTTAAGTTTGAAGCTATATACATCACCACGTGTATCGACAGCTCGAACCGGATTGGTTGCTGTCATTTGAGTTGACAGCTCGTTTGGCGCCAACTTGTGTATTTAGGAAGCTATTGAACAACTGTTATTTTTGAATAAAAACTTGTAAAGACATCTCTGTGCCCTTTTGTTTCTGTTCACAAGTCATCCTTTTATAATAAAGATGCACACATGAACAACATATTGAGACAACCCTCACCGCCTCCCACCAACCCACCAGGCCCACAATGTAGCCAGTCCTCACCCAGCCCAAGGGCAAGACGGTGTCCAGTGTTTGGTGGAAAGGAGGGCGGACAGGGGCACCCGACAAGGGAACAATAAGGGAGGTAAACCGGAGAGCAACCACGGGGCATGAGAGAGGAGCCCCCACGCCAAGCAGCCATCCAGCCAGAGGGGCTCGGCCATGAGCCTAGTGAAAACCGACCTTCCCCACTGTAACTATGACTGACATACTTGTTTTTTCAAACTATATACACAAACGCATACGGAAGAGGACTCACCTCAGCCCAAGAATCCATGGCTTTGTACCTCCTGTGACAAAGCCATCGCCTGCGACGGACACAGGAGTTCCACTTTTTGTCCTTGGTGTAAACAGCTGGGAAGTCAATGGAATATGTCCACCCCTGCAGAGCATATACATCATGAAAAAATAGCTGCGATACAAAACAGCTTCTGAAATAAAAGAGAAACTCACCTCTTTCTCTGTGGGTTCCCCCTTAAAGTTCTCATCCACATACCAGTCACCTTCCCACTCCCAGCTGCTGGAAGGGAGACGGAAACTGGAAGGAGGTTGGTGCTGCAAACCTGTGACATCACTCCACTGCCAGCGGTCACTTGGCAACAAGTGGTCAGAAAAACCATCAACAGGATTCCAGCGCTGATAAGACAGACAGAGAGAGCTGAAACCTGATAGATTCATACTTGTACACTGGGCTTGTACACTTGTGAGAACACCCACTTGATTCTCATAAGTCTCCTCCTGGAAGCGGATGTGCACGTCAGAAGCGTGAACATTCAAGTAGATCTTGTTGTCACAAGCGATGCCCCAGCAGCACTTCTCAGCCGCAGTCACTCGCTTAAATTCCATCTGAGTGTCATGGCATTGCTCCCACTGCTGGCCCACCGTGGACAGGCTGTAGACCCGCCCGTGCACATCCACTGCCCAAAGCTGGGAGATGGGCATGGCTGCCACTGGGACCACGGGCTGGACCTTTGTGGAGGGATAAAAACTGACAGTATATATATTTGGGATATGTCTGAGCCTGGTGGAAGGCAATCACGGTATCAATCACAGAACATTGTCAAAAGACATGGTGCCATTTACACAGTCCATTGTAAAAGCAGTGATTTATCGAAATGTTTGACAAAGGTACGTGCTGCAAATATTTTGCATAAGTCACCTGTACAACTCTGAAAGACCGTGAGAGACCTGCATTGGTGCCCGCATTACACTTATACATATGGATCATCCGAGCTGTGCAGTTTTAAAACTCGTTTTATGACGGAAATTGTTGTTTACATAGACTTTTTTTCCCTTTGGCAAAAGGGACATTTACTCCAAGAGAAACCACTTATTTTCACATTATCTGGAAAGACAAAAATATTTATTTGGATTATGTATGTGGCATTATCAGTTTGTCCTTTCACATTTGTTATTATTTAAAAAAAAAAAGATAACTGCCACTTCCTGACATTAATGAAAATGGCTAGTTGCAATGTTAACAATAACACATACAATTAAATTAGCGACTCTGAAGATGCCCTGACGACATAAACAGAGAGGGTAGAATAGAAGCCAAAATTGGTCCAAAAAAAAATCAGCAGCTTCGACGCTATCTTGACAACACTCCGGATTACAAGCTTAACCCTCCACCAAAGCCCCGCACGTACACGTAACAGCACACACGCACCCACCTCGAAATTCCTCTCATTAACCGGCACAGAAAAGACGTTCCCTCGAAGAAACAAGATCCTAAAGCACATGGAAAACCATATTGTTCATTGTTGCTATGATTTTAATGACAGGTACCCCCTGTCTGCGTAAACCCGGAAAAGCTGTTTTTTTTCTTCCTTCTCATTGGCTGCTTCGGCGGCGCCGTTGTCTGTGACATCCAGCAGGGGGCGCTGTTGTTTCATATTTCAGAGCAGAGCCCTCGTGCAAAGGTGACCTAATGTGTAAAATGTTTTTATACAAACATAGGTGGGTCTTTGGAGGGCCTGCCCACCAGACAAGTGTGAAATTATTCTGAAAATGCATCTGTGAAAGAGCCATTCTGCGCTTCTGCCCACTTTTATCAAACAGTGGGGCTAATAACCCCTTCGACCCTTCACTATCATGTCAAATAAATAAATAAATACATACATACACCCACTACATTGAAATATGTAGACTGTATCATGTTTTATTAAGGGAAAAAAGGCTACATTGTGAACACAATGGCAAGGTACACTGAAGGAGGCACAGAGGAATAACTGATCACTCATCCATCACAGAGTACACTTTCTGTAAAGCAAATACGTGACCAAAAGTTGATCTCCTCACAGAATCCTGTTTGTCTATTTCAAAATTGTGACCTGATATATTAACAAATAACGTAAATGTCAATCAGTGAGGAACGTCATTAACATATTGCATAAACTGCACACCTGCCCAAATCACAAAGCGTGAAAAATATTCCCTTCATCAAAATGTTATCCATTTAAAACATTGGCAGTCAAACCAAAACCAAGCTCGGCTTGAGCACATCATGGACATATGCTGTACATTTTCTTTAAATATCTCCTACAAACATCCTGCTTATAAATATAAAATCTTATTTCAGATAGTGACATACTTCACTGCTGTCTCTCAAAGGACAAATCCTTTATATCAACACAGCACGCTCCCTTCATTCTCACAATCTCTGCACAACATCGCACAGCTCTTTAAATAAAAAGAGAAAAGACAATACTTAATATATTAAAAAATAAAAATGTGACTTTTTTTTTAGATTTCTTTTTCTTTTTCTGTAAGTCAGGAAGACATTTTCTGTTTGCTGGGCAGTTTTGTCAGGAACATGGTAAAACAAACATTTATCACTGCAATAACTGCAGCACAAACAATAATAGAAAAGCTTGAGTCATTTTAGGAAAATGCTTGTCCTCAGTTTGTTCTGCACAAACACATTTTTCCTCTAAATCAACCGGCAGATAAACGTTTTTATTTGACATATACGAGGACAGAGATTGGCTAAAAACAATTGGCACATAAAAACAACTAAGGGTTATTTCGAATATTTTGTCTGGAGGACAGAAACAGAAAAGATATTTGGATTTTCTCTCATTCAGTCATTTGAGAAACAACAGTTTTTTCATGTATGCAATTCATTGCAGGTGTTTTCATTATGAGTAATATTTTGAATTACTTGACATGAACACAGACTGGATGAATGAACATTACACTTTGGAATATACGTATATGTCCATATTGTGGCACGGTAAAATGCATTCATGTTATGATCTCTTCTGCGATTGGCTGGCAACCAGTTCAAGGTGTACCCCGCCTCCTGCCCGATGACAGCTGGGATAGGCTCCAGCACGCCCGCGAGCCGAGTGAGGAGAAGCGGCTCAGAAAATGGATGGATGGATGTTATGATCTCTTGAAAAGACTGTTGCAAGCTGGTGAGATGTCTAGTTGGGGTGCAGTTTTCGGGCGGGTTGGAGGGCTACCGTGATTCCCCTGAAATGGTTTGCGTTTAGATGACTGGTGCTGATCGATCATTGGTGACAGTGGGTCTCAGCTTTACTGTCGCGAAAGGATTCCCTCCTCTGCAGGGAAGAACGTTTGAAATTGTCATTGGGTTATTTGGTTGTCAATGTTAATCACAACATTTTGGAAGAAGTTAGTTCACTCACCCTAGAAAAGGAACCTTTGCTGTCCCATTTACTAAAGAAACCTACAGTGAGACAAATGACAAGCAAGACCCTTAGAAGTTGCAGAGGACATCCAGTAGAGAACACATAACACGCCACCACCACGCAATAAATCCCTCATAAATCCACACAAATCCCTCCAGCTGTGAAGAAAAGGCTGTGTTACCAAACTTGTTGGATTAGACTACTCATCAGCAACTGTCCTCCTGCCTGATGGTGCCAAGTACAGCTTTGACATGTAGAACTACTAGTTTACAGATAGCTCCCTCTCTGGAATCTAGCTCGTCTTGAAACGCCTGCGAAGAGCCTAACACTCACTCCTCTTCTCTCTCGCTTGAGGATGTTCATTATTATTTTATGAATACAAGTTCCTCAGCTATGTTGCCCGAGGGGAAACTGAGCTGAGGCCCGTTTTAAGATAAATTTGTTTGTGCCTGTATCACAAATCCAACTATTTCTACTATGCTCAACTGTATTACATTTTATACCCAGCAGAGAGCAGAAAACTCAGAAGTCTCGAAATGCAGACCTTGGAAAAAAAAACAAAACAAACTGTCTTTTGTTATTTACTGTGCGTAAATATCTTTTTCCCCTGATCTAGTCTGTCAGGAAGGGAATCTTTCTTCTGCAATCCTAAACATACCTTTAGATCGGGAGTGGGGAAAAATATGCCCCTCAATGTAATATTTATGGCACCCAAGAATTTGCTAATTCAAATGTATTTATTATTTTTGGATTAATTGACCTTGTTTAATAACTGGATAATTGATTTATTGTAAATATTAATAAAACAAATATTAGTCAATGGTGCTCCGGCTTCCTCCCACATTCCAAAAACATGCTTCTTAGGTTAATTGAAGACGAGATTGTCCTGGGAGTGAATGTGTGTGTGAATGGTGTTTGTCTATATGTCTGTCCTGTGATTGGCTGGATGGCCCAAGGTCAGCTGGGATAGGCGCCAGCACCGCGACCCAAGTGAGGATAAGCAGTATTGAAAATGGGTAGATTGATACAGATTTTTATATATACCATACATTTAACATGTATTTTAAAAATAATTGCTTAATTAATTATAACTACATTCATTATGAATACAATTTAAAACATGAGAGCAAATTATTTTATTTTGAAAATAAACCATTTTACATAAATTTTTTAAACTTTCTTTACTTTGCAACTTTTTTTTTAATTTTTTATTTTTTATTTTTTTTTTACAAAGGAACAAGCATATTTTAAAAATCAAATGTGGCCCTAAAGCACAAACGTTTGCCCACCCCTCTCTTGACAAACAACAATATTCCTTTGGCATAAAGAAACAAATCATCCCGTATTTTCACCGATTAATTAACTTTCCCCAAATGAAACCGATTTAAAACACCCACAACAGATTAAAAGGGTCTGGTTGAAATGCGACCCGATGAAAAGTTGCTGCGATAATGATGACAATGTCAATTATTGCCCTACAGCCTCATAAACAAGACTTAAAGAGAGCAGCTAGCTTTCGACCTTTCCTTGAACAACGCTCATGTGGTGAAAAGGAAAATCATAAAGAAGCAGTATAAGAAAATTAGGATCTATGGCATCTCGCTTGTAGACGTTAAAATCCTGAGGCAGCAAGTAGAGAGGACACTGAGTACAGACAAAACGATAAAGTGGAGAGCAGAGTTGTGCCTAGACTTGTTTGCTGGTTGGTTGGACAGATTCATCTTCTATCAGCACACATATTACATACTTATATTGTGACCGGACCCTCTTGTCCTCTTTGCCTGCCTGTGTACAGTATGTTCATATCATCTAATCGTTACACCCGGAGAGCGCTGGAAAACCTCAGAGCCAGTGGTGGGCAATGGGTATTGTATATAATTTAAAGTAAAAATATATTTTTACATTTGTATTTAAGTACATTTCAGAGTCTGTACTTCTGTACTTTTAAGTGCAGGAGTTGAACCAGTACTTCTTTCTACTTTCTTTTTTTTCACTCAAGTATCTGTATTTCTAGTCAAGTACAGAGTGTGAGTACTTTTTCCACCTCCTGTGTTCTAAACATGCCTCCACATACATTTTTGTTTTTAATACACTGCATCCTTATTAATCATAAGCTAGATAAATATCATGACATATAATACAACTCGGTGGAAGGAATGATGTTTCTTGCTGTGCCTCATTCAAGGGTGTGGCAATGATCGTCAAGTTGATAAGAGGCAATTAGTCATGGTTGGAAATGTGTCATGACATTTTATGTGTGGGTTGGGTGCGGGTTATGGACTAACTCTGCAAAAAAATAATAATAATAAATAAAAAAAAGAAAAAAAAAGAAAAAAGAAAGCAATACATATATTCCTACAGGAAATACTTAACACGTGACAGCCGGTGAAAATCAAACTTGGCCACAGCCATCTTCAAAACGATAAGCTATAATAAAGAAAACGATTCAGGTGTTTTGAAGCCTCATTTAGTCTAATTTTGTACCCACAATAGCTGAACAATAAGGTCAAAACAAAGCTATACCTACTATATTGGAAACAAATCAGCAAAGTAAAAACTAGATAAAGAAGGGCTAAAGGGCTAGATAAAGAAGTTAGCCTGTTACTCAAATAGCATTAGTGTGTTACTGTAAAAATCAAAAAAATAAAATCCCTGTAATTGGCTGGTGACCAGTCAAGGGTGTGCCCCACTTCTTGCCCAAAGTCAGATGGGCAAAGTCAGATGGGATAGGCTTCAGATCACACTAATGAAAATAAAATAAAATGTCTTTGCACTTGATTCAACATTACTGAAGAAAACAATTATTCCCAGAATGTGTTTTGTCATACACAACCATACAAAATGTTTTGTTAAAGAAAAATCATCTTAATAGACATTAATTTTAACAATTAATTGAAATTACTTGCATGAAACGATCCAAGTTGTTAGTAAGTTACAGACTGAAAAGTCTCCTGAGAGAGTTTGTGGACATTTGAACTTTTTCCTTTCTACATAATATATACGCTGATGTATTGTGCAATTTGTAAATACATTTCGTTAAGTTGAATAAAGATCTGGTACTGGCCATATTCGGTGGCGATGACATTGACTGGATCACCGTGCTGGTGGGGAAGTCATCCGAGTAGTCTGGCGGCGGCAGCAACACGGGCTCCTCCTCATCCAGCTCGGCCAGACTGGTAACACTCGGACTTCGCACCGGTGACCCCAATTTGCTGCTGTATGACATGTGACATTCAACCTTTAAACATATGCTATAATAATTTAAATGTACAATAATGACTTTTTACTGGATTCACAGCAACATCAACACTTATTCCATATTGCTGCTACTTTTTTTCGACTGTGCTTACTGCTATTTGCAATGCACAATTGCGTCTGTACGTATCTGTACCATAAAACGAAGATAAAGGCTTTCTATTCTATCTAATGTACTCTAATGATGGAAATATGTTTTCTTACCTATTTGATATGTGAGGCTCAGAGTAAGATCTGCAGTAGGATGAGGGGAACCAACCACGTCTAATATACAAGACAAGTAAACCACAATATTAGACACAAAGCCGTTTTATATTATATATGAAATAAATGCTATATTACACGATATGGAAAGACATAGGGGGACACCTAGCCATGCTACAGGACCTCAAATGGAAGATATATTAGCATGCAGAACAGCTTCCTGTCATCTGGGAAGACTTTCTACAAGATTATGTAGTGTGTCTGTGGGAATTTATGCAGTTGTTCCTCAGGTTCTTCCATGTCAAACTCATCCAAGCATGCCTTTATGGACTTTGCTATATTCAATGGGGCACAGTCATGCTGGAATAGAAACGTGGCTTCCCCAAAACTGTTCCCACAAAAGGTGGAAGAATTGAGATTTAGGGGGAAGTAAGGGATCTTAGAGCAACTCTTGACTCATTAATTAGTCAATTAAGTGTCCGAACAAAATTATCAGCTGCATTTCTATTGTCAATTGACTATATGGACTGCAAAGTTTTAGCAATAATTAATCGCAGAATGATTCATAAATCTGGCTAAGAAATTACTTCTAAACTTTTAACTGTACATAGATAAAAGTAACATAAATAATATATAATTGTTTTAGTTTAGGCGGCACGGTGGCCGACTGGTTAGAGCGTCAGCCTCACAGTTCTGAGGTGCAGGTTTCAATCCCCGTCCCCACCTGTGTGGAGTTTGCATGTTCTCCCCGTGCCTGCGTGGGTTTTCTCCGGGCACTCCGGTTTCCTCCCACATCCCAAAAACATGCATGAATTGGAGACTCTAAATTGCCCGTAGGTGTGAATGGTTGTTTGTTCCTATGTGCCCTGCGATTGGCTGGCAACCAGTTCAGGGTGCACCCCGCCTCCTGCCCGATGACAGCTGGGATAGGCTCCAGCACGCCCGCGACCCTAGTGAGGAGAAGCGGCTCAGAAAATGGATGGATGGATGTTTTAGTTTATAAAAGCACAGTCAGTGTTGCTAAGTTAGCGACTTTGGCACTATATTTAGAGACTACTGACCCTTCTAGCAACCATTTTTCAAAAGCGCAACTAGAGATTTTAATACCTGCTATATGCAGACAACATAAAAGGAATCAGGCATGTGCACAGATAGACCCCTAGTGGTGCCCTAGCACCAGCCACTTTTGCCCTGGATGATTGAAGTTCCCTTTGCATGAAATGGATAAAAAGGGTCTACACTACTATTGTGGAAATAGATTAATCATGCATCTATTTGTGGTTAGTCAAAAGCACTTTAAGATTGTATTTCCATCTGTATTTGGGTCCTAGTAGCTATTGCCGTAGTTGCAGAATGCATGTACGCTTAACATCCTTGTCTACAAACAAGTGAAAAACAGGACACACACAATACATAACTCAGACGTGTGCTCCTGCATGATGTTTTAGGCAGGGCAAAGAGTGAGCACAAGAGGTTCACGTATGCTACCTAAAACATACTTGACATACTCTTGTGTTCCTACACAAGTTAATACATTTTGTATTAACAGAACAAAATATATCCAGACAAAGCAAAAACTTGCACTGCCACTTGAGCAATGTGGGGGGAAAAATGCCATTGTCAGTTCTGTTGCACGATTGCTGGTACGAGTAACTGTCCGCCTCACAGAGGTGACGACGGCCCTGGACTTTATACGAACTGGTAGGTATGAGAAAAGGACAACAGATTATGAAAGATTTAAAAGCCCCCGTTAAAAAATAAAAATAAAAACTAACACCAGACGTCATCCAATTTCTTACATGTCCATGTACTAAAAAAAAATTGTTGACACAGAAAAGTTACTTTGTTGGCAAAATTTCACTTACTTGTTTATATTGTCACCAAATTGCGTATTGGCTGTATTGCGAGTGGGCTTGAAATGCATCCCCCACCATAAACGGGGGTTCACTTTATTGTTTAATGTACCACGCTGACTTGCACGAATTTCTGCTCATGGAATAATAATAATTAAACCTGGGTTGACGAGACAAAAAAAAAAAAAGAGTGAAAACTTACTGCCGAGTCTTCTCCAGCTCGCCGTAAAGCCACCCGTCCTTCTCTTCCTTAATGAGCAAGGTGATCATGTTGCCCTCGTCAAAACTGAGGAGGGTGGTGTTGTTGCCCGCCGAGTGGGGAAAGACGGTCCTGACCCGAGGCTTTTTCGTCATGTTGAGACCCGAGAACTGGGACGTCACCCGGGACGAACTGTCCTCGTTGAAGCTGCCCTGGTCTGAAAAGGTAAAAGGTCAATAAAACGTATATGTTAAATAGTTTACACTGTGAGCCATCTTCCCGTGATATCCACAGCTGTGAAACTGCTTAACATATGAATAGCACCCCTGATGGGGTTGAGGTCAGGGCTCACAAGTTCTGTACAAAACTCATCCAACCATGCCTCTTTTGGACATGGAATAAGGCTCTTCCCAAAACTGTTCCCACAAAAAAGTAAGCAGAATTGTCTTAATAACATTCAAGGGAAACTAAAGGGTGTGTCTCAATACTTTTGTCTGATATTGTCGCTATAGAGACAAAGATATACCTGATTATAACCAATGGATATGAACAGGAAGAGGGGTGCTGCAATAAGTGATTTGTTCAAGCATGTCTCTGTAGAACCATTTTGCATTTTTTTAGACCTATATGCTATTTTGGTTGATGCAACTTTGACAAAATTTAGACTGATCGAACCAAGTGGGCTGCTCCTTCCAATTTACAGAATTTTGTGCTGAGCTATGCTAAAAGTTGCTGGCAGTAATGTTAATAAAAAAATATTCTCATGCTTTAATCGGGTGCGCATTAATAAAAGACCAAGTGGTGTTAGAGTTATTTGAATGGTTGGTGGTTGTACTGTACCTGAGTGATTCTCTAAAGATGAAGTGATTGGAGATCTGGGCTCAGGGTTGAACATGTTTGCGAGTGGACTAGTGTGCGCCTTTAGTTGGGGTACAGGGGGCAGCACCACTGACTCGACGCTGTTCTGAGGGGACAAAAGAGAATTGGAAAAAAAAATCATTAAGACATTTTTAAAATGAGAGTTAAAATACTGATACCCAGGGCATGGGTCAAAGTCGGTGTTGAGTTATTAACACATTCACTGCCATTGACGCCTTCAGAAGTCAAATATTCATGTTAACCAAGAAGGCTGGCAGTGATTACTATTAAGCAAGATTATGATCTTATCTGTTCTCTCCTATATGGCAATACAAGCAATGGCCTAAATGTTCAATAGACTTTATCAGAAGGAAACAAACTGGAATCTTCATGGCTGATAGTCAACTTAAAGCCACTCCACGCAAAGATCAGTCACATCAGATAGTGGCACCTTTACGAGATAATGTGCAAACAGGAAATAGATAAAACTTAAAAAGTTACACAAAGTTATAGGAGACATCCTCTTTATCTCGCCTCTTATTTTTCAGTCTGCAAGCATTGCTTGAAAGATATCTCACACATTTTAAGGAAACACAAGCAATATGACTGACCTCCTGTGTTTGTGTCCTGATATAATGTAACAATTGCTGTACATACGACAGTTGAGCGCCTCAAAAAGGCAACACTAGCGAAACAACAATGGTCTACTGAGAACGCTTTTGAACAGAGCTACCATGCCACTTAAACACAGAGTATACGCAAGATAAACAAGAAAATAACCTGTGCAGTGGGAGTGTTAATTGCTCATGATTTGTAGTCTTGATGTGTGGTTTTGTCACTTAAAGAATTCATCCATCCATCCATTTTCTGAGCCGCTTCTCTCCACTAGGGTCGCGGGCGTGCTGGAGCCTATCCCAGCTGTCATCGGGCAGGAGGCGGGGTACACCCTGAACTGGTTGCCAGCCAATCGCAGGGCACATAGAAACTAACAACCATTCGCACTCACAGTCATGCCTACGGGCAATTTAGAGTCTCCAATTAATGCATGTTTTTGGGATGTGGGAGGAAACCGGAGTGCCCGGAGAAAACCCACGCAGGCACGGGGAGAACATGCAAACTCCACACAGGCGGGGACGGAGATTGAACCCCGCACCTCAGAACTGTGAGGCTGACGCTCTAACACTTAAAGAATTGTTATACATATTTTATACCACTGTATTTTCACCGGTATACAATTAGAAAAAGGAATAAGAGGTAGTTTACCATTCAAAAGAGTTGAAATAAGTACAGTGGAACCTCGGGTTACAAATTTTCTTTTTTCTGTGACTCCATTCTGAAGCTGAAATGTTTGAAAACCAAGGTAATTTTTCCCATTGAAATGAATAGAAAAGCAATTAATCCTTTCTTGCAACAGAACAACATTATAGTTACATTATTTTGATCGAAAAAAAGAATAAGCACAAAGTTCTGAGCCTTCCGCGGCCATGCCAAGATATAGTAAAAATAGTACGCAACCCAAAGTAATGTTTCGTAAACTGAATTGTTTGTGAACAGGGTCTTCATAAACTGAGGTTCCACTGTACACTACAAAATGTGATTGTTGCTGATAAGCAAAATAAAGTTATCATTTTGAGAGAGAAGAATGTTGCTCTCTTGACGCACTAAACGCGTACCGAAAGTGTATCGAACCGTGGCCCAAAAACCTGTACCGTCCTACTCTTTGTGTAACGCATGAATGACTGCAAGACAAACAAACACAAACCCTGTTGTGGTGTTCAGCAAGCACCGATTGCTCTGGATTGATGGAAAGTCCGTCTATCATGTGCCTGACCGTGTCAGGGACCTTACTGACATCACAGCACATCTCCTGCCAACTGGGGAGCTTCTCGTTCAGCATGTCCTTTGCCTAGAGGCACACGGAGACTATGGTAAAATCTACTGTATAACACAGAACTAGCTGAGTGGGATTACTCATGATTCTGCTCTTACTTTATCGTGGAAGTTACTAATGTGATAAGAGAACATGCAGTGTTTGTCGACCAGGAAACAGAAGCGGCGTTTTTCTTCCAGCAGAGCTTCTCTACAGCCGTCAGCGATGAACTTCTCCATGTCCATCTGGCGGGACGAGATGGTCTCCACGTACTGCAGACACACAAAAAAAACAGTAAAGTCAGAAGACACAATATGGGAGATTAGTAACCTGATTAAGAATACCTTACAGAATGAGTATGTTTTAGAATGTTTTTATATTACATTATATTTTGATATTCATATTTCTCCCAACAGTGGTATTTTTCTTTCTTAAGAACATGTAATTGGAGGCTGGAAATTAATTCGGGAATCGTTATGGTAGTGGTTAGCACGTCTACCTCCTTAATCCACGAGTAACTGACGCCCCCAATAAATTTTACAATGGCCTATAGATGCTACAAAATGGCAGGGAAACACTACTTTTGTCTAAATGAAGCTCCTCAAATGATTTCAACTTAGTTTCTTGGCACCAAAATGCCACAAGATGGCACCAAAGCAATGTTCTTTTTGTTTGTTTGTTGTTTGTTCAACCCTGAAAATAGGATACTAACCCTAATCACATGCTCATGTAGCCACATGTTGCTAGGCTGAATTCAAAGGGCACCATCATTTGTGCCCCTGAAATCCAATTTAAGAAAATATTTGGCAAATCAACGATCTTGAACTGAAAAAAGTACGTTTTATAGAATAAAGAGAAGAAAAATGACACGCCAAAAAATACTATAGCATTAGTATATGCATTCACAAAACTATAAAATACCAGAACATTAATTAACACATCATATCATATCATATCATACCCCAAATACGCCCCCACACCGCCGCGCTCCTGTCGTTGGTTACAAATTGGCGTTGCATAAGAGCAGTCTGACTGGACACATCATAAGCGCTACAGTCTTTTCAGGAATGCCATGACATACAGTAATTGCTTTTTTATTTGCCTACAACCTCCCTCTCTTACCTTTGGATGAAAAAGCCCAATATTTCAATAATTAAAAATGTCTGGCTGGAGACAAACAATAGCTACTCTTTGAGGGAGACGCGTATTTTATTCTCTGAGTTTGAATCGATTGACAAATGGCAAGACTGCCATATTTAGCATCTATTTCAGTATTTTTTTGTGCTTGCATCTCAGCATTTACACAATAAATATAGCATAGACTGACACACCCTTGCCTTGCAGGGGAAAATGACTGTGGCCACACCTTCATGTCTCTTTGATCACGTTAGCTTTACATACGAAGTTATTTTAAAAAATTTGCAATTTTCAGTCTGTTGGGTATTGAAAGGCACTTCTCCCCCACCGCGAGATTGAGAACGATCCTGCTCGTTAAAGAGTACAGATGGCCGACTTATACTCGACATAAGGCATATATAAAAAAGCACTTCTCAACTTTCTCTCTGTCCTTTTATTCCTCCCCTGCTCCTCTTTTTGCATATGTCCTCCCCAGGCTGTCATGGCAACAATAAAAACGGCCTCTTCCTCCTTACTCACACCTCTTACTTACACCTCCCTATGACAGCCAGCTGAATCAGTGCTATTCACTTCCCATTTTCAACAAATTCTCAATTCCGCAGATTTGGCGCGTGCAAGCAATCGTGCTTCTGTGAGCCCTTAAAGCTGGGCCTCACCTCACTTTTGCTATAAACGAGGAATCAACTTGGGAGAATGGGGATTACAGTTTCAGCTCAGGAGAGTCATGCTCAGGGTGTCAATCTCCACACACATAATATGTAATGTTGGTGGTTTCAATCCAGATCAGTGATAAACATGAGGCCGATACCAGCCAAAAAAAAAAAAAAAAAAAGCTCCTTTTGCAGCCTAGAGAACAATTCAAGTTATACTTTTGTCAACAAATTGATTTGCAAATCGCCTACAGCCATTTGTGTCTGCACAACAGACCCAGCAAAATACATGAATTAACCCCCAGCAAAATACATGAATTCTATCAGGGCATTTGCTAATATACAAACCTCAAGCAATATGACTCAGACTCATTAACTCCAAATCTACTCAAGCTAGGCTACAACTTTAAGACATGTAATCAAACGAGCCCCAGGGAAGAGGAGAAAGGACAGATGAGACTAATAAGTAAAGGAAACATATATCAACATCTATTAGAATTATCTTACAAGCCAAACAAGAGAACACATACAATAGTATACCATTTAACCAAAGTAGAGACCCAATAACTAAATTTGAGCACAAACTGTTCAGATTTTGACATCATAAGACCAAGAGCTGGACATGTACATTAAAAATGTTGAGGTCAAATTATGCTCAAATGTAAAGGTTATTGTGCATTTTAGGTTCATCCTAAAATTTCCCCCAAAAGACAAATATCCCTAGGTTTTTGAGTAGTGTATGTCTGAACTTTGTTATTAAGAGCCATGCATTATTTGCTGAGAAATTAAATACAATTCCATGAACGTCCTTTTATGTTATGTAAATAACATGCGATAGGTGTCTCCAATGTATGCATGCAACAGGATGAGTCTAGGAAAAGACACCGTGGCTTTGCATGAGACCTCGTGAAAGGAAGAAGCATCTTTGCGGTTTCAGTCTCACCTCATTCTCCTTGATCTCATACTTGGACACGTTCTTGCCCTGACTCTTCCTCCTCAGCTTTTTCAGGTCAGTCTGCGAGCGGTCCAGGGAGTCCTGCTTCTGCTTGTGTTCTGATTGGTAGCGTTTGAACGTGGCCTATAGTAATGGGAGTACATTTTCTTTTTAGAATACAATTGATGCTCAAAATAATGTGAGGCATTCTTAAATAGAACAAAAATAATTAAAATATTTTAAATAATATAGTCAAAAAGAGCTCTATCAAATATTCAGCATTTACTATACAATGATGAGGAGATTTGGATTTACTTTGATTGGTGTAGAACTGGATCGCATTATACTGAAAGGTGTTTCTAACATTTTGGTTGCCTTATTTACATAAATGAGGGGGGCAAATTATCATGGTGTATCTGTCTGTTGTAAATTTGTAGTGATTGATTTGACTAAAACAAAAATGAAGTTCCAATATGTCATTACTCTACAGTAGTTAAGATGTAAAAACAAAACAAAAAACAGATATAGATTTATCTGTACTTTCTACGCTGTCAAACCAGGCTCATTACATTTTTTGGCGCAGATATAAAAACGATGTAAATAGAGAGGGATGAAGTCAACCATGAGTGAGAGCTTGATTGAGATCTTGGGGTCTTACAAGGCATGTAAAATAAATAAATAAATTGGGACAGCAGCAACATGGAGAAACGCAACCAACGAGCATTCACGACGACGACAACGGATTCGGAGAACCAAGGTATTCGCCACCTGTGGCCTTATCAAAGAGAATTGGTTGATGCTTTCGGCTACAAGATGATTAGTGGCAAATGCGTTAAGTCTCATGTCAAAAGAGAAGTTTGTTTTTCCCACTTGCACTAAGTTATCAAAACAGGAATTGTGTACAACTGACAATATAACATACATTTTTACTTTTGTGCTTAAGTACATTTCAGAGTCTGTACCTTTTTACTTTTAGTTCAGTACAGGAGTTGAATCAGTGCTTCTACTTTTACCAGTCTCCTCTTACACACGTACAGTGGATATAAAATGTCTACACACGCATGCTCAAATGCCATCCTTCTGTAATACCGTAATTTCTCCTGTATAATGCGCAATTTTGTCAAAATTGTCAAAAGTTAACACTGCGCATTATACATTGGTACAGGGGGAAATGAAAGACTTTCCCATTTTATAAATGTATGTCGCCATTTAGAGGTTATGAAAAAGGTGTACATTTTCATTGCAATATGCCACCGCCCCCTAGAGGTTATGAAAAAGTTGCAGCCTACTCTTTCATTCCAATATGACAGGGGTACATAAGACTGCATATATGTACAATTGTGCTCATAGGTTTACATAAGCAAGCAGAATTTGTGAAATATTTTTCATTTTTATTTTTTTAAATGCAGCTGATGACTGAACAACAACCATCATTCATTTCTTTTGGTTATGTTTTTTTTAATGATAATGCTTTTCTGAAAGGCTTGACAGTTTGATGTGAATCCCATAAAAATAAAATTAAATGCGGTTCGCCTAGTCCTTCATGTTTTCTTTAAAGAATTGTACACATCTTACAAATTCTGCCTGGGTAATCAAATATATGAGCACAACTGTGTGCTTTCTCATTTACTAAGTAAAAGTAGGGCTGTGAATTTCAAAATAAGATCAAGTAAATAAAAATAAAGTTTTTTGTGTTCTAATAAAGTGCTTAACTTCTGAATAATTCTTTCAAAAAAACTAACAAAATACAACTGATACTTCATGTTTTGATCATATGGGTAGATGCAAAATCATGCATTGTAAAAATGCATTATACATGTGTAGAAGGGTTTTCCAGAATTTTGAGGTCAACTTTGGGGGTGAGTATTATACATGGATGCCCATTATACACGGAAATTACGGTATATACATTTTTTTAAAAAGAGACAAATGTAAATAATTTCAAAACATTTTCCACCATGTATCTGTACTTTAACCTAAGTACAAAGGGTGAGTACTTTTGCAAGCTCTGAACAAAGCAAAATTAATATGAAGCCACTTACGTTCATGTACTTCATATCCATTTCTGTCTTCTTCTCCAGCTCAATAAGAACTTCTCGGTGGAATCTCTTGAACTAAAATGGAGACACAAACAAAGACCTTTATTGCAGCACACTTTCCTGTTCCTTTCTTTAAACATGCAGCACGTCTCAATCACACTGCAATATTATGATAGGCTGGCATGATAATAGAGTTAAAAGAGCTTCCTGGTTAAAGATTTCCTACTGTTCTTGTCTTGTAGACCCATTACAATCGCCGCAGGATAGTCACAACACTAAGGAGACAACATGTTCACCCGTAGCATTTTAAGACGCCAAAATTCTTCCAATCCAAGGAATGGCAGGTTTCAGTTTGTCCGACAGACACACGTCTTGTCACTACAGTAGGTATTCCTAGTATTTCAGCCTGAAGCAAACCTGCAAGGAATTTTGGAGCGTTTCTTAGCTTGACAAATATTCTTCCACCTTTTGTAACTTCTTAAATGACAGAATGATTATACATCAATAGCGAGACACAAGCTGTTTAACATTAATACAGTAGTTTCAATAGTTGCGACATAGGCAGGCGGCAACCTTTTAATATTTCAGATCTGTTATTATGTTTTCCATCCTACCTAAGGTGATACAATAATCATTTGCCGAGGTTTTACTTTTTTAATTCATTGTTTTCATTTTTGCTTATAAAATGCACAACTCTTCAAACTTTTGGTGAAGGAAAATGGGCGATAACTTGTCCAGCTCCGTAGTCAGAGGTGCTTGAAGACATTTTCGAATTAAGGCAGATACAATCATCAACAAGAAGTATTGCGATTGGTCGGTAGTCGAACTGTATACCGTATCCCAAATTTATATCATCTACCATTTATTCTGCATATTCTGCATAGAAAATTTCAAATAAATATAAATTTATCTAAAACACAAACATTAAATAATATAAACAATAGTTCACAGCAGTGATTCTCAACTGGTGTGTCGGGACCCAAAAGTGTGTCCGCAGCCATATTGGGTGGGTCGCGGGCAGGCAGTAAAAAATGTATAGCATAATAATTCATTCTATTAAGATTGTTATAGTGGCTTTGGTCTGTAGCCTTCATTATATTTCCTAAAAAGTAGACAAACTATTGATTCAGTGTTACGAGTGTGATACATTTTTGTACATTCATTTATGGTCATCTTTAGTTTCTTAATAAGGTTCTCTGAGAGGCACGTTTAACATGTATGAGTAGTTATGTTCATAAATATGATATTGAGGTTTTCAAATGCTATTTTTGTACAATGCATGTTCTTTATATTTCCTCACTTCTGTAAACGTGGGTCACGACTTAGCGATAATATTTGTTGAGAAACTATTGTGAACCAACGGTTCACAGTTTTTTTGCCTCATAGGCAAAAACAGGGTACGTATATTTTGAATAGCCAATTAAGTTATAGGTCATATGGTTACTTGTCCAGGCTACGTAATGAAGAGAAAAATCAGGCTTCTAGGGCTGCTTACATTTTGCTCCAGCTCAAAATGGACCTTTTTGTGGACATCTGCAATCTCCATCAGAACCATACCTAAAAAGTAACAAATGTCAGTAAATTATAGAGGTCCTGTAAAAGAGAACTTGGTGTGGTGTGATTTCATGATTTTGCAATGCTCTTATCATGGTTGCATCCACGTTTACAACACCTCATGTACGCGGCAATGACTTATCTTCCTTCAGTATTTGAACAGCTGTCAATCTCAGTCAAAACAATCTGTGTGTATGCTTCTGGCACTGGGGGTTGGGGGAGCAGATACAGAACTGTCTCCATTCACATCCAGGCGGGGCCACAAATAGAGCAGCATACGGCATGCGACAATGGCAGTGAGTCAACACTGTACATGGCTGTGGACAATTGTAAATAAGCAGTAGTGCTCCCTCCATCACAATGGGGCAAAATCTAGACTCCAGGTTTACCATAGGATGGTGATCTAGGGTAAACCATTGCATGGTGTCGAGCATCATACAGTATGTGAACATACTGTATGATGCAATGCAAGGCAGCTAGAAAGTGTGAGCTCTTAAAGGTGGACACTCGTATTTTTCTGAAACAAATTCTTCACTCTGGTGTCGAAGAAATGGTCTGTTGACAAACAGTAACATGCCCACAATTTCCTGCGGGTTCAATTAAGTATCTAGCCTACCTACTTATCTAGCCTACCTACTTACCTTTACCTACGGATTATCTTAAAAATAATGCATATAGGCAGCATGGAGTGGTTGTGGTTAGCACGTGTGTCTCACAGTCGAGGGGTCCTACGTTTGAATATCAGCTAAGGCCCTCCTGTGTGGAATTTGCATGTTCGCGCCGTGCTTGAGTAGGTTTTCGCCGGCTTCCTCCCACATTCCCCCCAAAAAATGCATGTTAGGTTAATTGAAGACTCTAAATCAAGGGTAGGAAAAGTACAGCCCATACGTATGGCCCACTCCGTTCTTTAATGGGGCCCATCGAGCATTTACCTGTTAAATAACTAGTTAGTTGATTTATTGCAAATAAAGAATATTGGTTAAAAAATATTTAACATGTCCATTTAACCATTTATATGTATTTTATAAATATTGCCTTTATGAATTACAAATGACACAATTAAAATATGTCAATGAATAATTTTTTTATTAAATTAAACTATTTACATTTTAAAAAATGTACCTCTTTTTTGTATGACCTGGCCCATCTGTCTCTTGATCACAAAAGTGTGCCCGTCCTTTGAAACTGTCCATAGGTGTGAATGTGACTGTGACTTTTTCTATATGGGCCCTGCGATTAGCTAGTGACCAGTCCAGGGTGCACCCTGCCTCTTGCCTCATGTCAGCAGGAATAGGCTCCAACTCACCCGCAACCTTAATGAGTAAAACGCTATTGAAAATGGATGGATGTATGGATAAAGCATATAGCCAATATGAAGCCTAAAAATACACAACAACAAGTCAAGGAAATGTGTGAAAATCCTCCCTGGAGTTTTTCAAACAGTCAGTAAAAAAGCAGTTTGTGCACGGTCCAAATGCAAATGAGAACCATTTTTTAAAAGAAGAATGTTCATGTAGAAACACTTAAGTCAACCCACCGCCTAAAAGCGCTTACATTCATGTACATTTGACCCGACACCACCACCCCCGTCCCCTCCACTCTGAGCAAACAAACGCGATGACCCATTGATACAGAGCGCTACTTCTGCCATCCAAAAGGCAGTGTCCAGCTACAACAACATTGCCCTCTGAAGGTCACCAGAAAGTACTGGTAAATGCTGCCTTTGTGCTTCCCACATGGGAGGGGTGGCGGTGCTCGGAGCATGGCTCTTTGTACAGGCCCCGCAACACATCGCTGCGGCACGCCGCAGGTCGAGACGGTGGCTGAGAAGGAGTGAGTGGTTGGGGTCAAAGAGGCCTCTGTGCACCTGCAGGCTTTAATAAGGTGTGAAAACCTGCTGGGGGAGGTGGGAGGAATGAGACAGTAAGATATTACAACTTCTCAATAAAGGACATCAATCTGTCACTTCTAGGGTCCATTCAATCTGCTCCCCCCGAAGCATCACCAAGATACTGCACCAAGATTCCCAATGTAACTGAATAAATGACACTATAGTGTCCCTATTTAGTCTGTATTACCCATTAGCATTTAAAACAATATGTTTATGCCAGTTATTCCCAAACACTGTACACATTAGTGTTCCACGAGAGATCATGAGGTGTGCCGCTGGAAATTATCCCCTTTCAATTTGATTCTCCCAAAATTATTCTATAATTTACTACAAATTAGGGATGGTCGAGTACATATACCGGCCTTATTTCTAGGTGTCAGGTATTCGTGAAGGCTGCCAATACCAGCCACTGATACTTAAGGCAAAGTAAAACAAAAAAACAAAAACAAAATTTAAAAAAAGGACATTGAATAAGTCCTCATCACCAATTGTTGGCGCTAAACTGCGGCAGTTTGAGACATTGACGAAACACCATGTGCGTCAGAAAGAAAGCCTGCATTCATTGTTCATAGTTAACTGTCATTGTGTTAATTGAAATTTTATGGATCAAAAGTACTAGTTTATTTTTATTTTACTAAATAATTGGTTAATTTATTCATTAACTATTGCATAATTTACACATCAATACGTATATACATCATTTTTAATCAACCGGCCCATTCGTGAATTGTAAAAATCAAATGTGGCCCATGATCCTTAAAGTTAGCACACCCCTGGTTTAGTATATGTAGAATGATACGTTTCGGTCCTAGTCAGAATAAATCTCACTGAATGTGTTAATCAAAACAGAGTAATTAATAAGACTCTTGCATTGGATCACATTGGATTACACAGGGGTACCCAATGAAGGGGCTGGTGAATGTAACTACCATACAATCTGAACACATCACAATTGCAACGAAACATGCACATAAATGTGCAAATTGAGGTGGGTTGAAATTTTAAAAACGGGTTCTACGTATGTATCAAATGCCAGTCAGACAGGATTGTTAATAGTCAAGAGGGGCGGAGGGAACAACACCCAAGACATTCTTATCAGGTGATATCATTCTGAAAGTGGAAATAGCCTGCAACAAATTAACTATTACCTATTTGGTGTCCAATAAGGTAACTGTAATATGAGTCAATGAGTTGACTTTACCCTTGACAGTACTTCCTCTTTTCGCCAAGTACAGTATCATCTGTTCTCTCAACTAGCGTTTAGCTTTCCAATTAGATGCATCACTGAGCTTACCCACACAGGCATTGAGTGTGTGTGTGTATGATCCAATGTGACCACATCCTCTGTGCGTCACGATCCAAAGGTTTTCACCGTCATACACATGGTAAGGAAGTCCTCGCCACTGTTGCCACAGATGTGCTACACCCTCTGTGTTGTAAGAGTAATAAAAACTGTGAAATCCTTACTGATTCAGTGCACCGCAGAAGGCTTCTGATCTCATTTTCTGTCAGCTATCACACAGTCAGTGTACGATAGGAAAACAGCTAATCAGAGGGGAAAAACATTGGTTGCTTGAATGGCGATTGGTGGTGAGTTCATCACATAATTTAGGTTTGTTTGAAGTCATTACAGTCAGCCGCCTGATTACAGCGCGAGATACACCGCGACAGAGTCTATATAAAAATGTATATTTCTTTAAAATAGTTATAGTGGGGATTTCACCAACAGACAGACCGATACAGTCCACACACAAAATAAAAAAATCGGCAATATAGCAGGGGCATGAACAATTAACCGCACTATAGCTGCACAGTACGTCTACCTTAGGGTTGATGAATATTTATTCACTGCAAATCAGTACCTTCAGCGTAGTACCACGTTGTCCTGCAACATGCCTGGCACAACGGTGCTCTACTGGATGTAGACACAGAAAAATTAAAAGAAGAGAAGAAGAAGCATAGAAAGTCCCCTACTAAGTAGATACAACATGTGCCTGTGAGTATATTGCTCTGTATGGTTTGGTTGAACATTTTCGTGTTTAAATCCAATGTCCAATGTTTAATTATCTTTTATTGTGTGTGATGCTGTTCTGTGTGTGTTAAAGTCACAGCTGCTTGGCAGTTCTTCAGCCATCGCAGTTGGGTCCGGAATTTATACCCCACAATAAACAGGGGTTCTTGTAACTGTTTATGTCAACAGTGACTTGTGCCATTTGCTTATGTATATAGAACGGTTCATATTTCATGACTGACATTTCAGGGAGTGTCACAGGCAGGTAAACTGAGCACTGATCTTATTAAAAGTCAGCCAAAAAGCACTATAAAAAAAAAACTATCTCCAGCTGGCCAACTGAACACTGAATCACATTGTCATTTGATGAAATACTCTAATAATAATAAAAATCTATTGTACAATGCATCTCAGTGATTGCGAAAAACACACGTTTAGGAAAAAACGTATTTTGATTTGATAAGAACTTAGTTAGTAGAAAAAGCCATCTTCTCTGACTTTTACGATTCTGCAATGCTTCTGCTGATGTTTGAGTGTGCATTGAAAGGCAAACTGCTCATCATGCATCACACAGGCTCACACAGCCAATAATGTGCGAGTGTCTAGACAGTCAAACAGACTCATCAAATAGCTCCAAAATGTTTAAGTCATCTCATTAAAGATATCTTTGGGGGAAACTCTCAATGTGTCCCCTCCATTCTCAATCTTTATTCTCCAAGCAACAAATTGCTGCATCTAACATTACCATTCCTGTCGTGCTGATGGCCTGTCTCCATATTTCACAAATGATGCTTGACAAAGAGCACAGAGAAACGCTGAAAGGGGTGTGGATTGCGCTATTCTCTTTCTCCGCTCACATTTTCAGTCCCTAAATACCTGCTGCGTTTCAGACATGAATGGCGACTCCCAAGAGGAGTACTCAGGAAGCTCTTAATTGTTCACCCACTAAAATATTATTTCAAGCATACACTAAGCTTTTCTCTCATGGGCCAGAACATTAGGTACACCTGCATGGTCCAATACAAAAGATATATATATATATATATATATCAAAAGGTATGTTCTGTTTTAACTAACTCAGTGAGCAATTCATGGATTTTAATAATAATGTGTTTCTTATTAAAAGTTTTCAATGGTACAGAATTTCACAGCATTATAGTGGGCAGTATTCCAATTATCCATCCCCTCTCAAAATTCTCACACAAATAAAACAGCTCGTAATAGTTAGACTAATCTCTTTATTCTGCCGTAATACTCCTTTGTACTGTACTTGTCGACAAATGGGAACAAAGGGCTGTATTTATTTGCACAGCTTTTGTGATAGAGAAAGCCATAAAGTCAGCCTCAATGTGACACTAAGGGCTTGTTTCTTTCATTATGACTCTCATAAATTGCTTAAAGGTCTGAATGTGACCCAAAGTACAGCCAATCCAACAACCCCTTGAGAGTGTCGCGCCGTTTTGTAAATTCTAACAGGATTGACACATAAAACTGAAGTAAAACTTGATTTTATTCGCCCACAAGAGGCTCACAAACCTTGTGAGTGGGGTGATTAAAAATGGTAGGAAACAGGCCCGGTTATCTACCGTATTTATTTATTCCTTGATACCAAGATACCACTAGATAGGCGCAAAGCTCCACTTTTGTCTAAATGAAACTCCTCAACTCACTTCAACATAGTTCCTTGACACCAAGATGCCACTAGATGGTCGCAAGCACTACTTCTGTCTAAAAAATAAATAAAAATAAACCTAGTTTTAAGTTCAAAATAATTTTCTGATACCATGATGCCACCTGATTTAATTCACAAATAACAAACCCCGATTATGCGGGCGTTCTCTGTATAGACAAACAACCATTTACACTCACACATAAAGGCAATTTAGATTCTTCACTTAACCTAAGATGGATATCACTGGGGCTAAGCGGAAACTTTGCATCTCCAAAACCAACACTTTTCAGGACAAAAAAAAATACAAGAAAAAAAAAGGCATGTTTGTTGAGGCGTTAACTTTGCATAGTCAAAGAGAGCAAGCCATTTTCAAAACTTTATATTGGTAAATAATTCGTAAGAATAACATACCCAGATGGGGACTGACTAATAGTATCGATTTGTGAAAAATTATGAAATTGACCAAATTTCAGCCCGATCCCAGCGATATAGAAAACGGCCCAATATGAGATTCAAAACCCGAACCTCAGAACTGTGGGGTACACAAGGTCACAAGATCATCAGGCTGCCCATGGCGGTTCAATAAACAAAAACAGAAATGATCAATTCCACTGCATTTTGAGGGTTCCACAAATAGACAGACAGTTGGTGGATTAGGGTGAGTCAAACTAAGGGCCGGAAGGATTGGTGGTGAGAAGGCATTCTTCTGCGCTTGTGTTTATTCAGCATGTTTGCTGTATGACGCCTGCTGCAGGCTGCAAGAGAATTCACACTCTCTCGTTAAATAGTCCCTGCAGCAGGGAAATAGTGCCAGGTCGCTTGTACATTTTTGTACAAGATCACTTTGGAGAGACGTTTTGATTGAAGAACTTGCCGAACGTAAGTGCAATTATTTATTCCTCATGGGTCCAAAGGAATACAAACAATACCTCTGATGCCATTACCCTTGTTCTTATCTTCAAGCCTACGACGGTATATTAAATACACCCACCATACGCCACTTTATGGCCCAGGTACACTCTAAAGAAATCCAACGCAAGTGCTGAAATAAAGTTTCTTCCTTAACAAACATAATAATCCTCAGTTTTAATCGACACTATCAGAGGTAGTCCAAATTTAATCAAATATATTATGGTGGTTGTAGTTTGCCTCTGTTCCCCACATGTAACCACAGTACATAAGGTCATTGAAATTGATAGCAAAAGTACCATTCATAGCTCAACAAACATTTCTGCAACTATAACTGAAAATGTTTTGAAACCAAACGTTGAGCAAACGTTTGTGTTCAAGTGCCACATTTGATTTTTGAAGATGGGTCAGGTCAGTCGAAGATGAAGTAAAAAGTTAAAATGTGCATGTGAAATATGTAAAATTGTTTAGTTTAATACTAAAATAACAAACAATTGTCATTGTTATTAGATTTATTTAGGATGCATTTAATTTTAATTAATGGAACAATTATTTAATTTTCAAAATGTCAAAATGTGTAAAACTGTTTATTTTTTAACAAAAATTACAGGACTCTTGGTAATATATAGTGGGTCACGTGCCCGTTTTAAACCTTCAAACAATTACATGGATTTCCCTCGGCGTGATTTATGATAAACTGTTACATTGTTTCTTCTTCCTGCAAGACACACACCCATTTGTTTTTTTTAGATTCTCTCTGACATTTCATCACTTCACATTTTGCAATAGTACAACTATGTTTCAAAGGCATGGAGGAGAATAACAATATAACTGTATTGTTCCTGGCAAAGGCTACAACGTCATTTCCTTAGACTGAAACTAAATGAAAAGTCATTCACTGGCTGCCACATCGTCTCCAATTAGAGCAGAGAGGCAACTTGATGGATCATAACAATATGCATTATGATCCCCTTGAAAATGAGAGCAGCTCAGAATTCCAGCACTTACACAGTAATTGAAGATGAGTGACATGATGGATGGAACATGGGCTTGCACAAACATGGTGGGAGCCAGACTTTCCCATTACCACCATAGTCAGAACACTGTTGTATGGTAACAAATGGGTTGATAAAATAGTCTTTTCTTTCTTACTGAGTGGAATTACAATATTTGAGACTGGTGTATCTCTCCAACACCACTTTATTTATAGAGCACTTTCACAAAAACAAAAAGTGCTGTATATTAACAAAAATCAAACAATGAAAAAATAATAATGAAGAAAACAGAAAGTGAGTCACGACACTAATACTTTCATATTTAAATAAAATAATACACAGTGTTAAAAATTGTGTAACAAAAAAACTTTGGTACTCACTTTTAGCTTAATATGTCTATTTGTTCATCTTATTAAAGCTTAAAGCCAACACAAAAGCTGTGTATATTGTGATATGATCTGGAACTGCTTTTCAAAGTTGGCAATTAGTGGAACATGCAGGTGGATGAATTTGCATGCATTGGAGGTCTTAGGCTAATATCGGATGCTATATTTAGCACTCATTAACAATGCCTGAAATTTGTTTTGGGAATGCTAATGTTTTTCTTTTCCTCATGGTCTAGTTTCATAGCAGAAATACACTAAGTTGCAATTTTGGGTCAATTTTTGCTTACTTTTCATTACTGAAAATCTCTGATTTCCTTGACTTGTGTGTATATGTCATTCTAATAAGCTGTGTTGATAAAGTTCTACTCTATATCTTGATTATCTTTAGATAAGACATTTTGCATCCAAAGTGTGAAACATTGAATCGCTCGAGGCTTGTTAAAGTTAAACTTGCATGCAACTTACCAAGTTCCCTTGAAACTGGAGACATGGTAGCATTCTCTCCTATCTTTGTGATGGCATCAAAGTAAGCCTTCCCGGCAAGGGTCATGCCTGCATAGGAGGATCACACACTAAATTGAAACATCTTGATATTCTGACAACAGAATTAGTTGCTATCCTAAACACATAACGAGTCATGTGTTAACTGTTAGATGGAATTTGTGAAAGCAAATTAGAATTGTGTCTATCCCACTGAGCTTCGTTCATTAGTTTATGACAATTTGCGTACCTTAAAAGTTGTCAATAAAACAATCGTGTATATGTAATACTAAACAATCAGGTACCTGTACTAAATTCAGCTAAAATTAAAACATTTGTCCTGTGTGTTCTTACCTGTGACTGACTTCTCATAGCTCTTTCCCAGGTTGACCAGGTTCCTCAGACTCGGGTTGAACTGGTCCATGACATTCTGGCAAAAAGTTGACATTGTGGGCAAAGTAACATACATGTACACACATACTCCAGACATCCATCCATCCATTTTCTATATCGCCTTTCCTAATTACGGTCACAGCTGAGCTGAAGTCTATTCCAGCTGACATTGTTCAGTTGTTCAAAAACACTGTATATGCGCCCCAAAAGTCAACAAAAAATTCAGGTGTAATAGGTTTAGCTCAAATGAAAGTGTTAACTTTCTTTTTAATGACATTGACAAAAACATTCAGACCTGGAGCCCATCAGAGCTGACATCATTCAGTTGTTAATGACACTGTATATCGTTGGCGTCGGGCCAAAACCACCAATGTCCGCCAATCGGACTGAATTTTGGTCAAGTACAGATTTTTTCATAAATCGATACTGATGGTGTGTGTTATTTTTCCAAATTATTGACCGATCTAAAGTGTTGAAAATGCAATGCTAATAGCTCAACAAACATGACGTTTTTTTTGTGTGTTTTTTTTCTTTATTTCCTGAAAAGTAATGGTTTTGGAGATGCAAGGTTTACGCCCGACACAAGCAATATGTGCCCTGAAATCCAACAAAACAATCAAATACCTGTAATAAATTCACTTCATATTAAACTTAACATTCTTTTGAATTAATTGGGCAAAAATGTTTCGAGCGGGAGTCTAGCACAGATGACATTGTTCAGTTGTTTATAACACTGTATACTGTATGTGCTCTAAAAGACAACAAAACAATGAGGTACCTGAAGTAAGTTCAGCTCAAATGAAACTTTCCTTTGAGTTACATTCACAAAAATGTTCGGAGTTGGAGCCTATCACAGCTGGCATTGTCAAGTTGTTTATGACACTGTATGTGCGCCCTACCAGCCAACAAAACAATCAGGTACTTGTAATAAATTCAGCTCGAATTAAACCATTAACTTTCTTTTGAATGATATTGACCAACATTTTCTATCCCAGCTGACTTCGGGTGAGAGGCGCAGTACACACTGGACCGGTCGACAGCCAATCACACACTCCATTTCAGATGCAATTAGTTGTATGAAGTTTTATACGTCATTTGTGAAGGAGGAGGTGGCATGCACGTGCAGGTAGCAATAAAACCTTCAATTTTTAACTTGACCTCTCTTGTGTATTCTTTACACTCCCTGGAAAGAGCGAAGTCCCGCACAAAAGTGGCTGCTAGTTGCGGCGAGAAGCCACCAGCCCCCACCCTCTCAATTGAAATGCCTGAGCAGTCAAGGGCTGTTCACCTCCCCGTCTTGTCTTCTGGCACACCCCGGGAGGAACAATGAGGAGGCAGGTATGACTTCACAATAAAAAAAAGTACAGAGTAGAATTGAGAGAGAAAAAAAGGGAAACAGGTTCCTTGTTTTCTTTTCTTTTCTTTTCTCACTTTCTCTTCTCTGCCCCCCTGCCCCGTTCACTTCAGCTGAAACTGTGGTATGTATGGACTCCCACACCCATCACACACGCATAAACAATCAGTTAAACCATAACCCAAATTGTTATTTCACCTTCAAATTGTGTGTTTTCATTTATCAAGGAGGAAGTCAGGAAACATAAGACTCACCTCTAATCACACCACTGATCTAAATTCAGGCACGCGGGCCTTGTGCGGTCCGCCATCCAGCGTGCACTGCACAAATATACCAAGAATATTTTGTCCTATTTCTAGTCGAAACTCATCGGATTTGAGACTCATCACCGAAAAAGTAACTTGTTTTTAAACCCTTTTCACATTTCAAGCTAAATTTCACTTGAAATAAGTAGAGAAATGTGTCACTGTAATAAGCAAAAATACTTACTCCACTAACAATTTTTTTCCTACTTATTTCAAGTATAAAAATAGCTTGAAACAAGTGAAAATAGTCTAAAAACAAATAACTTTTTAAGTGACGAGTCTTTTTTAAAGAGTAATCAGATTAGTTTTGACTAGAAATACATATTTTTGATAACATTTTGAGTTTTTTCAGTGTGAAAAGTGCGGGTGTCAAAAAAAATTATCTCCCATACGTTCAACTTACTACTAATAACACAAATAAGCAAATACGCAAATAAATTATTTACAACTAATATAGGACGAAAAATTCTCTTCATCACAACCCGGTGAATACAGACATTTATTTTTTGCGGACATGTGTGTGGGATATTCAGCTGCCGGTCAGTGCAGGGGCAGATCTATTCTCGTGGGACACAGGATGGCTCGCCACTCCAAAATCTAAAATTTACCTATAAATATATATAATTGCTTGATGGATGAATTTGAGTGTGTTGAATAAATTAAAAGTTGAAGAAGGTTAAATAAAAGTGACCCTTGCTGCCTTCGATTTTTCTGTATGCTGCCCTGGGAGGGGCCACTCATGGATTAGATTAACATAGGCACAACAAAGAAAAATAAAATAAAATAAAGCAATCACACACTGATCACATCTGTGCTGAATCTACAGCAGCAACAGTGACTGGAACACTGCTCTGATCACATGTGGCACACTTTCAAACAACTGATGCACCAGCAGGGAATAATAACAGGGTGTGACATTCTAGAACGGGCTTGCTTGTTGACAGCTAAATATTCCAGCGCTTTAGTCGAACGCTTTTCAAACAGTGTGAAAACAATGGATAGTCAAATAGAGCCGATAAGGGGAAAGCACAGCCCCAAAAAGTGCAGGTTTGTTGTTGTTTGCTTTTATGAGGTTTGGAAGCTACAGCACCCCCCAAAAAAGAAATTTTAAAAAGAAAGAGAAACAAAACTTACTAGAAAGCAGCCAATTCCTCACCTTAAATCACAAAAACTACTCTAACTGTATAAATAACCAATCACTTGTCATAGACTCACCTTATAAGTTAGCTCGGTGAGCTTGTTCACGTCCTGAGGAGCCCCGGACATGGTTGGCGCGTGGCTTCTCAAGACAAGCTAATGACAAAAAAAAAAAAAAAAAAACTGACAAGAAAAGAAAAGAACAAACACAAAAACAAAACAAAAAACGCTCAGTCAATAATAATAATAATAATCCAGGTGTTCAGTCGCTCCAGTCGAGCCCAGAGCAGGAGAACTGCTCCCAGCATGCACCACTCGCACCCGTGCACGCGTGTAAACTGACAATCTGGTTTGTTGCACACTCGCTCGCTCGCTCGCTCACTCATTGCGTGTGGCTCAGACTCACAGAGATTGGACCGATGGGGCGGGGCTATGACGTCAACAAGAGTTGACGCTCAGATGGAAAATTAAAACAATTCGAATGGCGCCTTGATTTACGAGTGTGCTTCGTTCAATGCCCATGCTCGTGACACAATTCACTCAACTTTCCCCAATTGAAAGGATTGGAAATGGCATGTATCCGTTCCAGACCCCCCAAAATCATTGACATTTTTTGGGAAGTGTTTTTTTTCTTCTCAATAAATCAAATAGGACTAAACTATTGTAATGTATAAACACTTCAAGTAAGAACAAAATAAAATATAAATAATATTTTTTAAATATCTACATTTGTCACTAGACTTTCACTGAACTAAATCTTCTTCACAGCATTTTATTGTATTTTACCATTTTCACCACACTTTCCTCACTTTCAGCAACGTCTTCATTTTTTTCCCCTAGCCACCGAAACTATAGGAGTATAGGCGACTCCTGCTTCAGTATAGTACATATCACACTATACTGCTTCTGTGATTTTTTTTTTTTTTTTAATGATTTCCAGCTTTAATTCCATGCACGTCATCCGATTCTTCTTCTTAGCACTGACTTTCTTAGTTAGAACCCATGGTTAGAAAAAAGAAATTTGAAGAAAATACCTGCACGAAAATGGCAAACGCAAGCACAAAACGCAACAGATACTTGTACTTTTACTACAAGATAAGCATGTGAACTAGTTGTGGGAGGACGATGATAAGCTCGCCAGCGCTATCTAGTGGCAGAGTTGAAATGTTGAAAATTTTCCAAATGTGAAAAGGGGTGCTTGGCGGTCTACCTGTTCATATTGTGAATGTTAATTTTCGTCGACCGGGTGGGGTGGCTTTTTTGGGAAAACAAAATTTATTTTAGCGGGCTAAAGATCGGTTTTACGGGTGCCTATGACTAAAACTTTGCAGTTAAAACATAATACAAAATTATTTTAGGGGGTCTTGAGAAGTTTTTATGGGAGGCTTCAGCGACGCCACTGCCTTGAATCAATTTGATATTTTTCTTTAAATGAGGTCCTTTTGTCACCATGTGCTGGTGAGAAAAATCCAAAGGTTTTAGCACCACCTTGTGGGCCTATCTGCGGCATTGTCATATTCTTTCACTTTCTAATTTGATACACTAATATAATATTTTTATTATTTTTTTTTTTTTAAACACAAAGAAACACATGCACCCCCTCACAGAACGGTCAGGAGAAACTTCACATTCTGAAAAGAATACTGTGACCTCAAAAGTGGGTTGTTGTTCCTGCAGGGGCACATGACTGCAAGTCATGGTGGCAATTTCAAGCCTTCATCTAGATGATGACGGGAATCTGAGAGGTCCTGTACACACATTGCCTATTCCTCGCCATCTTCATCCTCAGAATTTGACTCCAGTTTTAGGTCCTCGAGAGCATCCCAGGGAGGGGACCAGAAAACATGGACAGGTATACTTCTTTTCAGACAGATTATATATTTCAGAAGGTTCCTTAACTTGATTATGTCTTTACAGAGCGCTGTTGTTTCTCCTGGTTGTCCTGGGTGTGGAGTGTGTCGAGCCTCTGACAGATTCAGGTACATTGATCATCAATTTCTACTTTTTCAAGCATGCACCGATGACATTTAATCTTTCCTTAAATAGAAAATATTTCTGGGAAGCTGTTTTTTTATCAAATGGATGGCAACGCCACCTATGTGAGAGACACTGGAGAGCTGGCTTCAGATATCCCCACCGAGACTATGTTCGAACTTTCTGATCCCCAGCAAAATTTCAGCATGGCCAAATTCAGCTACACTTGGGATTTAGGGAACGGGTATGAGGATTTCTTTTCAAAGTCCTTCTCATTTTTCAAAGTTTGTAAGTAAGTTAATTCATTGCAATTGTCATTTTATTTACATTTTTTTTTTTGGGGGGGGGGGGGGGGGGGGGGGTGATGCAGAGAGGTGATCCAGGGGACTGAGCCTGTTGTCCGGTACCACTACGCCTTATCTGGAAACTACACACTCCGGCTGAAAATTGGAGTCAATATGACCCAATCCACACCTCCATTAACTGGAATCTACTCCAAGGATGTTCAAGTGCTTGGTTTGTAGTGTTAAAATACTAAATTGTATGCGTATTGGCAGAGACGGGAAAAAGACTCACACGCTGTACTTACAGTAAGTAGAAGTTCAGATACATGTGTAAAAAAATACTTTGGTAGAAGTACTGATTCAACCCTTTTACTTAAGTTCTTAATGAATTAACTTTTCTGCACACAAAATTGTTTCCCTCTTTTATTAACTTCCAGAATGCTGATACAGAGAAGAAAATAAATACTCAAGTACAGATATTTGAAAAATCTACCTAAGTACAGTAGTAAAGTATTTGTACTTTCTTACTTCCCACCAATGCTTATTAATAGATTAAAGACAGAATATCCAAATTGTGTGTGAGGTCATCCTATAATTTGTGAAATTGATTTGTAGATGCCATTAAAAGCATTGAACTGAAGGGTCCCTCTGATTATGAAGTGTCACAGACCACTGGCCTGGCTTTTCATGTGGATGGGAGGTAAATAACATTTAGTGTCCCTATCTTTTCATGATTTCAATGAAGAAACTGAACGATCATTGCCTCTCAGTCCCCCCATGTGGGTGTGTTGGCGCTTCCTTCCCAAATGCGAGCCCGACACGACGGGGGGCTGCACGCTGACCACGCTGTACGAGAACTCCTTGTGGCTCAACCACACCTTCACCTCGGCCGGCGTTCACTGCCTGAACATCAGCGTCCGCAATGACATCAGCAAGCTGCAGACCTCCTTCAGTCTCTTCGTCAGGAAAAACAGTGAGGCCCACAGAGACATGCGCACAAATACACACACCAAGCCACACAAGACCAACAGGAATCTTTTGCATAACAAAACACGGAGGCCGAAACTGGCCTAAAGGCTGAGAGAAACAAGCCGGAGGGGGTTAAATGGTAGACAATGTCCCAACGTGTATATTATATGGTTACTTACTTTAATGTTCTGTGCGAAGAAGCGGAAACTCCAGAAAGGATAAGAGTGCCCTTTAAGAAAATAAAAACAAAAAAGTCCAAACAATCCAAATTTGGATCTACGGCAAATTATAGATAGATACCAAAATTTTGTCCTTAAGACACAACCATTACTTGTTGTGGAATTAAGGGAACTCTTGCAATATGACTAGCTATATTCAAAACTACTTAAGACCTTTGTCCAAATGTACACCAAAATGTATAGTTGTTGTTTTTTTCCCTCTCATTTCCCCTTGCCAGATGAAAACATGAAAACATAACCCTCCTGGTGGAAGTATCAACATTTAGGGTCATTGTCCCCAGCTTATATAACAAAACCAACATTTCAATAATAGTAGGAAAAGCTTCATACATAGAGTAAAGTGCATGATAAAACCCAAAGTACTGTATATTTTTCTTTGAAACTTCCATATTATTGTAGGTTATTATCATACATTTCTGCCCCAGAGCAGCTGAAGCGCCCGGGGAGCATTTCGGGACGACGTCCACAATTTCCAAAAACAATTTGAAATGTGGACTCGTCGGACCACAGAACACTTTTCCACTTTGCATCAGTCCATCTTAGATGAGCTCGGGCCCAGAGAAGCCGGTGGCGTTTCTGGGTGTTGTTGAGAAATGGCTTTTGCTTTGCATAGTAGAGTTTCAAGTTGCACTTACGGATGTAGCGCCGAACTGTATTTACTGACATTGGTTTTCTGAAGTGTTCCTGAGCCCATGTGGTGATATCCTTTACACATTGATGTCGGTTTTTGATGCGGTGCCGCCTGAGGGATCGAAGGTCACGGGCATTCCATGTTGGTTTTCGGCCTTGCCGCTTACATGCGTTGATTTCTCCAGATTCTCTGAACCTTTTGATGATATTATGGACCGTAGATGATGAAATCCCGAAATTCCTTGCAATTGTACATTGAGGAACATTGTCCTTAAACTGTTCAACTATTTTCTCACGCACTTATCAATAAATCCTTGTTTTGCTTGATTGTGATTGAAATTATAAATACATTGTAAAGATTGCTACTGGCATTAGTAAGCTACACCATTGGGGATTCAGTGTCCATCTTTCTTTATCATGTGTCTTATTGCCACAGTCAAAGGTAGCTGGATAAGATTTGAAATGTTTGCTGTGTCATGGGGTGTTTCAGACAAAACTTTCAATGTGCTGTTCAGCTATGTTAGTTCCACAGGCGACAAGAGGCCAATGAAAATGAAGGAATGCAACCATATCGGATCAGGCCTGCAAATGTTTGCTGTGCTCAATTGATTCGCTCTCGTTGCTAAGTTACAATTATGCTAAAGCCTATCGTAATATTCTTTGTGAAAAATGAATTATAGTTCACATTGCAGTAACAACCTTCAGCCATTGAACACACTTGTCATCACTCTAATTTACAATTTTTTTTTTTGTATTTAATACTTATGCTTACCTACATTATACGGGCAAAAGTATTGAGAAACCTAACAGTTACGCTGATGGGAAGTCAAGATGGAAGAAAAATATATGGAAGTAATCCTCCATTTTAGCTATTAGAGCCATCCATCCATCCATTTTCTATACCACATCCTAATTCCCAGCTCACTTCAGGCAAAAGACGTCACCCTGGACTGGTCACCCATCAATCACAGGGCACATATGGAAACACAACCATTAACACTCACATTTGCACGCTCACTGAGTTAGAACCAAAGCGACGCGACACCCAAGTCAGGCGAGTGAACCAATACAACACAGTCAGTCACTTCACTGGAAAAACTTTCCACTAAATTTTGAAGTATGCCTGTGTTTATTTTGACTATGAAACTTTGCTCATAAACTATTCCACTTCATTTCAAAGTTGTTTGATGGGGTTCTTCTATAACAAACATATCCAAACATGCCTTTAAGGGCCATCCCCAAAGTGTTCTCACAAGTTGGAAGTGCTTAATTGTCCCGCAATTTTTATCCTAACAACAACAATGATGTTCATTCCAGACACCGCCAATATGCTTTTCATCCTGTCTTGCGCCACTATCCTTGTGGCAACCTTCTCTTTCATCACTGTCATCGCCTGCCACCCTCGATATCACAACAGATCTCAGGTATAACACCACACAAAATGTTGCATGTGACCAAAGAAGTGACGTTACATGCTTCTAAGCCAGGGTGGACAAAGGTCCACACTCCTGTAATATTTGTTGTATTACTTTACAATTTTTTTTTTGTAAAATTGTTTTCTTAAAATATAATTTTTTTTTCTCATTACATAATGGTTAATTTGTTTGTTGCAAATACTAAAATGAATAAAATCCTAAAATAAACAATTTTATATATACATTCAACATTTTTATTTTATAAAATAAAACATTAATTAATTCTAAAATATTATATTATACATTTTAAAAATAAAATATTCTCTATATTTTACATGAATATTTCAACTCCTTTTTAATTTTTAAAAACTTTATTTTAACTTCAATTATGAACCTGCTGTGAGCAAACATTATGACCACAAGAGGACAGGCTAGACTCAGAAACTGAGAGCAGCACTCTAGTGTGAGCCTCAGACTCACTGGACATAATAGGACAGAAATGTCATCGCTATAAAAGTTATTAAGAATTTTTGATACATATATTGTATGGAACCCATTTGAAGTGTACCTAAAATGTCCAATAAGTACAAATACCCTCAAACCTTTGGATCAGTGTTGTCAAACTGTTTTCATTGTGAGTCTCAACCTTGTTATAATTGGCCTAAAGAGGCCACTTATACTGGTGAAACTACATGAATGTTTAATCACTAAGGGTATGCCGAAAATCATGCTACATGGCGGAATGCGACTGAAATGGACAAGCGCAAACAAATTACTTGACTCACACCCATACACCCCCTAATGTTCTTATCGGAAAGCAACATTTTGAGGTTCCTCATATACTTTACTGTACTTCAGTGTTTCCCAACACTTTTATTGAGCCAAGGCACACATTTTACCTCAGAAAAATCTCACAGTGCACCGCCAAACAAAAATGCCACGAAAGTATAAATATTTAAATAATGATGACCTTGTCTCAGTTTACTCACAAATTAACTTAGTAAGTGTTACATCTGGGTCTGTTTACAAGCTGATATACTCGCCAAAAGCCATGACTTGTTCTGCTGCATGAATGGCAATAGGTGGATACGCAGATTTATGATTTAATGGAAGAGCATTTAATTGGTCTGCCTGTCAGTATATGTCACTGTCGTAAGTACTATAGGTGATTTTTTAAAAATTGGTATTTAATAAATAATCGTTTTTGGATAACTTAAGTGAATGTGGATCCTTTCCCACAACATCCCATATGATCTCTCACGACACCCTCTTTAGGAATCACTGATGTGCTGTATTATTTTTTATTTTTTGCATTGAACCACAAACAACATGGTGCAGTTGTCACGGAAGAAGGGATTTTTTCTCCGTTGTAGCTACTGTATATTATAATAATATAAACAGAGCAAATGTGCGAGAGGTTCATTGACTGCACTTGTGCATTTCGGCGAAAGAGACTCTTTATGATTTGCTTTTTAGCCATGGGTACGTATGAAATTATTGATATCGTTAACTATTATTGTAAAACACAATATAAATATACTATACTGTATTGTACTGACACGGCATGAAGGTGGCCGTGTGACGCTCGCTTCATACCCGGAAATGTAATTTTTGTTGTGAAGACACGTGATAGCCAATGACCTAGTATTTTTGATTGGCCGTTACATCAGCGACGTTTCAACGCTGCTCACCTGTGACTGAAATTTCGAATTGCCGCAAAACTAGCTGCTGACAGTAGGCCACGCATGAAAACTAGTTGCGGAAATCCAAACACTCAGTGTGCGGCGCGTGAGCCAAACAATATGACAATCAAATAATGGTCTTTTTTATTGATTTGACTCCACCTGAATAGGTTTTTTGAATGCCGTGCTTTTGCCTTGAAAGTTTTATTATTATTATTATTATTTTACATGTGGCTAGCCTTGATGCTGCTAACCAGCGGGTGAGGTGCACTGTATTTATTCGACTCTTGGACTAAGCGTATAGCCAAAGCACAAGGCAGTTACACATCGTCCCTTTCCGAATGTGTTTTGTGCAGGAACTCTAATAAATGTCCCATTATATTACATAATAGCCCCTGCATTTGTTTTTCTATGGCTGGTTCTGAAGAATTAGGGCGAACTTTCATGGCCCACATAAAACGACATGGAGGATCTGGCTTGCGGGCATGTCTTTTAGAACAGAAATTTCCTTTGTGGAAATGTATGTTTTTGACAAACTGTAACTGGCTGAGAAGTGTTTTGAATTTGTGTCCCTTTGCAGATCACAGTGTCCAGCAATGCTTTGTTCCTGAATAGGCACACTGATGGCCACAGCAGAATTGTTTTAAACGTGTCCCATGTTGAAAGAGAAGAGAAAGAACCACTGTGGGGACAGAATGCAACGCACTACTACGCTTAACCATTCTCATCTATGAGTTCTTTTATGGGGTCATATCTTATTTGGAAATTATGAAACTAAATGAATGAATTCAAAACGGCACAGGTAATGTACAAACAACAGCAATTTACTTCTAACTTACTAATTTCACAGTACTCAGAAGCTATTTGAAACTAGACAGTTGGTATAATTGGAGGGGAACAGGTGTACGTATTTAAAAAAAATCTGACAAGAACAAACATAAAACAGACTCCGTTAGAGGAGTTAAACTGTGGATGATAATGAACTGAAAACATGTAGCACCCTTACTCTGTTTAAAAAGAAACAAGAGTGCCAAATAAGTCAAATTTGTACTTAGAATTAGGGGTAAGACCCAATAGTTTTTTTTATTACTTCCCACTCCTATTGAACATATACATTTGTACATTTATTTTGTTTATTTTTGTTTTGTTTATATTTCCTTTTATTTTATAACCGATCTTGTGTTGATTTGTTTTTGGATATGTTCAATAAAGACAATTAAAAAAAAAAAAAAGTACTATAAATAGTTAAACTGGAGCAGTCAGCAAGTTTGTATTGTATGTACTATTGTGTCCCATGGTTGTATACCTGCTTTGTTCTATGCTGTTTGAATGAATCATTTAGTTATATACAGTATGTTCACAAGGCTGCCAGGTCATATACCACGTGTGTATTACATTATTTGTGTGACGTGACGACGATCAATTAGTGACCCACAGCGCTCAAGCTGAATGCCTCATGAATTATTAACTTTCAAAAAGGTCATTTTACAGCAACGAGTGTTAGTATAAGCTCAGTGGGAAGTGTTCAGTGACATATTTTTTGCAAACATTTTCTTTCTCTTTGTGTATTACTTGCAGAAAAAAAAGAATAAAAGATCTATTTCTAGAAGTAATGCTTGCAAATGTGTGGGTTTATTTGTGGAATTACTGATTATTGAACATTGGCGTCATCAAGCGAATGTACCACAAGAAACACACATTCAGCATGACAAGACACATGACATTAAGCACTCGTACTGGGAAACAAATGTTGCAAAATACAATACAATAGTTTAAAAAAGAGAAAAAGGAAGGCATATTAACAATAAAATGACACAAAATGTCACTTGAGGAATCTTCACCAGCTGTGATGAAAAACAGTGGAGTTTTTCAAGCGTCTTTCTAATGACAGCTCGTCCCTGGTCATTAATAATGGTGACATCCGTAATGAATGTATCATGACCGAGACACAGTCGGGGAGCTTTTGGTTGCTATGGTAATCTTCGACTTTGACCTCATCTTATGCTGAGTTTTAAATTTGGTCTATGTGTATGGCTACAAGTGAGGATTAAAATTGCTCATAGCTGTTTGTTTGATATTTAATGTGAAAATATTGATTATTACTCATACAGGTATATGATTTCGTTACTGTAAAACATGAGGAGATCATCAAAAAGGAATATAACTGGGCTTCCTTAGCTATGTCTAATGACCATAGGCCTGTCTTCCATTTCTGGGGGTGCTCAAGCACCCCTAAATTGAATTGCAGCACCCCTAAAACATTAATTAATTAATTATTTCATCCATTCATTAACTCATTTTACTGTTTACCATTTTTAAACAAGCTAGAAAAGTGCATAACCACAAAGTACTGTGTTCAAATATAACATTTTATCAACAAAAATGTACGATCTCAGCCCCCCTAAACTGCTGATCCTAGACTCGCCCCTGCTAATGGCCATTCGTGAGGAACCTTGACACCCTTTATAGACTCATCTCAAAATGTGTCTAGTAATACAAAGAACAAGTAGCTTCATGACAAAATGTTCCATCTAAAACACTATTGCAGTGAATTGTTCTTGTTGTTATTGCTAGTACAATTTCTTCTTGTGCCACTGCTATGTATCCAAATTCATTATGTGAATCAAGTAAGTAACAGCGGCACTGGTTAGCACATCTGCCTCACAGTTCTGAGGACTGGGGTTCAAATCCCGGCCCTGCCTGTGGGGAGTTTGTATGTTTTCCGCGTGCCTGCGTGGGTTTTCTCCGGGTACTCCGGTTTCCTCCCACATCCCAAAAACATGCAGGGTAGGTTAATTGAGGACTCTAAATTGCCCGTAGGTGTGAATGTGAGTGCGAATGGTTGTTTGTTTATATGTGCCCTGCGATTGGCTAGCGACCAGTTCGGGGTGTACCCCACCTATCCAGGCTCCAGCACGCTAGTGAGGATAAGCGGAATGGAAGATGAATGAATGAAAGTAAGCAACATGAAGGCCAAACTAATTAAGTATGTGATTAACACCATTCATCCATTCATCCATCCATCCATCCTCATTAGGGTCTTTGCTGAGCTGCAGCCTATTCCGGCTGACATTAAGCGAGAGGTGGAGACTGATCATAAGTCACATTTCAAACAAACATACACACTCATGGTGAATGTAAAATTATTTATAGTAAATTAAACAGTTATTTAGTAAAATAAATAAAACGTAATATAATATGTATTTTCATTTTCCTCATATTTATAACAACAAACCAACTATTTAATGATATAAATGAATAAACAAAGAATTTTAAAAAGAATACATACATTTTATTTAACAGACTTTAAGGAAAAGCTCTTAAAGTTATCATACAGATTACAATAGTTTGTACAAGCACTTCACAAATCACAAAGTAAGAGAAGAGCCAAGCAATATTATTATTATAGACAATGAAAGATGTTTTTCTTATTTTACTAACCAATGTACCAGCAATAAGAATTTGAAACTCTTATTTTAATAGTAAAATTATTACATTTATTTTTGAGACCTGAGAAGTTTCATAATGAAGAAAAAAAAACAAAAAACTAAACTAAACAAAAAACAACAACAAATAAAACCCGTCCTAAATACACTTTTCTGGTTTATATAAATGATCTGTGAGTGTTTCAAGTGGCCAGAAAGAGTCCGAGGACGAACGTCTGCCATGTCACCATTGACCTTTTGGCCTCTCCCTCTGTTAAGCGTTGCTAATGCCACCCACGCCACCTGTTGTTGTCCTGAAGCCAAGCCAGCTCAGTGAAAAGATCCCGCTGAGCTTATGTTATAGACTACATATGTCACACCCACGTCCCTTATCGTACCTGACAGTTACCACAAACAGGGCAGCAGATGACTTTAAACTTCTGTGTGGATGCCATATGCTTAAATGAATACACTTCCGATCAGGTTGCCCTGTTTTGCCTTAGACTGTTCTCAAAATATCAATAATAGCAACATGAAAAAAAAAAAAAAAGTTGGGGTTGCAGGTAAAAAATTCCATTCGATACTTGAAAATGACTACATGTGTCACCACCTACAACTGAGGATTGGCACATGATAATAATAATAATAATATCCATCCATTTTCTGAGCCGCTTCTCCTCACTAGGGTCACGGGCGTGCTGGAGCCTATCCCAGCTGTCATCGGGCAGGAGGCGGGGTACACCCTGAACTGGTTGCCAACCAAGCGCAGGGCACATACAAACAAACAACATTCGCACTCACATTCACACATCTGGGCAATTTAGAGTCCCCAATTAATGCATGTTTTGGGGATGTGGGAGGAAACCGGAGTGCCCGGAGAAAACTCACGCAGGCACGGGGAGAACATGCAAACTCCACACAGGCGGGGACGGGGATTGAACCCCGCTCCTCAGAACTGTGAGGCTGACGCTCTAACATAACAATAATAATACTAATAATACTAATAATACTAATAATAATAATATGAGTATTTAAAACAAAAATAACCTACTCATTAAGAATTATTATTTCTTGATGGAAATAATCCTCCCTTTGTTGAAATGTGTAATCAAAATTGCGGGGGGGTGGCGGGAATACACCTTCAATATACTGTAATTATATTTAAACTAGTTATTACAATGAACTCTTAAAATTGAAAGACTACTCAATGCCCAAAAACTGTTCTTACCCTGTTTTAAAATGATTCCATGGAAATATAATTTTTTTGACAAAAAAATCAACCAATCAATCAACAAATCAATTTGGCAAACATTCATTTAGGCAGTAGATCTTTTTATTTTGCACACTGATTGGCAAAGTTATTTTAGTACAAACAGATTAATTGTTGGCACTTTAGTCCCTATAAAGGCCACACAAACAATTATGTAGAGTTTAACGTGCAAAACAGCTACGTGCAAAACATTGCAGGGCAATTACACTATATGACACATACCACAAACACATTAGAAGTAGTTCATAGTTCAGTTGTTATACCCTAGCTGTGCTAATAATTACATATACAATCCACTGCAACTATATAGACCAAGTCTTTTAGAACAATACAATGATGCAATAAACACAAATCTCCATTTAAATGGGTTTTGCTCAGATGAACAAGGCAAGTAGGGAAAAAAAAGCACTGTGATAGATTTAGTAGTATCACTGGTATCATGTCCATGCAAAGTATCAATTTTGTCTTTTTTTTCCTCAAGTGCGAATCGAGTAGACTAATCTCATGACTAATCATGTCAGGATACAACATGTGATTGATTTTGGCTCCAAACCGATTCTACTGTTAAGCAATAGCCATAACATTAGCCAGACCTCTGAGATAATCTTCTCTCCTACTTTCTCTTGCACGGCACGCAACAGAAGCTCACATGTCAACGCCAGTCTGGGTCTTTCCATGTACTGTATTTGTATCAGCAGAGTTTGTACGGTTGTGTGCCTCTGCGCGAAGCTCGAGTGGATTTTCATCACCTCAAAGTCTCTAGGGATGGGGTACATATAGTAAGGTGATGGTAATACATGAGGGAACCCTGGACTGAAGTGACTTGATACCAGGCAGCAGAAACAGAAAGCATGTAGCCAGTGATGTGTGCCCTAATTTGCACATCCAGTGTTATTTGCAACAGTCACAATGTTGTTTTTCACAGCTTCCATAAACTGTCTCACAGTAATTGGAAAAAAAATAAATGCGCGGAAGTAGCAGCTAGTTAACACAAAAGGCAGATGCTAAGAGTTTAGTTATTAGGCAGACGCTCCTGACACATCTCCAAGGGCCTCTTGAAGGCTCCCCTCCCAAACACCTCGATATTGCTCGCCATCCATGAGATCACGTTACCCGGCAAGTATGACGTACAGTTGGCCATAGACTGGATCTCGGCTGGCTTGAGAACACGGTCCCAAATATTGACTTGACTGAGTTCTCCCACGAAGGCCTGTCCGGCGTCAAAGCGTCCACCTACAACGTCCTGGAGACAACAGCATTATTTGTAGTATGGTATCTGTTTGTTAAATATGTGCCTTAAGAAGCAGGAGGGAGGTTGGCCACCCCCCCCCCCAAATTTTTTTTATAAAAACAAAAACAATAAACATAGTGCAAAGACTAATCAAAATATTAGAAATGCTATAATCTGATATCTGGCATCCACACCACTTCAAGCTACAATTTTTGGAAAATTTATTTTAAAACCATTAACTATAAATCTACATTGCTATGGAATGATCTGTCCATCTAAATGTGATATAAAATGTATGTACCAAGACATTGCTAATCTGATCTCTAGCATGTTGGATTGCAACAGTCCAGTCCATTAAAATAAATAAATAAATAAATAAATAAATAAAAAAGCATTATTTACTCAAAGACAGACAGTAGCGTCAGTTTAAATAACCTATGTCATCTTTTCAGTTATTATATTGTCATCAGTTAATTCAGCAGGGAAGTTTTCACTGCGGCTACTGTATGTTCCTGTGATACCTGCTCCTGGCCCAGGATGATCACCCCTCCTGGTTTTATAGGGTGCCATGCTGCCAGGTTGTCTCCGGTCCCTTGCTTTTCTCCATCTTGATAGGCCTCCCACTGGCCATCTCTAGTGGTCCAGGAGATGCCGATGTGGTGCCACCTTCCGTCACGTACCTCCAAGGGCAGCTGTGCGACCTTTACATCAAAGCCCATTAGATAGACGATGACAGTTATCTTATTCATAAAAGCGGTGATGACTCAACCTTGTCATTGATGAGCAGTTCAATTGGGTTATTTCCCCACTCGATCAGCACAATCTCATTGGCTTGTCCGGGTACACCGTAGGAGAAGGGTGTCCCGATGCCCGGAGTGGCACTGGACTTGATCCACATGCAGAGCGTGAACGCATACATCTCCGGGAGGCTCTTAATGATGCGGCCGTACAAATAGTTTGTACGCTGGGGAAGGGAGAGCTTGAACTGCTCAGGGGACTTGAAGTCTTCCCCACCTGTCCATGTAGAGCAGATAAATGGGTCACCTACAGTATATTGTTGAATTGTGCGTTTTTGTTTTTTGTATGCATCCATTTTCTATACTGCTTAAACTTTTCAGGGGTGCGGGTGAGCTAGAGCCTATTGTATACTAGTTGACTTTGACTGAGAAGCAGGAATCACCCTGGACTGGTTGCCAGTCAATTGCAGCAGACATTGACAATGAATGATTCTCCATGTTCCAGTTTTGTTTACTTTAGTAGTTTTAGTATTTAGTATTTTGGTCTGTTCAATGTGTTTTTCCATGAATGACCCAGCCCATAAAAGTTCGCCTACTAGATGAACAGACAAAAAAATGCCACTACCTCACATGCCTTCACACCAGGTGTTCCAATTGGGGCTGGGGAAAAAAAATTAATAACTCGGCTAAGTTGACTTCAAAAATAGGTCATCGCAGATGTTCTGCCTCAAGGATCCACCAGGACCCCCCACCAAAAAAAGAAGGGGAAAAAAATTCCTGTAACCATGTTTACACCACCGGAACCAATGTTTCACGTGGACATTTATTGCAGATGGACGAAGTGTTGGGCCACTGATAAACTTGGCCAAAAACAACAGAGGGTCATCCGTAAGTGATTTTTGAAGACACTATTAGATGCACAATGTAAATATAATGACGGGCAGCGACTACTCAAGAGCTTGACGAAATATCTATAAGATAATCGGTTCTAAAAAGATTAAATTGTGACAGCGCTAGTTCCAATACTTATGCCCATGCAAGGGATGCCCTATGTAAATGTAGCATGTCCTTCAGAGTGTATTGCTCATATGTAGTTTGTTGATTCTTAATTTATTGCTTATCAACTGTTGAAATTAAAGAAAAACACGAGTATACTATACCGTATGCTTTTTATCAGTGGCGGGCTGTGCATTTGGAACTTGGGCCTTCAGTGGGGGTTTAGCCGACTTAATCCACCTCTTAATACCACGATCACGTCGCAATTATGGAAACCATCAATACTTTACAAAGCACAATATAACAGCATGCAACTGTGCCATGTATATCATCTTGAGCAGTGTAGGATCAATATTGATCTACTAACATGACAACAGCATTAAACATTCAAATAAAATACATTGTACTCAAAAGAGATGCTTATTAATTCTATTAACGTGTGCAGATTGTTACAGAAGTATTTTTTTAGTTGAACCTGGCTATAACGAGTTTCGCTCTGACTAACCAGAGGACAGAAAAATGCTGATGTTGCTGATGTGAGGCAAATTTGAAATCTGACTGGTGAAAGAAACAGTCCAATTGCAACTATAGTTTAAATTGATTCTCAATGCGCTGTGCGGATTATATTGACATGGTAGAACATAAAGGCTGAAATCTGACTGGACATCATTATCTATATACAGTACATACAGGAAACAGTGCAGCCAAGAAAAATGAAGAGAATAGACTGTTAGGAATGAATTAATACAGTTATGTACAACCAATACTATGTTGTAATTGTTGGTCAGTTCTTTTGATGGTGTTTGGACCAGCAGAAAAGAAAGGCCTATGATAAGCAGTAGAGAAAATAGATGAATGGATCGACCTTCAACAAAATTTCAAGTGTCCGTCAGTGGCAATTTTTGTTTATTCACCCAGAAGAACATACACCTACAGTATGTGAGGTATGAGGTCCCAACCTGAGTGATTACCTGGCTCACAATGTTTGTTCTATAGTTCAAGCTGGTACCAGTTTATTGGCATCCATTCAAGCCATTGAGAATGTATTTTTCAATAAAATGTATGAAAAATCTTTCCGTCACATTTAGCATTGTCACATTACCTTTTTCCAGCTCACTTATCCTCTCCACCAGCGCATTGAGCGTACTTTCCGTCTTGAGCCGGTATGCTGCCGTGGCGTTGGACAGCATGCTCTTCTCCTCCTCCAGGTTGCTGACTTTCCTCAGGAGCTGTTTCTCCAGCTCGACCAGGCGACGCTGCAGCAAGTCACGCAGCTCGCTGGGGAACGACGCGCCGGATATGTTGGCCCGCATCTGCTGTTGCTAAAGATGGATGAGGAGGAAGTGGACACAGCTGATCACGGACAGTTAGCAGCGGGAGACGCTTTTGACTTCACAGCAGTTTTTCTACATGCGTCTGACTGGCCTACAAATGTAGCTATTGTAGAATTTTGAGTATTTTATTGACCCGTTGCATGCAGTACCATCTTTGCAACTCACCTTTTATTTAGCTATTGGATATTTAGGAGTATGTATTTGTAATGATTGGGTATACATAAAACTGTGATTCAATTCTAATTTAAAGACATGGGTACTATTTGATTAATTCTCTCACAACTGCTTGTACAATATCAGTCCATATTGGCCCAGGACTCCCTGGTAGAAGAGATCTTATATTTGAATGGGACAATTTCTGGATTAAAGTAATAATAATAATAACAAAAATAAAAATAAATAATAATACATACATACATATATACAAATACAATTTCTTATGTGTTTTTCACTCAATGATTATTCTAGATTCGACTTTCCATGGTTTGTATGTAAAATGTATCTGTTTTGAATGATAATTATTATTTGTCTTGGTGTATTTTATGACTTTTGCTGAGATTTACGTTGATTTGTCTATTTATGAGAGTTTAAACATTCACCAATTCAACTTTAGTTATACCAGTGCAACCCAATGAGATGTTACGATTAGTTAATGGATTAGCCTCCCTGTTACACTGTCGGTCAAATGGACTCGTTAAGAAGAGCGATTTATGAAATATATTGACCTAGATTATATGATCAAACATGCAGCATATATATATATATATATATATATATATATATATATATATATATATATATATATATATATATATATATATATATATATACATATATCATGAGTATCTTGCGTTGTCCTGCCACAACTCTCGCCTTTTGTCGCGCACTGAATGAAGCCAACGCAGCAGGATTCGTTTTGTAGATGTGCTGGTTGTGTATCTGGCCCACATGAGGAGAAAATATAAAATATTATTGTAGCTGTATGGTAAAACTGCACTATATCACGTTGTAGTTTTAGAAATTGATCTCTTGGGGACAGTCCTGAAGCTTTTCAGACATAGCTTGTATACATAATAAAATTGCATGAGTAAATAAAGAATTTTACATATTGCATATATATTGGACTTTTTTCACCTCATATTCAAATGGCGAGACCCATCTGTCAGTTTTGAAAACCAGATGTGACCCTGAGCCCAAAGGTTCAGGGCCACTGAAGTAATAGTTCAGTGCTCATATTGACTGTCAGGCAGGTATTAATTTAGCACTATGTTTATTAGTATGGTTTGTTGTGGTGACGAATTACACTGCATCATATTGAGAGTTGTTTATCTGTTTATTTTACATTTTGGTTACCTTATTTGCTTATGATTGGCAAAATATTAGAAACAGGTCTCAACGTGATATAGTGCAGTTTTACCATGCATCTACAATAATATTCCTAATTACTCCAAGTTGTTTTGGGGTGGGAACGGAATAGAAACAAAAAAATGCATAAATAATGCTAAGTAATACAATCAAAATATGAATACATGTTCAGTGAAGGCATATGTGACGCCTGACTCACATGGATGATCATATAATATTTCTTCATGAAGTTGTTGCTCATGTAATCTCCAGTAATAGCATCGATGGGTTTTTACGCATTGGCAGCATTGTGAGTGACGAATTTACCTCCAGGTTCTCCAGCCGGTCCTTGAGCCCCTGCATTGTTTTGCCAAGGTTCTCCACGGTGTCATTTGGATCTCTGGGGACGTCTCCCATTGTGTTTTGCTTCCCTTTGCCCCAAGGACCCCCCTTTTCGTACTTTCTGTCATCGGTGGTTGATGCGCACAGGGACAATTTGGTGGTCAGTTCGTTGATGGTGCCTAATTGCTTGAAAATGGTTTCTTTCTGCTGCAGAATAGTCTCTCGGAGCTGCATTACGGTGTTGCGGAGCTCCTCTTCCTGACCCCCGGCGTTGAATTCGGGTAACAAGGTCACCGGGCAGCTGGTGTCGCCGACGAGAGGCACTGCTCGGCAAATGTACCGCTTACCGTCGTCCGCTTGGCCGCTCGCTTGGTGCCGACAGCCCAGCGCACAGAACACGACAAAGCCCTGAAATAGTGAAAACATACCTGCAAAGATCGCCTTAAGCAGATGCGAAAACAATTGCGATAAAGAAACAATCTACGAAACCATCCAGTCTGTGCGTAATACGCACACCGTTACAAATTACGCACGTATAATTCTGAACTAGTCGTTTTATAAAAGAGTCCCATGTCTAAATGAAAATAACAAATGGATCAAATACACGAAACAGCACAATCTCCACGGAAAATCCGTTCAAGGCTGAGTCTTTCTCTGTCTGCGTAAGCCCGGTTAATGTGACTTGTTTATGGGACTATTCTTGGCGCAAACAGAGCGCAGTGTGGCGCTGATCGGACAAGAGGATTACCCAAAAAAAAAAAAAAAAAGGTGTCAAGAGAATGCCCGGGATTGGCTGTAGTAGGCTGACGTCAGCAGCCAGCTGGGTGACACATTTATTGATCTGTTTCCGCGCTTCATTAAGCAAAGACGAGGGGAGTCAATCCCATCTTTAATATATATGATAATTTCATGATTCAATTCACATATGCCAACAAATGTATCAATAGATCTTCTTCCGGCCCCTATCAACTAATTATTGTTTTCAGCAAATAACAGAGGATATGTTACCAATAGGGGAATTTGTCAGAAGAGAACCAAAAGTCATATGCAACATTGGCGTGAACCACGTGTTTGTTTGACTTGCAAACCAGTCCAGAGTGTGGACTCGTAAACAATTAGCAGCAGCTGTCTGCCTGCTTGTGAAAGGTCAACAAATCCTGGTGGGCAGATTGAAAGACATACTACTGAGCTTTGACCATGGCCTCCAAATGATACAGTTGCTTAAGAACAGCACAGACACACATATGGATGCACTTCAATCTAAAAGATGGGGGATTCTGAGACTCGTAAGAAACTTTATATATATATATATGTATGTATGCCATGGCTTTGTTAAGATGGATACAAATGAGAGGTGGCAAAAGCACTCACACAATGTTCTTTAGAAGTAGAGATACTAATACTTCTGTTTTTTTAAATCACTAGTTAATGTAAGTACTGATTCAGCTCTAGTACTTAAAAGGGGGGGGGGGAATCCAGACTCTAAAATATACCTAAGTACAAAAAAAATGTTTTTTACTGTCACTTATATACAATAAAGATTTTGATAAATTGGCACAAAACAATAGTTTTCCTCTTGCATAGTGCTTGGACTGAAAAGAAGAAGAAAAAATCATGTTACCTGTCACATGCAGTTGTTCAGGTCTAGAGCTAGCTAGAATTTGTTCAACTTTAATGCTATCAAAACAACGTGTTCCCATAGCTTTGCTTACATTGCGAACGGAGAATAACATGCTAAATTTGCCATGATATGATAGCAACTGAAACAAAAATAAAAAAATACTCCTTATTTGTGTTTTTGAATTCCAGAAGCTGGTGGCTTTCATTGCATTGGCCACAAATCATTCTTGGAGCCGACAACATCAACCAGTTCCCTTCAATAAGACCACGGCTTGGGAATATCTTGCTTCTCCGAATCTACTGCATCATCGCAGGTTCACGTTCATCCATGTCACTGCTGTCTCTGTTTCTACCCCATTAAGCCCGCAAGATCTCAATCATCAAATGTGTCTTCATCAAAAGTAACAAGCCTATTTGGAAAAAGTAAGTAGCAGAAAGTTCACATATATGTTTTATCAGTGTCCGCATATGTTTAAAACTGTCCCCACTGACAAAACCCCCAGACCCAGCCTCCCCCAGTAAAACTGGTCAAAAAGACAAGTATGTCATGATGTTTTCATGTTATGATCAAACGATTTGTGGTTTTATTCTCTCTTAATAGTACAGTAAGTCTTTGATTATGTATCCTGTAGTATATTGTCTTGTAGATGTATTTTACTGCTTTTTTACATCATGGCCAGGGGACTACAGATGCAAACTAGCCTTCTGGCTAATTCTGGCTTTTTTAACCATGTGTACGTCATGTGTTTTATGAAATTGCATTGTCCCCTTTCTGCCACTGCCAGGGTTTTATATATATATATATATATATATATATATATATCCATCCATTTTCTGAGCCGCTTCTCCTCACTAGGGTCGCGGGCGTGCTGGAGCCTATCCCAGCTGTCATCGGGCAGGAGGCGGGGTACACTCTGAACTGGTTGCCAGCCAATCGCAGGGCACATAGAAACAAACAACCATTCGCACTCACAGTCATGCCTATGGGCAATTTAGAGTCTCCAATTAATGCATGTTTTTGGGATGTGGGAGGAAACCGGAGTGCCCGGAGAAAACCCACGCAGGCACGGGGAGAACATGCAAACTATATATATATATATATATATATATATATATATCTATCAGCCTTTCCCAGCTGACTTTGGAGGGAGAGGCGTGGTACATCTTGGACTGATCACCAGCCAATCGCAGGGTACATATAGACAAACAACAATCACACACAAGAAGGCCACAGCCGAGATTCGAAACCCAAAGCTTAGAACTATGAGGCAGACATGCTAATTCTACCTTGCTGCCCATCACATCATCGTTTTAGGGAATATTGATGAAAATTGTCCTCATCAAGACCTTTAGTTTGAAGTATCACTCAGACTACCTACCTACCTAACAATTGGCAGCCAGTGAATAATGCACTACACAAATTTACTCTGAGGAACTTTATTGCATTTTGCATTATTCAAACATCACAAACATTGCACAATAATAATGCAGACATTTTTGTGTTACTGTCCTCCATCCATATATAAAACTATGACGATAGCTATGGTATATATCAACACCTCCACTTTGTTGATTAGGATTGAACGCCTTTACAAACAGGTTCTACATATGAAAGACGAGAAAAAAATGGAAATCTGTTTACTGGTTACTAGGTGACAAACACAAACGGTAGGGGACAGCTGTGCTATTACACTTCATAAAAATGGGTGGGTGGGTGGGGTGGATGACTCTATAATTAATTGAAAACAAAAATAATAATACAGATTTGCATTACAAACATTGCTCATAAAAATATAGGATGGCTAGTTAGTCTGCTCGAAGCACAGATAACAGTTTATTATGCAGACCATGAAAGGAGAACGGCTTTAGATGCATGAATAGGTTTTCAGTGTATTGTTGAGGATTCAGTCTACAGGAGAGTGCACTTCTCGCTGTGTGAGCTGGCTGCACTTAGAGGTCATCAACAGACTGTTTCACTGTACTGAGAACACACAAGTCTAATGGACATATGAGTGGTCTTTTATAGATTGTGAGCCAGTGTTTTTTTCTTCACCCCTCTTCAGAAAAAAAAAGTCCCTTAGATAATGAAACAAACAAGAGTCTTGCAAGCCTGTGACATATCTCATTTAGCAGTCATCATAACCGGGGGAGCAGTGTGTGAAAGACAACAAGCAATGTCAATTATCTTCAAGATTGTGGGACATTTGGTGAAAGGAATATTCTCTTCCGCTGCCTCTTACCAGTGGGTGTACTGACAGAGACAATTGCTAATTAAAGACCACCAGTGACACAAGGAGCGGGGGAGATAGGCCGACGGATCGCATAATAAATCAAGACTTCATTATTGTCCCTGCTATTACAAAGGCAATTTGATCGTTTTTCGAATTAGCCTGGCCAATACTTAATACTGAAATAACAAAAAACAAAACAAAACAAAACAAAAAAAAAACAAGAATATTTGATCTTCCTGACATTTAGAAGGGGATCATTTTAAAGATGAATTGAACAGACAACAACATGGCTTGCAATTGGATACTTAACAGTGGATTTCTTTGCTTTTGACCCCAAACTTGTGAGTCTGAAGTTACTCATTTGCTTATTGCTAAAATGCTGATGGTAATCATTCAGCACTTCCTCAAACTATAAGTAAATCAATCAATCCCAACCTTTTCTATGGCAGATGTCCTCAATAGGGTCACTTGGGAGCTGGAGCATATCCCAACCTAAATTAAAAAAAAAATACAGAGATAAACATTCACACTCACATTCATACCAATGCAGCCATATAGGGGCACATGCCAGTGCAAACTGTAGGCCGGTCCCAAGCCCGGATAAATGCAAAGGGTTGTATCAGGAAGGGCATCCGGCTTAAAACTTTCCCAAACAAATATGAGCGTTCATCCAAAGAATTCCATACCGGATCGGTCGTGGCTCGGGTTAACAACGTCTGCCACCGGTCCCGTCAACCTGCAGGGCGCCGTTGGAAATTCAGCCTACTCTTGGTCGAAGTCGAAGAAGAAGAGGTGGAAAGCGGGTTCTTCGGCAGAAAGAGAAGAGGAAAGCACAGAGCCTAGAACTGAATGTGGGGACTTTGAATGAAAATGAAAATCTCGGGAGTTGGTTGACATGATGATTAGAAGAAAGGTTGATATATTGCGTGTCCAGGAGACCAGGTGGAAAGGGAGTAAGGCTAGAAGTTTAGGGGCAGGGTTTAAATTATTTTACCCTGGCGTAGATGAGAAGAGAAATGGAGTCTGTGTTATTTTAAAAGAAGAGTTGGCTAAGAATGTCTTGGAGGTGAAAAGAGTATCAGATTGAGTGATGAGGCTGAAACTTGAAATTGAGGGTGTTAAGTGTAATGTGATTAGTGGCTATGCTCCACAGGTAGGATGTGACCTTGAGGTGAAAGAGAAATTCTGGAAGGAGCTAGATGAAGTAGTTCTGAGCATCCCAGACAGAGAGAGAGTCGTGATTGGTGCAGATTGTAATGGACATGTTGGTGAAGGAAATAGAGGTGACGAAGAAGTGATGGGTAAGTAAGGCATCCAGGAAAGGAACTTGGAGAGACAGATGGCGGTAGACTTTGCAGAAAGGATGCAAATGGTTGTAGTGAACACTTTTTTCCAGAAGGGGCAGGAACAGAGGGTGACCTACAAGAGCGGAGGTAGAAGCACGCAGGTGGATTAGATCTTGTGCAAACGATGTAATCTGAAGGAGGTTACTGACTGTAAGGTTGTGGTAGGGGAGAGTGGGTAGACAGCATAGGATGGTGGTGTGTAAGGTGACTCTGGTGGTGGGGAGGAAGGTTAGGAAGACAAAGGCAGAGCAGAGAACCATGTGGTGGAAGCTGAAACAGGATGAGTGTTGTGCAGCTTTTAAGGAAGAGGTGAGGCAGGCTCTCGGTGGACAATAGGAGCTTCCAGAAGACTGGACCACTGCAGCCAAGGTGATCAGAGAGGCAGGCAGGAGAGTACTTGGTGTATCTTCTGGCAGGAAAGGAGCGAAGGAGACTTGGTGGTGGAACCTAAAAGTACAGGAAATCATACAAGGAAAAAGGTTAGCTAAGAAGACGTGGGACACTGAGAGGACCGAGGAGAGGTGAAAGGAATACATGGAGATGCGACACAGGGTAAAGGTAGAGGTGGCAAAGGCCAAACAAGAGGCATATGATGACATGTATGGCAGGTTGGACACTAAAGAAGGAGAAAATGATCTATACAGGCTGGCCAGACAGAGGGATAGAGATGGGAAGGATGTGCAGCAGGTTAGGGTGATTAAGGATAGAGATGGACATATGTTGACTGGTGCCAGCAGTGTGCTAGCTAGATGGAAAGAATACTTCGAGGAGTTGATGAATGAGGAAATTGAGAGAGGAGGGAGAGTAGAAGAGGCAAGTGTGGTGGACCAGAAAGTGGCAATGATTAATAAGGGGGAAGTTAGAAAGGCATTAAAGAGGATGAAAAATGGAAAGGCAGTAGGTCCTGATGACATTCCTGTGGAGGTATGGAAGCATCTAGGCTGTGGCTGTGGAGTTTTTGACCAGCTTGTTCAATAGAATTCTAGCACATGAGAAGATGCCTGAGGAATGGAGGAAAAGTGTGCTGGTGCCTAGTTTTAAGAACAAGGGTGATGTGCAGAGCTGTGGGAACTATAGAGGAATAAAGTTGATGAGCCACACAATGAAGTTATGGGAAAGAGTAGCTGTACGTGTGCTGTACGTGTGACAGATGAATTTAAGGTGGAGGTGGGACTCCATCAGGGATCAGCCCTGAACCCTTTCCTGCTTGCAGTGCTGATGGATAGGCTGACAGATGAGGTTAGACTGAAATCCCCGTGGACCATAATGTTTGCAGATGACATTGTGATCTGCAGTGAAAGTAGGGAGCAGATGGAGGAACAGTTAGAAAGATGGAGGCATGCACTGGAAAGCAGAGGAAGGAAGATTAGCCGAAGTAAGACAGAATATATGTGCATGAATGAGAGGGGTGGTGGGGGAGAGAGTGAGGCTACAGGGAGAAGAGATAGCAAGGGTGGAGGACTTTAAATACTTGGGGTCAACCTTCCAGAGCAATGGTGAGTGTGGTCAGGAAGTGAAGAAACGGGTCCAAGCAGGTTGGAATGGTGGAGGAAGGTGTCAGGTGTGTTATGTTACAGAAGAGTCTTTGCTAGGATGAAGGGCAAAGTTTATAAAACAGTGGTGAGGCCAGCCATGATGTGCGGATTAGAGACAGTGGCACTGAAGAGACAACAGGAAGCAGAGCTGTAGGTGGGGGAAATGAAGATGTTGAGGTTCGCTCTCGGAGTGACCAGGTTGGATAAAATTAGAAATGAGCTCATCAGAGTGACAGCCGAGGTTCGATGTTTTGGAGACAAAGTTAGAGAGAGCAGACTTTGATGGTTTGGACACATCCAGAGGAGAAATAGTGAGTATATTGGTAGAAGGATGATGAAGATGGAGACGAAAGAAAAGATTGATGGATGTCGTGAGGGAAGACATGAGGGCAGTTGGTGTTCGAGAGGAGGATGCAGGAGATAGGCTTACATGGAAAAGGATGATGCGCTGTGGTGACCCCTAAAGGGACAAGCCGAAAGGGAAAGAAGAAGACTCAATTTACAGTTATCAATTAACCAAACATGCATGTACAGTATTTGGTAAGTGATAGAAACCACAAGCAAACTCCATACAGGAAGGCTGGAACTGAGATTCAAATCCCGAACCTCAGAACTCTTAGGTAGAACTAATCACCATGATTCCACCATGCTACCTTCTGAAAAAATATGTCTTTGTACACGTAATTGGTGATGAAACGGTGAATTGGAGCAACAGGTTCGGGCTCGAAAGTCTATGCACATGGAAACCTTTAGTATGCTGCCATCTTGTGGTACAAACGAAAACACCATCAAACGTACATAGAAAAAAACACCTTTATTCACGGAATTTATTGTTCACATGTTGATAATTTGATAAATATTAATTTTGATTAGGTTTATTCTCACCCACAGCCATTCTGTTTAGGCGTTTATTTGACGCAGAAAAACTACTAAATAAATCAATGTATAATATATTTTTATATTATCGTAATAAAAGTTGTCGGGAATTATTGAGTGACCAAAGTAGTGAGAAAATTCTCTACAACTGCCTATTTTTCAAGCATTTATAGAACCCAGTACATGTCTTTCGCTTCTAAGCCTGAAGTCCCTTTGCAGCCACCGTACAGTCGCTACAAGACCATCGAAAACGATGGTCATACAGCACCCGCCTGGTGAACTATATCCTTCCGCTCAAACTAGAGCGTCATATGTTATAGAATACCACTCACAATGTTGAAAAAATGAACACAAATACAAACTATATATATAAAATTCGCAAATACATTTGTATTTTTTCGTGAATATGTATGTAACATAAAAATTCGGTACGTGATATGCGGAAGGATATCATTCACGCGCATGCTGGTCAGAGCGCGGCGCTTGCTACCTACAAGCTCGTTTATGCCAGACCGGGTAAGATCACTTGCTTTCTTTCTTATTATTGAGTTTGTGAGAAATTGTCCTTTTAAAAAAAAAAAACTAGGATGACTTTAGGCTTTGGATGCATAGGGAAACTTATGCATATGTCCTTTGTAATATATATATAAATATGTATTTTAAACACAGTTCTCTTTCTTTAACAAGCTAACTTATGAGCTAATGGCGGCGAATGCTCTTTTGAAGTTGCTCAGTAAATATTGAATCTACTGTTGGAATAGAAATGCATGAACGCCTAACTGGCAAATGGGCTTGACGCTGGTGTGATATTTAATTCAGAAATTCTCCTTGAGTGTGGAAGAATTGTGCAAGTCGAAGCTTGCTCTGACATCATCATTGTGCGCATGTTGATTGGAAGTCGCTCATTGTTATTTGCAAGCCTCAAACATTGGGTTGTCAAACCTTTTGGGTTTATGGACCACTTACAGGGGAGAGGTTTTTTCCGTATTATAAGAAAGGAGCCCGGTGGAAGGCAACTAAGCTTAACATTGCCTAAAACATAGGTTCAGTTTTTATTTTCAAAAACAGTGATTTATCGACATGTTGGAAACGTTTGACCCGAGGTATGTGCACCCAAGATGGAAGCATTTTGGTGAGTCTTGTCTATAGAACTTTGAGGAAGAAAAAAAAAAAGTGTGCGAGGGCTAGAAATGCTGCACAGTTTTGGCTGAACCGCCTGCTTGATGTACAGCTTCAGCTGTTCAACAGTCCGGGGTCTCCGTTGTCATATTTTACAGTTCATAATGCGCCACACGTTTTCAATGGGAGACATGTCTGGACTGCAGGCAGGCCAGTCTAGTACCGGCACTCTTTTATTACGAAGCCACGCTGTTGTAACACATGCAGAATGTGGTTTGGCATTGTCTTGCTGAAATACATATAATAGTACAAATACACCTCAGCTTCTGACTAGCACACCTGGTGAATCCATATGTTTAAAAAAAAAAAAAAAAAAGGTTGGTATGTACTGTGGTACAAATGCAACTTCCAGGGTCATTTAAGCAGGGAACAAAGCAAAAAAAACCAAAACCTATTAGTATTTTTATAGCTAATAATTCACACTGTATAAACTGTTATTGTTGCATTTTCTGCATTCTTCATTTCCTAAAATCTAGACCAATGATTGCTGTTGCACTTTCCTAAAAAGAAAACACATAAGCTGTTGTTTCATTTTTAATGTAATTAAATGTATTACTGTTTATACAAAATATAAGCAGTTTGTTTTGCATTTAGTTCCCTTCCCCAATGTAAACAAATAGTGACCTTAAAACTGTTATAAGTACCGAACTGTGATTTTTGGCGTACCGTTACATCCTTCGCAATGTAACAATTTGTGTTTTCACCATAATAACTGGCCCGCTGAGGCCAACCAAGACTAGCATGGCTCTCGAAAAAAGTTTTACACCCCCTGCTCTTGTATCGTAGACAAGATGTTCAATAGCTATAGGTGATGTATGTTCCATTAATGTTATCATATGAGCTCTACATTGCTTCCAGTTTTAACTGATCTTTTCTCTTGCTTTATGCAGTGGTACTCAACATGAGCACAAGCTGAGATCTGTGCAGACCACACTCTGTCATTTTCCCCTACTGTATCTCAGTCAATTCCTGCTGCCACAATGGCTTTTGGGCCAGCTCCCAGTCCCACCGTGGTAGACCAGACCACACTGATGAAGAAGTACCTGCAGTTTGTAGCGGCGCTCACCGATGCAAACACACGTACGTTTATTGGTCTTAGTAGTCTATTACTAGACAGGCAAAAGCCTACTTAGATTTGTCACCGATGTTTAGCATGGGCAATGTGATGAGAGCGATAACACTTTAGTCCAGTCAAAGGCACATGTCTGTGAGCGTGCATGTTTGTGTGAATGTGTGTGTGCAAGAGTGTGCCTTTTTGAATAAACTGGCGATGAAAGTAAAACTGATAAGATCTGAGAGTCCCTGCTAATCTCACTGTATGGAGAAGGCCTTGAATGCAAAACAGCATTCAACACATTTGATTAACGATGCCTTTGTCCTTCATCTTCCAGCTGATGAGACCAAGCTCAAGATGATGCAGGAGGTCAGCGAGAACTTTGAGGTGAGTTTGACCATAGGGCTAGGCGATTCAATTCGGGTGTATTTGTCAGGACAATTTTTAACAGTAGCCGTAGTTTAAAGTGCATCCCTGCTTAATTGCACTGCTTACACAAACAAAGAGGAGCTAGTTGAGTCAGTGTTGCCAACTCAACAATTTGGTCGCTTAATTTATGGTCTTTTTCTACCCCTCTAGTGAATAGTTAAAAAAAAATAAAAAATCTAGCAAGTTTAATTCCCTCTAAGAAACAGACAAGAGAGGAATAAGTTTTGCATTGTTTTTCCCGTACGACAATTAATGAGCCTGGTAGAGGGAAATAGCACTGCACTGTCAGTCGCATTGAACATTGCCCAAGACGTAGTACCCATTTATATGGGGCAAAAGCTGTACAACTCTACCCGAGAAAAGACTGCAGAAAAAACAGTTTGAAAGCTTGGTTGGGTATCAGGATAAATATAGAAAACGCCAGAAGGGGAAAAACATAAAGCAAAACTTGTCTTTGGCTTTTTCTATAAACGAAGGTGAAAAAAAATGAATTAAAATCAGAAATCCGATTAACAGAGAGGGGGGGGAAAGTCTTACTGTATTGTTAGTTGACTGACTTTAACGCAGTGCAGAAATGAAGGAATTTAAAAACCTAATATTGCATTCATTGTCTTTTCTGTTTCAGAATGTGACATCCTCACCTCAGTACTCCACCTTCTTGGAACACATCATCCCCCGCTTCCTCACTTTTCTTCAGGATGGCGAGGTGCAGTTTCTACAAGAAAAGCCAACACAGGTGCGTAGAGGAACAGAACACTGCATGTATAACACCTGCACAATATCTGTCATTTTATTAGAATGTAATATTGTGTTGCCTTGCTGTAGCAATTGAGGAAGCTGGTGCTAGAAATCATCCACCGCATTCCCACAAATGAACACCTTCGACCGCACACGAAGAACATCTTGTCTGTCATGTTTCGCTTCCTGGAGGTACATGTGCTTCTAAATCCTTTGGAACCTTCCCACACTTATTTTTATGTTCAGTCTTACTTGCTTTGCATCAGCTCACAAAATATAGTAAATGTGGTGAACATTAGTTATTGCAGTAACTTGACTGATTGTGTTGACCATTTTATCTTGCAGATTGAAAGTGAGGAAAATGTGCTGATTTGCCTTCGCATCATAATTGAGCTGCACAAACAATTCCGTCCTCCAATCTCACAGGAGGTGAGTTTTTTTGGCCCCAATGGATTTCTGAAGTGATGACTTGGTAGTCGGCCTGTGTTGTAACTTTGTAAGGTCAAAATACTTGCAAAAAAATGACCAGTGAATATTTTACAGTGAAAATACATATCAGTCAAAATTAAGTGAGCTTATTTTTTGATTCACAAAATACCAATTACTTGTCACGACAATGTTTTTACCAAAAAAGGGGCTTGTTTAAATTGAAAAACTTGAAGAATTCCTGAACCCCTGATTGACATGCTGTGTGCAATTATCTCCTTCAGATTCATCACTTTCTGGACTTTGTGAAGCAGATTTACAAAGAGCTTCCAAAAGTTGTCGTAAGTACCTGCTTTCTTTGTGCTTTTGCTCCAATTTTCATAGCGCACAACCGTATTTTTTTTTTCCTGCACCCACTAGGCCCGGTACTTTGAGAATCCTCAGGTGATTGCTGAGAACACTGTGCCCTCCCCAGAAATGGTTGGAATGATTACCTCCGTGTTGGTGAAGACTGCACCCGAGAGGGAAGACAGTGAAACACGAACGGTAATCGAATACTCATTCTTACACATTATGGATGGACAGTTTCCTTTCTGCAGTTTACAACTACCACTTCTAAGCACTGGATGGCGGCAGTGCTCCACATCAGCAGACCGTTGACGTTCAAACATTCTTACAGAAAATGGGTTCAATTTAGATTAGGTATTCTAGATCACCTGTATATTTAGTTTTTTGATTCAGCTTGTGTAGCCTTGACTGCTATATTTATTAATTTGGAAATAAATTTTCAATAGGAGAACAGTACTATAGTGATTAAAAAAAAAAAAAAATCTTTTTTTTTTGTGTGTGTATTTGAAGATGTGAAAGAGTGCAATGTGTCAATACAAGATCAATTCTGCATTTCAAGAGACTTTATATTTGGAAGAAAACCCCAGTCCAATAATATGAGACAACTGTGTGTTAATTTTAAAATATTCTTGCTTGATATTAAACTTAGAGGAAAAGTGCCGTCCAAAACAAGGTCAGCGTACAAAAATAGATATGTAAAGGCTTTTTTATGTGGACTATAGTGACACTGATCTGTTCAGCCTACAATTAAACCTTTGAAATTGATGATTCATTGAGTATGGTTAAAGCTGATAAAGAAAAACACTATTCCTTTCCTTTTGTTGACTTGAGGCATTGTATTGTAATTGGCTCACGTTGATTCAAATGTGGACGTGTTAGCAAGTAATATGACTGTGATATCAGGCATTGTAATCCATTTGCTCTGCCTCCAGCACACCATCATCCCACGAGGGTCTTTGTCTCTCAAAGTACTTGCAGAACTGCCACTCATCGTGGTGCTGATGTACCAGGTGAGTGAAATGAAAATACAGCAGGACAACAAAACCACACAGTCAATTAAAAGTTTTTGGAGAATATTATCTTTTTTTTTTTTTTCCAAAGGGAGATATAAAATTACTATTTTATTAACTATATTGACACTGTAAACGGGATTGACTCATTTGCGTTTTTGGATAATTGGAGTCCGGAGAGGTGTGACTAGATTGAATATATTCATATCCTCCCAAAATGTGTATTAATCCTAGGGTAAAATCACCTCATCTGTAATTATGGGGCTGTATCATGATGATTTTAATTTTTTTCTCCCTCCCTTTAAATTAACTTATCCCCCCCATTCCCCACAGCTCTACAAGCTGAATATTCACAATGTGGTGTCAGAGTTTGTGCCCCTCATCATGAGCACCATCATGCTGCAGGTGTCTCCACAAGCCAGGTAACATCAATTTGCCCAAACAGGAATCACAACCCCCACTAAGTGAATTAATTTTCATTTGACGGTCTTCTGAATGAGATTGTGTACACCTTTTAATAGAATGGTGCCCCACCCCACTCCCACCCCCTCTCTTCATCTCTCCTTCCTCGCAGCAGTTTTTTAAAAATGTTGTTGCGAAAGCTGGTTCCGTTCCATTTAGGAAAGTTAAAATAGTAGAAATTGGCTTAGCGGGAGGTGGAATTTCAGCCTGAGAAGATGGTTGTATTGGACTTTCAGAATAGGAAGGAAATGGAGCAGAGTTGATTAAGGAAAAACAAACCTCAGGAATCTCTGGCAGGTATGGAGAAAGTTTCTTTGGGAGCCACAATAACAGCTGCCACGCAAATGAATAAGCCATGCATGTAGAATTGAATCCCATATGTAGATCCACATTTCACCCTCCATTAATTGTCACCTACTGCAGGCATGTAGCATTGTCTTGATGAGGTTAAATTGTGTGCGTTGTTTTGTTTGTTTTCTTTGCAGGCAGCACAAGCTTTATAACAAGGAGCTATATGCAGACTTCATTGCCGCACAGATCAAGACACTTTCATTTCTGGCCTACATCATTCGAATCTACCAGGTATACTCGTTTGATGTTTTGAATTCATTTTCAACTTATCAGTATACAAATAGCGAATATTCAATTGTAAAATATCAAGAATAAAATGTAATATAGGAAAAAAAGTATTTGTCAAAATAGGCTAAGGTTAAAAAAAATGCATTTCCTCTCCTTGTGCTGAAGTCAATGTAATGTAATAGTAGAACATATTAAATAAGTCTATATATGAAAAATAAGTATTTGGACATTTTCTAGGATTATTTGTTTGTTCAAGCTTCAGTGTGTAGCCGTCATTTCAGGAGGAGAGGAGAAAAATTGTTCAGGAGTAAACCAACTTTTATGAGCAACTTATCAACCTCCCACATTCAACTGCTCCTACCAAACTGTCAAACTGTAGTTGAGTTAAAACCTAATGACAGTAAAGCATACGTAGCCAGATAATTAAATGTCCAATGGCAACACTGAACACTAAAAATGATTAAAACATTGTTTTTGCCAGCAAGCTTATTGCACATAAATTTTCCCCATTATTTTAACACCATTTATTTGTCAGACTCTCTAATAACACTTTCTGATTTATTTAGAGTTCCATGAAAGCAAACAAATTATATTTGTGTTTTAAGCAAAATAAGACATTCATGGATATATCAAATGACTTAAAAATATGATTAAAAAAACAATTCTGAATTGTTTTAATGACTTACAATTTGTGTGAGGAAGGCAGGGGTGGAGGGGACACATACAGTATTGGGAAATTCAACTACGACAATAATCAGGCTATTATTTTTACAATAAAACGTGACTGGTTCATATGCTAATCGTATCTGTGTGTGTTTCCACCTTCTCAGGACCTGGTAGGAAAGTATTCCCAACAGATGGTGAAGGGCATGCTACAGCTGCTCACCAACTGCCCCTCGGAGACTGCTCACCTCCGCAAAGAGCTGCTCATTGCAGCCAAACACATTCTCACAACTGACCTACGCAGCCGTATGTGCACACACAAACAAACATGCACACAGCATGCAAATATAATTATGCAACGTGACACCAGGACACTACTCTGCATCTGTCGCAGTGAAAGTTCAACATGCGTCAAAGCTAACTATCGTCAAATTTGTTCTTTCTGGGAAGTGGTCAATGCTTTTTTTGTTTCGCATTTCTTGAGTGTTTAGCGTTGCTGTCATAGCATAAAAATGTTTTGTCATTCAATAGCCGGGTTTACATGCAGACTCTGCTCAACTATTTTCATTTGATGTGATCTATTCTGATTGGGTGTATACGTACACTACACCACATCACATAATTTATCAAGACGGAGGTCAGTAGTCTATTTAGTACAGTAGTTTGGACTGTTTTTACATTTTAATTAAAACAACAGTTTAATGAAAACAAGTTACAAATAGTTAAAAACAAGATTCCCTTCGCATGTAAGCGGCCATATTTACGTGCTGAAATGATGACGTCACCACGCATTTACCACAAGATACAGCATATGCAACCTGGCACCATTCTGATTCACGGTTTACATGACGAAAACTTACTTCTGATCAGTTTGGAAAAATGAATATTCCACCCCTGTGAAACTGAACAAAATTTCATTCAGCTTTGTTATATAAGGAGCATTTTCTTTCGGTTTGGGCTCCCAACCGATTCTAATCGGAATACAAGCTTCCATGTAAACCCCCCTATTGATAAGATTGCCTTTGAAGGGGTATAAGATGTGGAAATCAGAACAAATTTGCATGACTTTCATCCATATACTGTACAAGAAAGAAAGGGGTCAAAGTGTTGTTCTTTTTATGTTGCAGAGTTTATACCCTGCATGGATAAACTTTTCGATGAATCCATTCTCATTGGCTCTGGATACACAGCCCGGGAGACTCTTCGGTAAGTGGTCCGTGTCTGCAGCTATCAAAATCATCCCCTTGTTTGGTTCACGATTGCTCCGACAGCTCACAGTCCTTTGCATGTTAATAAGGAGAGGCTGACCGCATCTCAGATCCGTCTGTCAAATTGTCATGTACACCCACATTTCCTGAGGGCAGATTTCATGCAGGTCGATTTCCAAATGTCTTTGACCTAGCACCCCACCCTCACCACTTCAGTGGTATAACTGTCATTTTAAATTAGTAGTACGGAGGAGCTGTTGAGACCTGGCGGGACTATCATTGTCACTCATTAGCTCACCTTCTTGCTGTTCTCCTTGACAGAGGCTATTTTCATAGTTACTTCCCATAACTGTCTTCACCTTTGAGAATAGCTGATGTTTTTACTTTGTCTCTTACCATCTTCAGGTTTGCCACATCTATTAAAGTCCAACAGTATTTCTCCTATCCTCATCTCTTTTTTTCAGACCTTTGGCCTACAGCACACTTGCAGACCTCGTTCACCACGTTCGCCAGAACCTGCCCCTGACAGATTTATCCTTAGCTGTGCAGCTTTTTGCCAAAAACATCGATGACGAGTCGCTTCCGAGCAACATTCAGACAATGTCCTGCAAGCTTTTGCTCAACCTGGTGGACTGCATTCGCTCAAAGTCAGAGCAGGAGAATGGCAATGGCCGGGACATCCTCATGAGGATGCTGGAGGTAGCCAGCACAGAGCGAGCCTTATTCTTAGCTGTGGTCACTTTTCATGCATTGAAATTTTGAGCTCCATTTCTACCGTTTCTTTATGTATCTATCAGGTGTTTGTGCTGAAATTTCACACCATAGCACGCTACCAGCTTGTCTCCATCTTCAAGAAGTGCAAACCGCAGTCGGAGATGGGCGTGGTGGAGCCAGGGGTGCTACCAGGTGTACCAGCCACACCCACTCCTTCTACCACGTCTGCCATTCCACCTCCTGCTCCTCCCACACCTGTCACGAGTGCGCCTCAGCCCCCAGCAACCGCCTTCGACCGACAGGGTGAGAAGGAGGACAAGCAAACGTTTCAGGTGTCAGATTGCCGCAGCTTAGTGAAGACTCTGGTGTGTGGAGTGAAAACCATCACATGGGGCATCACCTCATGCAAGGCTCCTGGAGGTGAGACTACAAAAATTAAGCTTTGTCATCAACTGACTATAAATGTTTGGGAATCTACACATTTTTCGGTTAATTTTCAAACAGAGGCACAGTTCATCCCTAACAAGCAGCTCCAGCCAAAGGAAACGCAGATCTACATAAAGTTGGTCAAATATGCCATGCAGGCTTTGGACATCTATCAGGTACCCCAAGAGAACGGCTGAATTGAAATTTTGAATTGAAAGTTTTTCAACTAATGAGCGAAAGAAGGTTGATAAAAGAAAATTGATCTTAAAATCAATGCAATTGGTGTACATCTCTGATTTGAAAGCTGTCATGTTTTTAAATGATTAGGTTCAGGTTGCCAATAACCAGCAAGCGTACATTAGAGTGGCCAACTGCCAGGCTGTACGCATGAAGGAGGAGAAGGAGGTTCTAGAGCACTTTGCTGGGGTCTTCACTATGATGAACCCTCTTACTTTCAAGGAGATTTTTCAAACTACTGTCCCATACATGGTGGAGAGGATCTCCAAGAACTATGCGCTACAGGTACACACAGCAACCATAGAAAAAACATTTAATTTAATCTATTGTTTTAATTTCTCTTGCTCTGAATTCCTCAGATTGTGGCTAACTCATTCCTGGCCAACTTGTCAACTTCAGCTCTATTTGCCACCATCTTAGTGGAGTACCTTCTTGAAAGACTGCCAGAGATGGGCTCAAATGTTGAGCTCTCCAATCTCTACCTCAAGCTCTTCAAACTGGTTTTTGGATCAGTTTCGCTATTTGCAGCTGAGAATGAACAAATGCTCAAGGTGAGTTAACACGCCTGGGTTTTTATTTTTATTTTGTTACACATGGGTATTAAAATAGCTCATTTTTCCTTAGCCACATCTCCACAAGATAGTAAACAGCTCAATGGAACTGGCCCAGTCAGCCAAGGAGCCTTACAACTACTTCCTGTTCCTTCGGGCCCTCTTCCGCTCCATTGGTGGAGGAAGCCATGATCTGCTCTACCAAGAGTTCCTGCCTCTTCTACCCAACCTGCTGCAAGGTACAACTCAGTTCCTTGATGGGCTGGTGTGTTTCCTTCTACTTTTCCACATAGCCTAAGCCACATTTTCCCACTTTCCTGTGTCCACCTTTCGTGCCATTAGGTCTGAACATGCTGCAGAGTGGCCTTCACAAGCAGCACATGAAGGATCTCTTTGTGGAGTTGTGTTTGACAGTTCCTGTGCGTCTGAGCTCTTTGCTGCCATACTTGCCCATGCTAATGGATCCACTGGTGTCAGCCCTCAATGGCTCTCAGACTCTGGTGAGCCAAGGACTTCGCACCTTGGAGCTATGTGTGGACAACCTGCAGCCAGACTTCCTCTATGACCATATCCAGCCTGTCAGGGCAGAGCTCATGCAGGTAGGAGGTTTTACAGACTGGTGCAGTTCTTACCAAGCTGCCTAGTAAGGTGCTGGTTACACTCCAAAAATTACAGATTCAATAGGCTCCAGCTCACCCGTGACCTGAATGAGGATAAGCGGGGTAAAAGATGGATGGAAGTATTGGCACAATAAATTCTTCTCTCATTGCCTAACTTATCTGTAAATCAGTGTTGAATGGTAATATCTGCTGAGTGGAAAGTACTGTGTATTAAAGAGGCACTACTGTATTCATGAGAATTACTATTTTTTTTGCACAAACTAAATCAAACATGTTTTAAATGCGCAAAAATGATGAAGAACAGAATGACCATTTCAATGTTATGGAATAGAAGCCAACCATTTGATATTAGCATTGGCAGAGATCTTCACACTTAGATATTTTCTCTGTGCCTCTGCTCCAAGGCTTTGTGGCGTACCCTCAGAAACCCAGCTGAGACCATCTCCCATGTAGCCTACCGGGTTTTAGGAAAGTTTGGTGGCAGCAACCGGAAGATGCTGAAGGAGTCTCAGAGGCTGCACTATGTGGTGACTGAGGTTCAAGGGCCCAGCATCAAGGCTGAGTTCACTGACTGCAAAGCCTCAATACAGCTGCCAATGGAGAAGGTAAGATCACACTGCCATTACTACAGAGATCAGTATTTTTTTAGTTAGATATGCGTGTATAGTTCTGTGTGTGCTACTGGTAATTTATTGAAAAATGTTCATCTCCCACTGAACTTCAGCCCCAGTCAGTCATCATCAATCTAGTGTGGTCCAATATGATGGGATTATTTTCTCTCATTAGCGGCTGATTCTCTCTCTGGCCATTTTAATAGATTCAGGCCACACGCAGACTCTCATGTGCTACAAATTCTAGATCTATGAACAGGTCTGTAATTCAGTTGCACCATCTTAATTTACTTGGGCTATTCATGTTTTTTTTTCTTTTATATTCTCCTCTTTCTTTGAAATTGTATTTATTTCACTCATTTTCTCCCATTTTAAGTAGCCCAGCCGTATTGTAGAGATCAGTGACTTTTGCTGAACTCTGCGTCCGTCCTCCAAGTTAACCACAAATGTTAATGTCAAGTTGCAATTCAGTTTCCATATTGATAAGTTAAGGATGTTGAGAATTTCTTTTTTAATCAAGTTTTTATATAGAGTTATTATTTGTTTTATATTTGATAGTTTTCTCAAGATCTGTGTTCTGTATTCCACTCTAGGCAATAGAGACAGCCCTCGACTGTCTGAAGAGTGCCAACACAGAGCCGTACTACAGACGACAGGCGTGGGAGGTCATTAAGTGTTTCCTTGTGGCCATGACCAGTCTGGACGATAACAAACACGCTCTGTACCAGCTTCTCTCTCATCCCAAGTAAGCGAACATTGCTTTGTGAGATGGTACACAACACCAGAGTCTGGATGCGCTGTTTGAGATAGCAAATATAGTCTATGGCCCTGATCTGGGGGAAGTATCGGAAGAAATATATTCATGAGTTGGAGTCATGATGTTTTTTAACCTCCTCTTTTAACAATCTTCACTGCTGCTTCAGTCACACACTTCCTCACCACATACTGCCACATCAATTCAGTGAGAAGGGAGGGTGTTGCTAATTACATTCAAATAGATCCCAACTCTATAGCAGGCTTTGGTTTAAGTCAGAAAACCATTCTGTGAGCCCACATACAGCAAGGGAGGAGAGGTGTGCTTGTGGGGATGGGTTATTCGCATTACCATAATTGATCCCTGGCAGCGGCTAATTGACTTTCTTGTCTGTTTATGCTGCACCCTGGCCCTTTCACTCTCCTTTCATTAAGAACACACATACACTCACGCACAAAGACGTGTGTGTCTGTGTGCACAGTTCTGCTGGAGTAATGAAGTGTGTCAGTTATGATCAGCGGGGCTGCGACTGCTGCCTTCACTATCAGAAATCTTGATTTGTCCTCCCTTATGAAAGATTCAGTTTTTCTTCTTCTTTCATTTACACTCTTCTCACATCTTCCCTCCGTGTTTAGATGACTTTAAATATAGCCTTTGTGAGTACACAGTAACGTTGGCATGGCAGCTCCATGAATGACAAAAGGCCAATTGATCTGACATTCTGACAGCCAGGCCAGTCTTCAACGTGCCCACCACGACACTCTCCTTCCTGTGTGGTTATTAACATTACAGTGTATACATTTCCTAAACAAAATCAAGCTGCAAAAAACTCTAGTTTACTGGCAAAGGTTTACGAAAATAATCATGCATTTAAGAAAGTCTTAATAAAATCACCAGTAAATTTAGTAAGTGGAGATGCAAACTGAATATGCTGATAAGTAGAGTTGGTAAAAGTACAGATAATTGTTTTAAAAATACTCTGGTAAAAGCAGAAGGAGTGATTCAAGTCCCTTACTTTCTTAAAAGTACAAACTCTGAAATTTGCAGATGTAAAAATTGTAATTATAGTTTTCCTCAGTTATACACAATACCCATTTTGATAACTTCAAAATAGTTTTCCTTTTATTAACATGCTTGGACTGGGATGGAAAAAAAGAGCTTTTCTGCAAGCTAAATTATGACAGAATAATCAGGGCTGAACTGTCCTGCGAGCAAGCAAAACAATATAACAAAATAAAATAAAATAACAAAACACACCTTACCTGTAAGACAATTTTTATTCATTTTTTTAATGCCAAAAGCTTGTGGTTTTTAAGTTGGCACAAAATGACACATTCGCCACAAATCATTCTTGTAGTCAACAACATAAAAACATTCTCTTAAATAAAGCCATGGATGCGGAATATCTTCTTCGAATGAGTTCCATCGTCGTCATTAATTTTCACTGGTTCACCTTCATGTCACTGCTGTCCCTAATTTTTTCTGCTATATAATTCTCCAAGATCTCAGTCAATCAAGCTCTCAACTGCAGTTGACATTACAGTACCTCTTTCTATTTCTCTTTTTACCTTCATTCGCGGAGGTTGAAAAAGGTAACAAGCCTGTTTTGGCAAAGTAAGGAGTACGAAGTGCAGCTATCTATTCTCAAATGTCGGGTATGTGGTAATGTAAATACTCAAGTACAGTTCCGTTAAAAAAAAAAAAATTATAATCTGTTTAAGTACAGTATTTGTACTTTGTTGCTTCCCACCACTGGTTATAAGAGCATTTTCGCTGTAGCTGTCCCTTCATTTGCTATCTGCTAACTCATATTGTTTTTTTCCCCCTCCAGCTTCACTGAGAAGTGGATCCCCAATGTTATTATCTCTCATCGCTACAAGGCACAGGACACGCCTGCCCGCAGAACTTTTGAACAGGCCTTGACTGGAGCATTCATGTCTGCCGTGATAAAAGACCTGAGGCCCAGCGCGCTACCTTTTGTAGCCAGCTTGATTCGCCACTACACCATGGTCGCTGTGGCTCAGCAGTGTGGTGAGACAATCAAATATCAGATCAAATCAGATCAAACATTGGCTTTTGTCCCAATTGGACAATAAAACTATTGTAATGTTTACTCAACCATTTAGTTTTGCGATTTAAAATGCATTTGTTGATTTCTGTTCCCGCAGGTCCATTCTTGCTGCCGTGCTATCAGCTCGGCAGTCAGCCAAGCACAGCCATGTTCCACAGTGAAGAGAACGGGTCAAAGGGCATGGATCCACTTGTTCTGATCGATGCTATAGCCATCTGCATGGCCTATGAGGAGAAGGAACTGTGTAAGATTGGAGAGGTGGCCCTGGCTGTCATCTTTGATGTGGCCAGCATCATCCTTGGCTCCAAGGAGAGGGTGAGTCACTGAGGGATTTCAATTTCTGCATGTGACCAGCACAACTAGCTAAATAAATAAGGATAGCTATATTTTAATTTACATTTAATGCCAGGTAACATGACCTCAAAATAAATATTTGATTTTCTTATTTTCTTTTATTTACTTTTATAAAAGTCCAGTTTACTTATTTTTAATTGATTTTATTTTTTCCCATCTTTGCATATATCAAAAGCAAATGAGAATGACATTATACCAAAAAATTGGGCTTTTTTTTTTTCCTGATCTGGGAGTTGCTTTATTTCTCTGGATACAAAAGAAGCTTTGAAACGGCAACAACATTTTTTTTTCTTTTTTAAATTTACCTTGATCCATTTTTTTACTTGCATCAACTTCCACATAAATAAATAAAAAAAAAATTCTTGACAGATAATGTAAAAATAAGTGTTTCCCTATGAAAAAATGTCAGATGCATGGTTTGGCTGGTCCATATGTCTGCTGCACCCCCTTCATTTCATCCAGAAGACAATGTAATTTTTTTTGAGTCGTCAATAGAGGAGTGGGAAAAATAACTACATATAGCTAATTTGACAACACTGGTTGCCTTGTAAAACTAGCTTCTCTCTGTTCCCAGCCACATTGTACAAATCGTCTAAGCAGTGCACAACAGGAAGGAAGTGCTTTGAACTATGGATTCAACACACAAAAAATAGCTTTAAATATAGTGAGATGATCTGTTCATCCTTGCCTTCTATTTCAATCTACAGGCATGTCAGCTTCCCTTGTTCTCCTACATTGTGGAGCGTCTGTGTGCCTGCTGCTATGAGCAGGCTTGGTATGCCAAGCTCGGTGGTGTGGTGTCCATCAAGTTCCTGATGGAGAGGTTGCCTCTCATTTGGGTTTTACAAAACCAACTCACCTTTCTCAAGGCCCTGCTATTTGTCATGATGGACCTCACGGGAGAGGTGAGCTGAAATAATTTTTTGTGAAAAAGAGATAAATAAATGCTTTGATGCCCAGGTGCCCCCTATTTAGTGCTATAATTTAGAAAGTTTATAGCGGTAGTGGTAGCTACTCAATAGCTTAACCTTATGAATTAGCCTTTTTTAACATAGGTGTCAAATGGAGCTGTAGCCATGGCAAAAACCACCCTGGAGCAGTTGTTGGTGCGCTGCGCCACTCCATTGAAGGATGAAGAAAAATCAGAAGAACTCCTGACTGCCCAAGACAAATCTTTCCACATGGTAACACATGACCTCGTTCGAGAAGTGACCTCCCCAAACTCCACTGTCAGAAAGCAGGCCATGCACTCCCTGCAGGTGCTGGCCCAGGTCACTGGGAAGAGCGTCACTGTCATAATGGAACCACACAAAGAGGTAAAATGTTTGGAGCAGGACGTTGTGTTTATCAGCTCTTGAGACAAATCCTGATAAAGCCTATTTCTTTTAATTAGCATCAATTGATTTCCTTCCTTGCTGGTGTTTGTCATTAGGTTTTGCAAGATATGGTTCCCCCCAAGAAACATCTTTTGCGCCACCAGCCTGCAAATGCTCAGATTGGCTTGATGGAAGGCAACACCTTCTGCACCACCTTACAGCCCCGCCTCTTCACTATGGACCTCAATGTCATGGAGCACAAGGTCTTCTATACAGAGGTATGCAACATGCACCACTACATCTATTCATGCATTCATTTGTATCCATGTATGATATCACACTACTTGACATTTGACACACATTTGCACTAGTAATTCAAGCAAGCACTTTACGTAGGACCGCTGCAGCTATGTGCTGGTCGATTAATTCAAGTTTATTGCTCAGGATTTAAAAAAAATAAAATACAAATTTAATTGCTTTTTTTTTGGGGGGGGGGGGGGGGGGATACTCCTGTAATGAAGAGCACTTCAACCCCACAACTGCATGTTTCTCTACCGGAGGAAGTCTGACCTTTTGTTGTTCTGTCTTCAGCTGCTGAACTTGTGTGAGGCGGATGATGCTGCACTGATGAAGCTGCCATGTTATAAGAGCCTCCCCTCTCTGGTGCCCCTGCGCATCGCTGCTCTCAGTGAGTCATGTCATCTTATAGCGGTTCCTTGTAGGGGTTGAACCAATTAGTTGACGAGTTGACTTTCCAACTCTGCATTGACTTTTAATGATTGAAGTCGACTCATGGCTAATTGCGTTTTTGGCTTCCAATCAGCCAATTTACAGTGGACTTTTGACTTGCTGGTTACGCCGTTGCCGGACTATAACAATCTTTGGAGCAACAAAATGTCCTGACAACAAGGTTACACTGTCTTCATACTTCTTTGGAGTCCTAGAGTTTCAAAAAAAGGGGGGGGGGGGGGGGTGGATGAGAATAGCAGTTAGCCTTGCTAGCTTTGGGTATTCTCATCCAGTATTCTTAAAATATTCATACCAGCGGGACCAGAGGACTGGTGGCGAGGAACATGGGCAGCGGAGCTAAGTGAAGCTCCTCTTTGCTGTACAATAATGCGTGATTGACATCTGTGTGATGATAATAATAATAATAATAATAAGAATAATAATCATAATAACTTTACTCCGGTGGCCAAGACCGGTCACAACAAATGCAAACGCCACAACACAACGTCGGCAATAAGAGTCCCCGGTAACCTGGATGAATTATTCAGTTGGAGTTCCGCAGTCATTTCTGTTGTACCTTAATGTTGCTGTTGTGTTGTGACGTTTGCATTTCCGTTGTAAGGTAATGGCGTTTGCATATGTTGTGGCGTTTGCAATTGTTGTGACCTGTCTCGGCAACTGTACTTCATTGATATCATAACACGCACCAACATCATTGTCACTTTGCAACACTGTGTCATAACACACTTGCAAAATATGTATTCTAGCCTCAAATGCAATAAAAGCACAAGTTAAATAGAAACACCGAAATGAAAACTTTTTTGGGGGGAAGCTGGCTACAATGTCCCGTCTTAACAACACCCTATACTATGAAACACAAGATGTGACCAGCCAACTCGTTGATGAGGAAAAACATGCTACCAATAATTTCAATAACTACATTGAGCATAATGATGAGTTGTATCTTTAATCATTTGTTATTTATTTGTTTCTATTCGGTCAGTCGAAATCTCTTTATGTAAAAGCAGCCCGTAGTGCAAAACAATTTGTGGATCGCTATACTGTGCTGAAAAATATCAATGACATCAATTATTTGACTATAGCTCTACTTTCCTCACATTATAGTCAACTACAAAAAAAATATAGTCATTCCACCTTGTAAGTTCCTTCTAAAGCCATTATTATGCAGCCTGTGATTTGTCCAAACAATTGTATGAATGTAGAGAATTTCTGTGCTGTGTTTTAGATGCTCTGGCGGCCTGCAACTATTTGCCACAGTCCAGAGAGAAAATCATTGCCGCCTTGTTTAAGGCCCTCAACTCTACCAACAGTGAGCTTCAGGAAGCAGGGGAGGCGTGCATGAGGAAGGTCAGGATTGAAATTGTTTTAGTCTTTCAACCTTATTGAATATAAACCTCCTTTTAAGTAAAAACCTTGAGACCGTCACGCAAAATATTCCTCTAAACTAGAATTCAACACTGCCCTCGAGCTGTGAGGAGTACTTATGTTTTTTAAAACCATTGTATATAGTTTTGAGAAAGTATGTTTCCTGAATCTCCATGCTTCATCAGACTGAGTGAACTAGCCATATCCCTGTTTATCAGATGATCCATACCATGAAGACCCCAATCCATTCACCCTAGATGCTCTTTGTCCCCTTTCTCCTTCAATTTCCATGCCCTTCATTTTCTTTCTTTACCGTCATCACTCTTTATCTTATGATTCCTCCCTTTCTCTTTCTTTGTCCTGATAGCACTAATGAGCATTGCTGTGGCCCGATCAATACGGGATGGAGTGTTCGTTCCCTCCACTGAGAGGAAAATGAATGCGGCTTGCATGCATCTTCGTGTGTGTGTTGCGTTGCAATATGTGCTTGTTTGCAACTGGCCCTGCCGCCATCTCAGCGTCCTTTTGTCTCCTATCTGTTCGCAGTGTGTAGTTAGAAGTTGACCGGGTTAGAGAACCTGACAAGGCTAGGTCCAATGTGAAGGAGAGAGGATTTATAGAGGGGACCTCAAATAATCTGCGGTTAATAGTTTCACTATATACAGTTGTATGAAGATACTGAAACATGTTGAAATGATACATTTCACCCTCTTGTTTATTTTTTAGTTCCTGGAGGGCGCCACCATTGAGGTGGACCAGATCCACACTCACATGCGGCCTCTGCTTATGATGCTGGGTGACTACCGCAGCCTTACACTAAATGTGGTCAACCGTCTGACCTCTGTCACCCGCCTCTTTCCCAACTCCTTTAATGACAAGTTCTGTGATCAAATGATGGTAAGACGTGCTTCCATTTTCATCATATATTTGTTGCTTTTTTTAAATAAACATTTGTAGACTCAATGCCTGTTTTTCACTGCTGCGTCGTTTTTTAATTATTTTTATTTTTTTTTCATCATCTGCGACTCAAACCCAAACATGCCACTTTATCCTTAAAAAAAGTCGTTGTGTATATCTGTTTCTTACTACGTATTTTTATTGCATTTATTTGTGTTTATTCTTATCTTTATTCAGGTGTTCCAGCAATTGTGTCCAGCTGTAACACCTATATTTCCCTCTGGGGATCATTAAAGGAATATCTTATCATTTTAGTGTGCAGCAAAATTGTACATACAACTCTGAACAGCTAATATGATTGTTACCTGCACTGTTCCCCAAGTAATATCAACTGCTAAGTACAGTAGTTTATCTGGCGGCCGTCATGACAATGACAGAGATGCTCCTTTCCTTAATAAAAGCCAGTGTACCATCGAAATGCTTTTCACTCTGTAGTCTTAAGTCATAGTCTTTTTCTTTGTCTCTCAGCAACACCTGCGGAAGTGGATGGAGGTAGTGGTAATAACACACAAGGGAGGCCAGCGCAGCGATGGAAGTGTGAGTATACATGTTAAAGATGAAGTCATGAACGCAAGCTCTGAAAAATTGTGCAGACGGGAGGCTTCAATAACGCTGACATCTTGACGTACCTCAGTTGAGATTTAGTTTGAATCCAGCACGGAAGCAACAAGTCAATACAGCTGTCGTAAACTGTCTAAACCAAAGAGAGGAAATGGCACGAAGCTTAAGTCTCATGTAGTCAACACATCTTCAGTGTGGCCTCTTCCTAGATGGGTTGTGAGTGGCCATATTACAATCAATGTTTAATTAGGCACCAGCCTATCGGTGGTAGGCCCAGCGCTGCGTCTCCTCATTATCTTGGTGACAGATAACCTTGGAACGGCAAAGAAAAGGTGAGAGTGTAACGGGGAAAAACAGTCGCCTCTCTTATGGAAGTAAAACCATTTCAAGCTTTCATTTCATGAGTTGCGACTTCCCCATTTCTAAATGCTTTGCATAATTACATGCAAATTAGCCCCTTTTTTCTTTGCTTCAACCCAACTCGTCATATGCCAGTTGACAGTGAGCTGGGAGTCACAGTAAAGCAAGGAGTCATGTGGTCAATTAGACAAGCCTGATAACGACAACAACAGAAGGCTGGTGCAAAACTGAGGAGAATGAACAGGATCTAGAAAGAGCCTGTCCAATTGACTTTTTGACATGAGGATGAAATATCTTAATTTGTGACCCTTTATCTCCAAATGTGGTGGGTTGACGTTTGTGTGCTCTACTGATGAAAAGTTGTTCCCGAGGTCGCACACAAAGGTTTTCGCTGCCCACCCATTCATTTCACTATCATCCTGTCTTATCTGCTCACCTTCCATGTGGAGCAAAGACAGACAAAACTCAACCACACACAAATTCACACATACCACTCTGCTGACTCTGATCATTGTCTCTCATTCTGGTACAGCCTGCATTGGAGGGCTTTGAGGTGAGAAGTGACCCGGTATTGCGCCCTCTGTTGGTGACGTTTTGAAGCTAGCTTCAGCCAATGTTGTGATAGTGGTGGTAGTGAAGTTGCCCTGTAGTTTTGTGTCCATTTGTTTGTGATTGTCTGCAGACACTGTCATGTCAGTCCTTCTCACATTTTGATCTTTTTGGGAGCCTTTTGTTCCCTACTGACAACGGCACCTCCCAACATGTCCACCACAGTATTCATAGTGGTTTGAAAGAATAAATACACTAAAAGTCCTTCGTGTTTGTCTGCTGTAGCTTTGTAATTCAATAACTAATTTTAGTGTCTTTCCCTGTGTAAGTTATTCTACTGATTGACACAGAATGCGTTATTCATTTGACTAAAATTCATCTTTTTTTTTTTTTTTTTAAATTTTTTTTTACAGTGCCTTTTCATCAGAAATGCATTCGGTTCCTGCACTGGCATCTACCCAAGACTTTGATTTACTCACCTCTGCCTTTTTTTTTCTTTCTTTGACTGTTTTGTAGGAGATGAAGATCTGTTCTGCCATCATTAACCTTTTCCACCTGATCCCCGCTGCACCCCAGACACTAGTCAAACCACTGCTGGAGGTGGTCATGAAGACAGAGCGTGCGATGCTCATAGAAGTAAGACTTGCACATGTACATGTAGAATATGTGAAATAAGTTAATGTAATGAAATAATTCATTCTCATGTTTCTATTTTATTTATAGATGTATTTCTAATAAATTAATAGGGGATCTAATGTTTTGTATTTGATTACATTAAATCAATGAACCAATCATTGAAAAATGAATTGAAAATAATAAATGCATTCTAATTAACCAATTTTAATTGAAAATGCAAATATTATTACATGACTCCTGATAATTTAAAGGCTCGGGGTCGTACTTTGACCCACACCTGATCTAGTTCCTGATAAGACATTCCTACTGTTCCTTGAAGTCTGTTGTGACTTAAAAAAAATATTGAATTTTTTTTTTTCTCCTTTCTCTTCTGTTCTTTCCCATCTCTCTATACATGCACTATTTCCACCATCCAGGCCGGCAGTCCATTCAGGGAGCCGTTGATTAAATTCCTGACTCGCCACCCTTCTCAGACAGTGGAGCTGTTCATGATGGAGGCTACTCTTAACGACCCCCAGTGGAGCCGCATGTTCATGGTCAGACTTTAGGCACTCTAAGCGGTTGTCCCCTTGGTGTTCTCATAGACACATTTGCTATTGGAGCAGCTTTTGGCTTTTTAGCTTCCCTCAGTAATGGGTCATAATGACTAAGCCATTGGGTTTTCCCATCCTTAGTATTCCATCTAGCGCTAAACTGAACAGAGCATAAATTTTTCATTTCCAGGTCTTTAAATGTTTGGGCACAAATCTACTGTAGTTGTAGTTACACAATGTGTATGTGTCAATATCCAGAGTTTTTTGAAACACAAAGATGCCAAGCCACTAAGAGACGTGCTGGCCTCCAATCCCAACCGCTTTGTCACCTTGCTGGTTCCCGCTGGCACCGCTGCTACTGTCCGCCCCGGATCTCCCTCCACCACCACAGCCAGATTAGACCTCCAGTTTCAAGCCATTAAAGTATGCATGTTTCTATTACAGCCTTCAAAGTAACAAAATGTACATGTGTCTGACACTTCTTTTATCTTGTCTATTTAGATCATCAGTATTATTGTGAAGAATGATGAAGGCTGGCTTGCGGGGCAGCATTCGTTGGTGAATCAGCTTAGGCGAGTGTGGGTCAGCGAGGCCTTTCAAGAGAGACATCGTAAAGACAACATGGCTGCCACCAACTGGAAAGAGCCGAAGCTTCTGGCTTACTGTCTTCTTAGCTACTGCAAGTATGTACATTGAATTTTAAATTAACTGTCTGGTGAGAGCAGGCGTGGGCAAACTTTGGTGCTCAAGGGCCGCATATGATTTAAAAATTGACAGATGAGCCAGATCAATTTGTAGTTGTTGTTAAAAAAGTCATAATAATAATAATAAAATGTGTAGCTAAAAAATTTAGTTAAATGGTACATTGATTATTCTAATTAAAAAAAATAGTCATTTAACTAAGTTTAATAAAAATATAGGAAACATGTTCAATCCGCTGTATAAATGCAATTGTTAATTTTACTATTATTCTTATTTACATTAAATATATATTTGTATTACTACAGTAATAATTGATTGCAATTTTAATTGTAATTAACAAATTATTGAATAAAATACAGAGGAAATCAGCGTTCTCAGGCGGGACCCTGACATCTCAAACTATTATTTTTCTGGTAATGTGAAAAAAAATGGCAAATTGTTATTAAACATTGTATAGTTAAAGATAGCAAGCTGTCTTCAAAACTTCACATTGTTTATTTTCTTTAAAAAAAAAAAAAGATAACTTGCCAATATAATCAATTTGTAAATAAAACATAAAATTTACCAAATTTGGACAATATCAATGCCAGGCGGAAAACTATGTAAATGTTTTAGGTGTATTATTTACAATAAATAAATGAACCACTTATATGGAGATAAATGAATGAGAAAAATATAAATAAGTACATTTTAATCAACCCAATTTTGGCGCAATAATGCCCAAATGTATGGAACAAATATTTCAGGACTCTTGGTAATGTAAATCCTCGGTGGGCTGGATTAAAGAATGGAGCAGGCTGTATGTGGCCCAAGGCCTATACTTTGTCCACCCCTGTGGTTAGAGTGTAATGACCAAGTTACAATGTTAGCCAAGAGGGCTTGAAAGTTTTGACTTGAGACTTAACGCTACTGACACACTGAACTTCATGACCCGGTGTCCCATCCAAAAGGCGCAACTACTCGGAGATAGAGTTGCTGTTCCAGTTGCTGCGGGCCTTCACGGGTCGCTTCTTGTGCAACATGACCTTCCTGAAGGAATACATGGAGGAGGAAATTCCCAGGAACTACTCCATCGTCCAGAAGCGTGCGCTGTTTTTCCGCTTTGTGGAGTTCAATGACCCGCACTTCAACGACGAGCTCAAAGCGAAGGTATGTTCCTTTGCAGCCAGAGCAGGAAAGTCAATTCATGGATGCAATCCTGCTGGGAGCTGAAAATTCCTGTGGTTTTGACATTTCTGTTAATCAGCCTTCAGAATTGATATGCAGATGGTGGCTGTCAACTTCACTCTGCCTTATTTAAAGCTAAAGCCTCAGCATACAACTTAACAAAAATTACCCAATTGGTTGTGTAAAACATCCATCTATTTTCTGTACTGCCTATCCTCACAAGATACTTTAAAAGTATGACACAAGTGATTGAAATATTTGACTTAAAGGGTTGCTCTGGCTCCACCAAAAATTAGTACTCCCTTTAGTTTTGTCGTCTCTGAAAATCATTAATAATGGACTATAATATGTGAGGTGTATGCACACTTTGTCTGGGGAAAATAGTTTGAATAATAATTTGGTTTGGTTGAAGCTTGACACCAGTTTTTTCCCCCGCTGTTCTTTTCAGCCTTACAGTGAATAATGTATCATAAATTATAAGGCATGAATTATTTCACCTTTTGTCACCACAGCTGACATGCTTTGTTCTTGCCGCGCAAATACTGTGTGCAGTGGGGACTGTGTCTCTTTGATAGAGTCACAAAGGTCATTTTATTTTTATTCTGCTGCGAGACACTCAAGAGGCACAACAGAAGAATGCCTGTGTTCTCTCTACCTGACATGCCGCTGCAAGCATTACAATCATTCAGACCGCTTTATAAAATCGGACTCATCCGCCCACGCGCACACATGCACACGCACACACACAGTGTTTGAGCAGCTGTAACAGGCATTGATGCTGGCAGAGAGGAACTGCAGCTTTGCGCTCAAGTAAAAACGGGTCAGTGGTAAAGGCGTGCCCTGGCACTCTGGAGCCAAATGACTGTTTGGCAAACGTAGATCTGTACATATACCTACACCACACACGGGTAATTGCGCTCAGACTCCATATCCAGTGATGATGATGCTCACTCCAACCTGCTTGTCTAATTAAAATGTTGTCTCTTAGTTTGCAAAGCGAGCAACTCTTCCATAATAACTGGTTCTCCCAGAGGTTATGCAGTATCACTTTTGTTTGTGAGTAAGCAGGATTACACAAAAACTACTAAATCTATTTTCACTAAACATTGTGGAGACGCAGGCCAAGGGGGTACCCCTTTCCATTGGCGAATAGCGGCCGGATGTCAGTATCTATCTACTATATGTACTGATCCAAATTAGGAATGGTTCGATATGGCGGACAAGTGGATGACACAGTTTGGAGGTTGTGGGTTTGAATCCAGGCTCTGGCTTTCCTGCGTGGAGTTTGTATGTCCCCGCCCATGCTTGTATTGGTTTTGTCTTAGTATTCCGGCTTCTTCCCACATTCCAAAACCATACATGTTAAGTTCATGAAAGACTCAAAATTGTCTATATGTGTTAATGTCAATGTGCATTGCGATTGGCTGGCGACCAGTCTCGAGTGTATCCTGCCACTCCATCAGTCTGTTGAGGATTGAAGAAGGCTCCCTTCAGTTTGAATACTTTGCACGCGTTATCGTCAATGATCAAAAGAATGAAAGCAGATGTGGCATCCTCTGAAATTTTAATGATTGCCATAGTGTGTGTATTCAAATGCCTGCATGTTGGGTGTAAACCCAGGTTTTGGTGCCACATCATAAGCATCTGAATGAATATTTGACTTGGAGACAAATAAAAACAAGCGTGCTGAACAAAATGGACAGTGTACTACAACAATGAATTGTGTGATGCATAGACTCAACTCCTGCTGCTGCTCTTAATTGTTTTTGCCATGCAGACCTGTAAAGAAATGTTTTTTAAACTCCCAAGTTCAGGGTTTATAACTCAAGCAGACATGCAAACAAAAGCGAGCATGAAGTTGATGAAGCACACCGTGCTTGTTTCACAGTATGCTGCAGTAGGGTTTTGTTTCTGAACATGCTGTGGGTTGTTTGATTACAGTTGAAATGCAATATTACGATCACGGTGTCACTTTCTAACCATTTTGTGCTATAAATACTGCAGATTCAGTGCTCTTTATCTATACTATTTTATTTTCTTGTTTCTTTTAAATCTGTTTGTTATAGTCATACATGCAAATCAGTCGCCTTTTGGCGAAATTTGCCATTTTTAACTCAAAATAGGCCATTTACGCGAATCGTAAAGATCCGATTAGTTTTTATGGGATGGGGTGGGGGGGGTTACGCCGACGCTGAAGTCATAGACTCTTTCGTACTCCTTGAATGCTGGCAGCTAGATCAGATGTAATTTCTGAATATGACTTTGCGGTGGAATAATATGCGCGCGCATTGGCCTGAGGTTCCACCTATGCGCTCGGGACCTGCATTGTTTGGATAAAGGCTTCTTTATACTCTCGCGTGTGGTGACCGCGCTGACATCACTGCGGCTATCCCGCACACAGTTTGCCTTTATACTCGAACGCAGCTCACACACGCAGTTTTGAAAATGTACTGCAGTTCACCTCCAAGTCGGGGGTGTCATTATGACTTGTATTGGCTAGGACACCACAGGATGGAGTTTTTTGGTCATTTCCGGTAGCCATTTTTACTTTCCGTAACAAGGAACAAAGCAACAACAATGGCGACCGTGGAACATAGTCTGCGAGAACAAGTGGACCTACATGACCAGATGATACGTTTAATTATGCTGCAAAATTGATCAAGAAGGCGGCGGCATAGATGGTATGTAGAACCAAGGGGCACGCTGAGTACGTCATCACAGCATGTGACTAAAACAGACCAATCACGAGAGATGATCTCTGCGGCATTCTACGTGCAGCAACAAATTTGGCGTGTGTGCGTCAAGTAACGCAGAGGGGCCGCACGGGCCAATTTGTCGGTCACGTGATGCAATGCAGGCATTGTCGGCCGCGCGAGCGCGGGTGTATTAAGAGGCCTTAAGTCACAGGAGTTGACGAGACCAGAAAAAACACTTCCGCCGAATCTGCTGTGAAGAAGTAACGGCACTTTTACTCCGTTACAATGATCTAAATGTCGCTCACTACTTTTATTTATAAATTATTGCTTATTTATCAACTATTTCGTGCGAAAGACTACGACTTCTGCATTGGCCGCTGTTTGCGTCAATCCATTTTAATTGCTAGTGACGTTTAAGTCTAGTTCAAACGACACAAGAGTCACATGACCTCACACGTCTTCCATTGGGATTTCCCGAGGATAGGTATTAACACTAGATAAGCCAGCTCGGCTGATTGTCGTGTCTACGTGGCAGCCATGTTGGGAAGGTCATTGTTATCATGAAGGCAACGGCACGCGACTCGTGTTTACATTTAGACGAACAAAAACAACAGCTTTCATGTATTGTAGCATTCATCTGGTACTGTCTGCCCAAACGTGGATATTTCAGCTCACTTCTAACTTTAGAAAACACCATGCAGTAAATTGCAGATGTTTTGTTGTAGTTTTGACTGCATACACACACACACACACACACACACACACACACAGCAATATCGTATATTTTATTCACATTTATGCTCATGCTGTGGTTAAAAAAATCTTTATTTAATCAGTAATCAGTAAGTATTTCACTGTGTACTTTTTACTCTTAATTTTTTGGATGACTACTTTTTACTTTTACTTGAGTCACATTATTTTCAAGTAACAGTACTCTTACTTGTGTACAATGTTTGGCAACTCTAGCTACGTTTAAGCAACATTTTTCTCTCATCAGATCAGCCAGTGTCATATTTGTTGCACTGGTCTCTTGTATTTTCGCGTTGAGCGTTACGGGTCGTGGCCCTGGTTGTAGCCCCAGCGGCACCGCAAAGCACACACATGGGAGACGAGTTGATCCGTTAGTACATCTTGTATTAATTAGGAAACGCAGCTACAATTATCTAATTAGTTTACAGATGTTAAATGTATTAAGCGATGGAGTGATGTTAGGGATTAGGTCACAGCACAGAATGAACTAACTTCAAATTCAGAAATGGAACATAAAAACCGAAAAATATTGTACTTAATAATTTCCTGGAGAATGCATTTGGGAACAGCCTTTGAAGTTGGTAATAGTGAAAAATGAAGTGAAACAGACAATGATTTTAGTCAATTCTTTTCCAGAATGCGAGTGCTTCAAGAGGAGGATGCTATTCATGTGGCACAGATTGAAGCAGGAATCAGGTGCAAGTGGAGATGAGCCTGGCTCAAATTGGAGGCCAGAACTAAAAAAGCTAAGAAATGAGGCAAATTTTAATTTAATCTTGGTACATGAACAGCGGTGTAAATACGTTTTTCTGTGTGAATAATTTTTTATCCCCCCCCCCCCCCCCCCCCCCCAATTGTACTTCCAGATTGCTGAATTTATGTTAAAATCGCAAAAATTCTCTGCGGGGCCCTGGACATGTTTTTGTCACTACCTGGCATGTTTCCTCCATGATATAAATTACTGTGAACCCCTGCTATATCGTGGAATGCACCTACCTGTAAAGCGTCAACTATACAGTAATGAAAACAAAAATGTTAATTAAAATGCAGTAAATAGTCAATATGTATATGTAATGATGAACATTTAAGCAGGCCCTCTGCATTTTCATTCTCTTGGGCTCCGATTGGCTGCTAACAGCATCACATATTCTTGAATAGAACACTTTTAGTTTTGTTTTAAGCCATAAGGTAGCCCCAAAGCATCCTTTGTCTTTGAAGGCTTCTTGTAGTGAGCCTAAGTGCCTTAAATATCTTGTCTTTGTGGCGTATTCAAATACATATAGGTTGAAAAGGATTTGCAAATCATTGCGTTCTGTTTTTTTTAATTTAAGTTTTACACAACTCAACTTCATTGGAATTGCGGTTTGTACATATTGTGCCATATGAGCAGCACATGCACACACACATGCACACAAACGCACGTTTCAGAGTATGAAAATTACATGTAACACCTGCAGATGCAGAATAAGATCTAGGCTTCATGCACAACAAGCTTCTGTGTGTGTTTATATGCAAAGACTCACTGCCTTCATCGAATTATGCCACAAAAATATGCTATGATGGTACAGTGATTGATGTCAGAAAAGCTGAGAAATGATGGGGACAGATGAGGCTGGAGAACAGACTGGTGCGCATTACATTCTCTCGGCGTCTTCATTCCGAGCCGCTTGTTGTGCGTCTGCATTTGAATCCATCACGGTTTCCTTTACACTGTGCAGAATGTGTGCGAGTAATGACCTAATGGAGGAGGGGGAACATATGCTGCCGTAGATCGTTCTTCACTAATGTCGCCCCGTACTCCTCAATGATGGATTGAATAGGAGGGCTCATTAACAGATAGCAGCTTCTTTAATAAATGCAGTCGTTAGCTTTATTGTGGGTAAGATCTTTTGCATTTCACAGGCTAATCAAGCCTGAGCCTCCATGTGCTTATTCTAGCATCAATCCCTGCAGATTTCAGCACTTCTCCACCATTTATTGTTTGGTTATTTTTATTTTTTTTACACCTCACAGCCAGAGACGGGCATGGCATTAGGGTTTATATTTTCAAGTGGTCTGGCCAATATTAAATTGGAGGTCTTACGCTTCTTTTTACAACGATTGTTGTGAAGCAGTAATTGCCGTTGCTGTATTTAATTAAGAGACCTAGATAAGAAGTGCTTTGCGGTCATTATTGTTTAAATGCCATGTATTTTATTACTCTTCTTATTGGTCACAATTGCCTCACACAACTGTCCATATACAGTACTTTATTTCCCCAGCTAAGTAATTATGTTGTCGTAGCCTGTGAAATTTAGAGAGCTCAGATTATGCAAAATTTCTTCTACAATGCCTTTATAGACGTACATGGTAATTTTAATGATTAATTCTGCCTCTGTTCTCTGGGATGTGATCAGTGAAACCACACATTTTGGGATTTGAGGCTAAAAATGCTTTTATTTATTTTCCTGACTGGAAGGTGCTGCAGCACATTCTGAATCCAGCCTTCCTGTACAGCTTTGAGAAGGGTGAAGGAGAACAGCTGCTTGGCCCGCCGAATCCTGAAGGAGACAATCCAGAAAGCATTACCAGTGTCTTCATCACAAAGGTACATGTGCACTGAGGTGCTCGTATGCATTGATTTTCTACCACATCAACACTTGCTCTCCCACCCCTTTCACCCGTTGCTCATTAGTTAACAGCTTTGTTTCTCTGATTTCATTACTAGATGCATTTCCTCCCATAACTTGTCTCTTCAGCACACATCCATACTGCCTCAACATCCAATCCAGTTCTCTCTCTCTCTCTCTGTCTCTCTCTCTCCTCCCTCTCCCTTTTCCATTTGTCTTTGATTGTCTTCGCTTCCTCCTGTGATCCCACTAGTCCTGTTTCATTCATCAGACCAGACTAAAATTCTTGGTGTAAATGTCATGATGTGGCCATGTTAAAGGTCAGCATATTTTTCGTGCTGTGGTAGATTCCATCACTGACTAACACCTGCCCTATTTTTACTGCTCATAATTTCTTCTGTGGAGGTTTAAAGTTAATTTCAACAAGTCTGGTCAGCTCTTATCCGAGAAACTCCGATGCTGATGGATGTTGGAGCCTAAATTCAATTAAAGTAAATTAATATTTGGACAAAAGGTGATTTACATTTGGTCTGATGAAAGGGGGACAACTGGTGTTTAGTTAGGATGGCTGACTTAATACTAGTCCGAATGTCAGTGTACTGTATTAAAAATTGCAATGTCTCTCTAAGGTTCTGGATCCTGAGAAGCAGGCTGACCTGCTGGACTCTCTAAGAATATGCCTGCTGCAGTTCTCGACCCTGTTGGTGGAGCATGCGCCCCACCACATTCATGACAACAACAAGTCTCGCAACAGCAAGCTGCGGCGCCTCATGACCTTTGCATGGCCGTGCCTATTGCCTAAAGCCTGCGTGGACCCTGCCTGTAAATATAGCGGACACTTGCTTTTGGCACACATAATTGCAAAGTTCGCCATTCACAAGAAGATTGTCCTACAGGTAAGGAGGAGAGGGAATGGAGTGCACAATTGCAGTTTTTATTTAGCTTCTGGCTCCTTCCTGTGCCCGTGTAGTGCTGTGCAATTATATTACGATATGATTCGTAGTCCCAAAACGTCCCGTCCCATTTAACCCCATAGTATTTATATTATTTTGATTTGTCAGGTATCAGGTTAGCTCTGTTGCTAAACTAACGTTGCATCCGAGTGTTTACAAAACACAACAGCCATTATCATTGCGTCTCAATCTCCAGGCATGACTAATTGATTTGCACTCAATCCAACCGTTACACTAATGTAACTGTTATTCCTGATTTGATTGGTCATGCCTGGAGAGGGACGGATGGATCATGTCATGTCTTTACTTTTCCCAGCCAATTTTTTTAGCAGTATTGTTAAGAGTAGTTAAAATCTTAATGTTACCCATCCCACTGCAGGGAGGGCACCTCGACAGTAGTGTAGAAGCAGACTAACATCTCCCTATCAACTACAGTAGTTGCCCTTTTACATTTTGTTTGCAACGGGACTGGAACTGTGACGCTCCAGTTTCAAAGCCCAAGTCCTTACAGATGAGCTATTGCAGGACACTGAGCGGGAACTGCTCAGACATTTAACTTTTTGGGTTGTATAACTGCATTAGTTTGAATGATTGGCGCTTGACTTTACCACCATTACCTGCATTGTGTTACCAGGATGAAAATGTGTTCCTCGTTTAGGTCTTCCACAGCCTTTTAAAGGCCCACACCATGGAGGCTCGTGCCATTGTCCGCCAGGCAATGGCCATCCTCACTCCAGCTGTGCCAGCCCGCATGGAGGATGGCCACCAAATGCTGACCCACTGGACACGTAAAATCATTGTGGAGGAGGGCCACACTGTGCCGCAGCTGGTCCACATACTGCACCTAATAGTGCAGCACTTTCGGGTGAGTGGATACAAAAGGGACAAAACCAGTGTAATTAGAGTAGGTTACCCATGCACTTCCTCCTGTCATCTTTTCACCAGTGCACGTATTGATTCCTAGTTTATTCATCCGTATTGGCTGCGACAAAGCAGCAACAGATTCATTTTCCTGTAACGTATAATAATCATGATGGATGTGTCTATCACTGTAATTAACCATCTGTGTTCAAGCCACTTTAGGCCACCCATACTAAAACCTTTTTAGAGTCAACTAAATTCTTCAATCCATTCATTTTGTGTACGCTTGTAGTCATTACAATCAAATTTGCAGGTGAGCTGAAGCCTATCCCTGCTGGCTTCTGGGAGGGAAGCAGGATAGACCCTGGACTAGTCATCAGCCAACTGCAGGGAACATGTAAACAAACAACCATTACATGTATGAACAATTTAGTATTCAGTTGACTTAACATCCATGTAGTTGGAATGTGGGAGGAAGGCAGAGTACCCTGAGAAAATCCAAGTATAAGGAGAACATGCGAAGTCCACACAGAAATTGAACCCCAAACCTCAGAACTGTGAGGCAGATGTACTAACCACAACCGCACTGTGCTGCCCTAACTAAATCCAGGCTATGGCATTGCAGCATTATCAAATTATTATTTGTTTAGACTGCAGCTTCACAGTGGATGACTGGTTAGCACATCTGCCTCACAGTTCTGAGGACCCGGGTTCAAATCCAGCCTCACCTGTGTGGAGTTTGCATGTTCTCCATGTCTGCGTGGGTTTTCTCCGGGTACTCCGGTTTCCTCCCACATCTCAAAAACATACATGGTGGGTTAATTGAAGACTCTAAATTGTCCGTAGATATAATGTGACTGCGAATGGTTGTTTGTTTATATATGCCTTGCGATTGGCTGGCAACCATTTCAGGGTGTACCCCGCCTCCTGCCCGCAGTTCGTTGGGATAGGCTCCAGCATACCCGCGACCCTAGTGAGGATAAGCGGTGTAGATAATGGATGGATGGATAGAAGTTAGACTGCCCAACATTCATTTTGAGTTTTAATTTGATTTATTTTACTAAATATCATCCTCTCAAGGAGAAATTCAGCTCACATGCTGCCTTATGCTCATGTTGCACACCACACAGAGAACAAGCTCACATATTTGCAATGAGACTTGTCATAGTGAAAGGGGGTGTCCAAACAGTACTGCAACACTTGAGCTGGAGGAGTGAGGTTGATGCCTTGCGCAAAGGCATTTTGGCAAACGTCTAGAAACAGACTAGCATGTCTCCATCAACTCCAAATTATTGTCAAGGTGTTAGATTGCTGTCGGCTTCTAGAAGAACTTCTGCATTATTTGAAGCACTGCTGGAGAAATAAGAACCATTCCGTTACATTAATTGGTTCTTTGTCTGATTTCTAATGCGAGCACTTGATGAGCTGAGATTTGGTGGCTGCTTGTCAGCATATAAATCACATCATTATCATACTTTTAAAACCCACTCGCTGACCTCGCACCATATCGATGGAAGTTATTGACAGTGGGCACGATAATGGTACTCTGCTCCCTTGCGGCAACTGTCTGCTGGCTGTAATTGTCTTAAAGCAAATACATTCAGAAGCATGACCTATGAAATAACACCAGCAAAGCATCATTGACCTGTGTGTTTGCACTCTTAAAACCTGATTGACACTTTATGCCTCCTCATTTATGTTCCTGGTTTCACCAGTTCAGAGAATGACTGTTTCTGCACAGAATTTAAATTTTTCTCAGATTTCTTCTCTATCTCACTGACAGCTTGCTCTCATTGGCCCAGAAGACTAATCTAATGTAATCACATCAGCATAATTGCACTAGGGGAGATAATGACAGTGCGTGTGTGTGTGTGTCTGTGTATGTACACATGTGATGGACAGGGCTTAGCCTCTCTGTCATTAAGGGGCGTTGAAGTCCTGCTCCATCGATTATAATTACCCTCAAAGTGTGAAGCTTTAATATTCTTTGTCACTAGCAGCAGCCCCCTGATAGACATCTCATCTCTCGTTCTTTTGTCTGCATGCTTGAGAGTCCCACTTTGCCTTGCGAGGAAGCTAAGTGAGCCTCCAGTGTGATGCTTTAGTGTTGTGTGTCACGTCCTTGAAACTAGGTGGATGCGACTTCTGATTCGGTCTCTCAGTGATTGTACTATACTTCCAAAATGTGAACCAGTATCACCTGATTGTAAAAGTTTTCCCCCCCGTATATTAATGTTTTAGTTTACTTACGCTACTAACAAACACATTTATATTATGGAGCAACATTTTTAAACTAACCATATGTTATGTTAAATTGTGAGCAAATGGTTAATCGATGCAGCTTGATTGGATAACCAAGAACAGTCCAGTTCCCTCGATCGAACTTTTGCTCATTTTAAACTAGCAAAACTCTTAATCAACAGTAACTACTTTTGGCGATGCGCTGAATGGCAATAACACACTGATAACATCTAGGGTTTCCATAGGAATTCAAGATGGGGAATTTTGGGAAGTTGGGAAAATATGGGCATTAATGGGAATTTATAGTAATTGACTGTGAATTGTTGGTGATTTAATGGAAAGGTATCATGTCAAAGTATATATATGTAAATGTTTTGTCATAAGCAGACATCAATACAAAATAAATAAAGTTCTACTGAAATTTTTTTTATTAAGTTTTAAATATTTTATTGAACAATCAATTTTCATTGAAGAACAAAAACATAAATGTTGCATTATATTCTGCATTAGCCCCCAGCCCAACCCATTAAAACAAATCAACAGCAATGCACCTCCCTTCCCAAAAGGTCCTGTTCAACATACAAACTAAATATGCGGTCTTTATATTCAACTGTACTTGCATGAAATCTGGTTGATTTAGTCACGATTATCCAAAATAGATTGTCCCAAACTGTATTTAAGTTCCCTATTAAGAGCCAACCTTCATTTTGTAAATTCCTGGTTTATTCCAATTAATTTCCATAAATCCATATTAATTCTCATGGAAAGTTTCCAACCTTGAAAATTCCCAGATTTTGCATTCCTAATATCTGAAAATATTAACTGTGGTTGCCTCCATAGGTATACTACCCTGTGCGCCACCACCTGGTGCAGCACATGATCAGTGCAATGCAACGTCTGGGTTTTACCCCCACTGTTACCATTGAGCATAGGAAACTGGCTGTGGACCTGGCCGAGGTGGTCATCAAGTGGGAGCTGCAAAGGATCAAAGACCAATTGGTGTGTTAACGCACACTTGGAAATGCTCGTACACTATGACTCCTTGAACTTTTTATTTTTTAAAATTAATTAATTTATTTTTTTAATGCTTTACTCAATATTTTCTGTGAACCATAATACGTGTCTATTTCTGGTATCTGGTCCTTCCAGCCTGATTCTGAGGCCGAAATAGGGTCCAGTGGTGAAGGGACGAGTGGCCCTGTGAAAGGAGGACTCTCTGCAGACGGTGCCACTCCAGCACAAGATGCTAAAAGATTCCGTACAGCAGCAGGAACGGCCTCTACTGTGAGCTAATTTTAGATTCTATTACTTGTTGTTGCCCCCTCCAAAATTAGCAATCACTTTAAGCTGTGCAAGAGTTGCCCTTGAGCTGTATTGTTTTAAAATGATTGCAGAACATTTTGATAAAAGACCATCTCTGTAAGGCAAAACTTGCCAGGAGGTGACAGCATCATGTCTGTCATTTATTTGTTTTCTCTCTTTCTGATTTTTGCAATCTCAAACGCAGCATTTTTTAAAAATTATTATTCTGAAGTGTCAAAACTAATGAATTGTGGCTAGCTAGCTATTCCAAGGGCAATTTCTGTCACACACAAAATATTTTTTAACATCTCAGAACAATCAACCTTCCTTTAGTAGTGTAAATGTTTTTTGAAAATAAATTCCATCCATCCATTTCCTACACCACTTATCCTCATCAGGGTCACGAGTGTGATGGAGCCTTTCCCGGCTGACGTCACAGGCACATATAGAAAATCACCTTATGACAATTTAGAGTCTTCAATTAACTTAACATGCATGTTTTTGGAATGTGGGAGGAAACCGGACTATGCAAGCATGGGCAGAACCTCCCAGCCCAGTCCTCTGGTGTAAAAAGACAACTGTTATTGTTTGTTTTTAGGTGTTTGGTCGAGGTCAGTCTATGCCAGGCACAGAGACGATGGTCACTAAACCTGTTGACAAACAACATACGGACACTGTGGTCAACTTCCTCATCCGGATTGCATGCCAGGTAACACCTCCAAGTCCAACACATACTATATAGAGAGGTAAAAGAGATGCTTGCTTGTAATAGATTTTAAGTTGACTTGTACTTTCTTCCTAGTTTCCATTTCTTGTGTGTCTCTTATGTAACCAACGCACTGTACTATTACTTTATGAAGTCTTTATCTTTCCGTTCTTTGTTGCTTAATAATGGAGCATTGTGATACTAAATTGAACCCGGCAGGAATGAATGTGAGGGATAATGATCAAGCTGGAGTACACAAGGTTTTATAGCTGGGATGGTTTCATTATCAGAAGTCGGCCTTGAACCGGCATGCTGGTTGAATGATAGTTTCTATAGTGAGGTAGTGACTATACCACTGTCACACTTCTTGTCACATGAATGAAATGCTGCCTAATAGCGGCGGTCTTCCTTCTCGAGTCTCTCCTTGACCTATGTGATTTCCCTCCTCCCTGAGAAGCCATAGTGATATTGGAAGATGAAGACTCTTTGTCAATGACGATGATAAGTGTCCCAACCCTTCCCTCCACGTAGGTGAATGACAGCACCAACGTGGCCGGATCTCCAGGGGAGCTGCTGTCTCGCCGCTGCGTTAGCCTGATGAAGACAGCCCTCAGGCCTGACATGTGGCCTTGCGCCGAACTCAAGCTACAGTGGTTTGACAGACTGCTCATGACTGTGGTGAGAAGGACTATGCTGTATTTTGCCATTTACTTGATTGGATTGTGAACTTGTTATGGACTATTTCCACAAATCACTCCCATTTAACTTTTCCACTGTCAAAAGTTACAAAGGGTTTGGGGTACCAACTGCAGCAAAATAGAGCGCGACAATATGTCGTCCGTTTTTATCTTGTCGTAAACAAAACAGAATTTTCTACTTGGTTGAACCATGGCTTAAGACTGCCCTTGTCTTTGTTAGAAAGGCCACTTGTTTAGGTATCTGCAGTTTCCAAGGGCAGGGTTAGAGTCTAAGGGTCAGGCCCCAAAATGAGTCTCAAAAGTAGGGCTGCATGATATTCGGGAAAAAAATCACAATGTGATTTTTCCCCCCCCCCTGCTATATATATATGTGTATATATATATATATGTGTGTGTGTGTGTGTGTGTGTGTGTGTGTGTGTGTGTGTGTATGTATATATATATATATATATATATATATATATGTATGCGCGTGCGTGCAGGATCCATACCTGCCAAGCACACCCTCCAGATTTCATGCAGTTGGCATGACAAACAAGGGTCTATGCCGGTCTTATTCAGACAATACGCAGGTTTTTGTCTCTTGGGGAATGTGCACTTCATGTCTATCATGTTATGCTATGCCTACATCAGATTAGCTTTTACTATCTCATTGTACTGGTATGCCAGCAATTGTAGGACAGGAGGGGGTTAATGTGAGAAGGCGGAGGGAAAAGCCATGTACACAATTACAAATGTACATATTCCCTGTTTGCATGTCTAAAGATACTCAGTTTTTAGTTATACGGTGCAAGATCAATACCACCCTAATATCTACCCGGAGCCTTATCACTGAGGTCACATTGTTCATTAGTCAAGATTAGTGCCATGGATCTGTCTCAGATTATCCTCTTGGCCTTGTCATCTTTGTGCACCTTGATTTCAATTTAGACCAAATTAGGCCTGTATGTGTGGCATCGATCTTTGGTTTAGTACAAATCAGAGTGGCTTGTTTCTTTGTTGAGAGTGATACCTCTGTGCGCACATTATTGATTTTGGAGTTGTCTTGATTTTGTATTTAAGACGATAATTAGGGGTACTGATGGACAAAAGCACTTGGATGCCTGGCCTGGAAATGGAAACAATGGGGTGTTGGTCAGCCTATATGCAGGCTCAGTCATTATAATTGATTTATAGAATATATTATACAGATGGTTTAAAAATAAATAAATAAATAAACACAAATACATACTTAAAAATTGTTAAACACAATGACTTTATATATACTGTATAACTGGCATTAAGTCTATGATGAGTCAGTTGATTGAGGTTGGTGGTGAGGGGAATGTAGTGATTAGCTGTGGACAAAGGAGCGCCTGAAGCTCTCCTGGGTGAAAATAGATACTGGATAGATTTTTAGTTATAGTCTGTTAGTTGGATCGTTGTTCTTCATTCATCTAATTTGTGCTGTCAGAGGTCATCGATGTTGGATGAAAAGGTCGTGCACACAATTTCTTTCTAGTTAACCCTAAATGTTTTTAATGGGGTTGATGTCAGAGCACTGTGTAGCCAGGGCAAGTCAATGTCTTCCACACCAAATTTTTAAAAAGTTGTCTCATTGTTTTAGCCCATTTATTGTAGTTCTGAACATACACACTGTCCTTTCAGGAGCAGCCAGCTCAGGCTAACATCTCCAACATATGCACTGGATTGGAGATTCTCTGTTTCCTGCTAACTGTGCTACAGTCACCAGCTATCCTGGCCCACTTCAAGCCCCTCCAGAGAGGCATTGCTGCCTGTATGACCTGCGGCAACACCAAAGTTTTGCGTGCTGTTCACTCGCTCCTCTCTCGCCTTATGAGCATCTTTCCCACTGAACCCAGTAAGCCACCAACACTTACATTCCTACATTCTACCTATGTAAAAGTGCAGCTTCGGATTTAATGTTGAAAATGAAACATTGTGCCTTCTCTCATCTCATTCCAGGCACATCCAACGTGGCATCAAAATATGAGGAGCTTGAGTGTTTGTATGCAGCCGTGGGCAAGGTCATCTATGAGGGACTTACCAACTATGAAAAAGCCACAAGCAATACCAACCCCACACAGCTCTTTGGTAGGAAAGACTCACTGATTTCTCATGTATACACATAAATGTTAATTTTTGATGATTTTTCACCTGCAAAATGAAGCAAATTCTCAGTCAATTAAAGCCATCAAACTCATTAGTGGTTGCGAGATGCTTGGCTAACAGCTGGAGACTTTAAATGAAGCCCACAATCCAGCTGTTTGGCAAAGGTTGTACACTGAAACATTATTACTCTGTCATTCCCTCCCTATATGAATGTTATTTTTCACCATGCAGATGTCAGAGATATTATGTTAAAGTTAAAATCCATGCATATTTAATCAATAGCACTTATATTCTCGTTTTATTTCTCTTAGCTTTCCGAATACTGAGGTCAAAAAGCTATGAGCTATGAGTCACATTTCCCCGAACTAGCAGTTGTGGTCAATAAAATGCCTTTGGTCTCTTTATGTCAGAGAGGTAGTGTTGTAATGTATCCGTTTGGCCAGGGAAGCTTACAGTCCAACATTGGCTCCAGGGAGCAGTAGCAAAAAAAAGGGGGGGGCTTAATTAAACATAATCACGCCTTCCCTTCCTCTGTGATACCATGTTGTGTTGCAATAAAAATCAAGATGAGTGTAAAAATGAATGTGTTAAATGTAGGAGTGTGTTTGTCTTTTGTTTGTATTGTAATTCACACTGATTGGCTCATTGTTTGTCTTCCAGGAACACTGATGATTCTCAAGTCAGCCTGCAGTTACAATGCAAGTTACATCGATCGCCTCATCTCTGTGTTTATGCGCTCACTGCAGAAGATGGTGCGTGAACACCTGAGCCCCCAGCAGGCCAACCCAACGGTCACTGAGACCAGCACTGGTACATCATTGCACATGAATTCATCAAATCAAGCCCACATGTTTGTATAAGAACACAAACAATGATCATATGCAGTTAAACATGTACAAATATTTTATAAATCAATTCACATTAACTTTTTTTTTTACTGTATTTTGTCCTTGTTTTTTCATAACATTGTTTTGATACTGAAATTCCCCTTAGTGTTTGACAAGTTATATTATTATTAGGGCTGCAACTAACAATTATTTTAATAATCTATTAATCTGTATATTATCTTTTTCAATTAATCGATAAATCTGATTTTAAAAATACATTTAGTTTCCATCCCTTTATTTAAAAACAGCACATTATTTCATATATTCATTCAGTTTGGTCTGTAACAGCCGTGAGAAAATAGGCAACATTTTCCAAAGTTAAAACAGATGTTTGTAAATATCTTATTTTGATTAAACACAAAGATAATCAGTCTGCTTTAGTGAAGAAGGACTACAGAAATCTGAGAATGTTTACTGATGAAAGGCTGAAATCAGAGGGGTTGGACAATTTTAAATTAAACAAGGTCTCTAAATGATAATTGATTATCAAAATTGTTGTTGATTAATTTGATAAGCGATTGCTGTCGATAAATCAATTAGTTGTACTTATTATTCTCGAACATACTGTATAAAGTTCACTCAAATGTAGTTATTTTAGCTTTCAGACCGGCGGTAATGGCTATGGCTAAGATGCACTTAAGTCATTTAACGACTACATTTGCAAACACACATTGATTCTCAGTTAAAGACCAATATAAGCGGCTTTTTGACCAGAGAAGCCACTAGAGGCCGTTCATGTCTCTCTGTTCTAATAAGCTTAATTGATGTAGCTGTATCCTCTATTACCTTGCCTTGGACTTGTCTTTGGACGTTAACACTCCTGTTCTCACAGTGACAAGTGAGCTGGTCATGCTGAGCCTCGACCTGGTGAAGACACGACTCTCCGTCATGAGCATGGAGATGAGGAAGAACTTCATTCAGGTCATTCTCACCTCGCTGATTGAGAAGTCGCCAGACCCCAAAATTCTCCGCGCTGTCGTCAAGATCGTGGAAGAGTGGGTGAAGAATAATTCGCCTATGGCTGCCAATCAGGTGAGTGAGATGAGGCAGTTCAGGATGTATAGTACAAATAATGAGACGAAACATAGAGACTAAGTGACACTCTGCCTCCTCTTTCTAGATGCCCAATATTCGTGAGAAGTCCATCTTGTTGGTAAAGATGATGACCTACATCGAGAAGCGTTTCCCTGATGAACTTGAGTTAAACGGACAGTTCCTGGACCTAGTTAATTACGTCTACAGGTAATTACTACTAATTACACTATTCATCATATAGCCAAGTGGCCATGCCACGAATGCTTTAGCTGACCTTGCATCCATCTCAGCATAAGGGATGAAGGTCAGGCAGGTTCCGGCAAGAAGAAAAAATTACACAATGTTGCAAGAGTATATACAGAGAAGGTGGTGGGACTTAAATGCATGAGTAAGCCTACTGTTGGATGTACAGAATGGTTCAACACATAATTTCGCATCTAATTAAAGCTCTCTAGGTCATATAGCCAGGAAATAAAAATATTTCTCAGTGTCTTTTACAGGGCAGTATTAGTGTCAGAGAACACTATCTCATGGCAATACACCTATCCGTTTAGGGGTTTCGGGAAGAGAGACTATCCTGTTGAGTGTAATTCATCAAGCCATGGTTCTCGTTTGGCCGTGACTTCCACACATTACACTTTTAATCAGGCAAATGCATCCTATATCCCTCCACCCCATCTGCTCTCCGTGTCAGGAGATTTAAAATGAGTAGTAAAGCCATGATTGACAGAGAGTAATGATATTGGAATAATAAAGCAGCTGTGCCACAACAATGTATGATCAAGAGAGTGGTGCCAATAGAAGTGATGTCCAGCTGTTGTAATCTTTTTTTGTTCCTTTTATCTCATATTCTTTCTCTCTCTCTGTCTCTCACTTTCTTTCTGTTATGTGACTCATACTCAAGAGGGCCAGGCAGTGCAGCAGAATGTCTGAATTTAGACTTATTATTGCGACATATCTATTCACCAGTACAATTTTGAAGCTTTGAATGAACTAAAGAACAACTTGGAGCCAGTCACAAAAGGGAGTCATGCCGTAAAGCCAATGACAAAACGCCTTTCAATGCTGCATTTCCTCGCATCTGGTTTGATTTCAAAGCACTGTGACAATCAGTGCTGCCCTCTCCCAGAACGTTTGTTTTAGGCGAAGTTGCATGAAGTTAAATCAATAAGTTAATATTATACTGTGATTGAAGGTTTTTTTGTTTTTGTTTTTTTACAATTCGATAGTAAAATAAAGATTTGTTCTTCATATCAATTCATCATAACATGGAGGCCTGGCCTACACAAGATAATTTATTTTTTGGCTATATCCAATGTTGTGATGTTCGTACTATAGAATCATTTATTTCTTGTGTTTAGGGAAATATGCTCAAGATAAAAAAACTTCCTCCAGAAAAATCACATGCTAAATTGCTATGGCAATATTTGTTTAAAAGAAACAAACAAAACCCTTGCAATTAAGAGTATTTTCCCATATCGTTCAGCCCTACTCCTGATTGATGACTAGGTAGTTTTAATTGGGCCACCATCGTTAACGCTTATTGGTTTCTCAGTGAATCAGTAATGTTTGTTTCCACCTATCACTTCTAATTCCATTACAACTTCATTTTGGGTTTGTGGTGCTCTCCCAAATTTTACATGGTGAGTACCATCACAGCTACCTAAAATGCAAAATCCTCTTTTAAATACGGCAGTCTCCACCACTTTTACATCTGTTGCCAACAGCACGCGCAAACTGTTAATTGCAAACATGCAATTTAGCGCTCGCTTTGTGGGATCTTAGTAGATTACACTCAACACATGCACCAACAGGGCGTGCAATCTGTTAGAGTGATTATGCAATTTAGCGCTTGGTATTTGGGATCTTAGCAAATCAGACCCTAAGAGTCACCACACAAGCTCTCTTTAAGTCAATATTTGGTCCATCTCATCATCCAGGGACGAAAGTCTGTCAGGTAGTGACATCACATCCAAGTTGGAGCCAGCTTTTCTCTCTGGACTTCGCTGCACTCAGCCACTGATCCGAGCAAAGTTCTTTGAGGTTTTTGATGGTTCCATGAAGCGCCGAGTCTACGAGAGGCTCCTCTACATCTGCTGTTCTCAGAACTGGGAGGCCATGGGTAGTCACTTCTGGATTAAGCAGTGCATTGAGGTAAGCAATGCATCTAGCAGTATGCTGATCCAGCAATTACAAGGTGTTGTTGACCCAAATCACAACTCTTTTTTGACTGTTTTATTGTCAGCTTGCGGGATTTCTGCCAAGTACTCTCACTGATCTTAACACCTACTCTTTGAATGTGCTTATTAGCTGCTGCTAGCAGTTTGTGAACGCAACACCATCATCGGCACCAGCTGCCAGGGATCAATGCTTCCGTCCATCACAAACGTCATCAACCTGGCCGACAGCCACGACCGTGCTGCTTTCGCCATGGCAACGCATGTCAAGCAGGAGCCGCGTGAGAGAGAGACGAGTGAGACCAAGGAGGAGGTAGGCCACCGCCACGCACACATGCACCACAATCTTGTCAAGAGATGCACTGTCTCACATTAATTAGCACATTATCCCATTTGGAGTGTGCAATGTACACTCAACCTTAGAGTGGATGAAATTATAACTTTTTTTCACACGTTCACATCACATCTTCTCTCTCATACATTAGTGTGAAATGAATTACATTTCCTATTTTCTTCCTGGTAGGACGTGGAGATTGATATAGAATTAGCCCCAGGTGACCAAACCGCTATTCCCAAGACTAAGGACCAGGCTGAGAGAGATGCTGGCAACCAACTGCACATGCTTACGAACCGCCATGACAAGTTCCTCGACTCGTTACGAGAGGTCAAGGTAACATCCTCCTCAAACAGCATTCACATATTGTGCTAAAGTAACTAAACTGGTACCACCCAGTGGAGTTGGGAAACTCATTACTCTTGAAGTCTCAAAAGTATATCCTGCCATTACAACCCTGTCCTTTGTTAGACTGGGGCGCTGCTGAATGCTCTCGTCCAGCTGTGTCACATCGCCACTCCTCTGGCTGAGAGATCATGGGTGCAGCTCTTTCCTCGTCTTTGGAAGATTCTGTCTGACAGGCAACAGCATGTAAGTATATTACCGTGAGCGTATATGAGCTCCAAACTGGGATTTGCTGGACTAGGAAGACATTCATGCTTGCAAAAAAATGTTTGTAAGGACTGAATGACAGGACATCGTCACATGCAAAACACTGAGACGGTCGTCTTTGTCATCTCATACACGTGTTTGTATTTAAGGAGGGTGTGTTCATTTATGCTAAATATGGACTATAGAAGCTGAAGAAGGAAAGCTTTAATGAGCTAAACTAATAACTAAATGAATATGGATTATTTCGAGAGGGGTTGAAAGGCCTTGATTTGAAGTGATTGATGTCTTCAGTATCTGAGAGATGCAGTCATTAGAATTATAATGATCTACTTCCCGTGACTGACTTCCAAGTCACATGCATGCTATATGTTTATTCTGATGGCCGTGTTGGCTCCTCATCACTTGATACCGTGCCAGCTCATGGTGAAAGCAAGAGCTCTTTGTCTCTGCATTTCGCGTTGCTTTCTGAGGAAGAAATTTGCTGATCAATTGGTCTTCATTATTACTAGCTTAATTAAAGTGACCATCAAGGCATTAGATATCCAGTGCTGACAATAGGCCCTGCAAATTATAGCCAGCAGGAATGCATCATTTATTTCAGTGTGTGTGTGCGTGTGTGTGCGTGCGTGCGTGCGTGCGTGCGCGCGCGTGTGTGATTCACCCTAAACTTGGAAATCACATTTCCTCACACTGACCCATATTTTTCAACAAAATGGATGCAGTAGGATTTACACGATCAGGTTTTTTGCACCGATCACTGCTACAGCGCGCTGGCTATCGTGTCTTCTATTCGTATCTGTGGTTATGACGTGACATCAATCACATAATCTGTGTGCTAAGGCTAATGAGATCGTCATTGTTAGCCTTAAGATAATGTTATAGTTCACAGCTATAAGCAAATGGCTTGCTGAGATGACTGTGCCTCTTCGTCAGAAATTGAATCAGCCACATGCTTCCTTTTTATGCATCACTTCATGCTGCCGTGAAAGGCGGCAAGTTCGGTCTCGAAGGTTTTGCATCAAATTCCTCTTTAGTATTGAACTGTCGGGCTCTGTTGCTAATACCAGTTAGCCATGATACTGTTAGCTGCAGGTCTACCGGTTATGTCACAGTTGACCTGGATTACCACTACTGCGCATATGCGTCTTCACGGTTGACCCAGATTACCTCTACCGCGCATGTGCGTCAAAGACAAAAACACATTAACGCAACTAACTTTCAGATTCAAACATACAAAACACAGGTGCGGAAGGTCCCTGGACTAAACGAGATGGTGTCCTCTTTAATGTCTTAATTCGTGGATCATATCAATGATATCATTGATCAGCGCAGCAGATTAGACATTAGATTAGATTAGGACATAACAGCCAATCACAAAATTTGCATAAAATTCCAAATATCGGCTGATTCTATATAAGCTGGATACCATTATTGGTGTAGGTGTCGAGACTGTATGTCTGTACTTGAACTTGAAACTAGATTTGAAAATGCTCCGATACTAAAATACACAGCTACTTAAACCAGCCTGAAATGTGACTGCAGAGAAGGTGTAGTATGACCAATGTAGCCGTGTCGAGATACTTTAAGGTAAGCACGGATGACAACACTTTGTTAGCCAACTGCAAATTAGTTACAGCGGCAGGCCATCAGGCAAACGGTTAGTTTCTCAAGCGCCGTCACCGGCTCTGCTCCGTACTGCTCAGCTCTGGCCAAGCCAGCTGTGCTCCCGTCGCAAAGCTGCTGCAGTGTGGCACATCAAGTAGAGATGTAATTGATGGTTTCACTTCAGTTGTCCTGCCAAAGTTTTATATTTTGTGGTATTCTCGAGAAGCAGCCTTGTTTTTACTCACCTTTTGTAGTTAACACACTGAAGTGACATGGCATCTGTATTGCTCCTTGTATATCCACCAGTCTCTATGTTCTTCGTTGTCTCTTGTTTCTTCTTGGTCTCTTCCCTATTGTAAATACTCCTTTTAGATAGTGCCCCCTACTGGTCAGACTGAGTCACCACATAACTGAAATTCCTTGTGTTACAGGTTAAGTTAAAATGTGTGGCAAGAATTTGCAGTCAGATGTTAAAATGTCAGTGATGACAATTTGTTACTCTAAAAAGTGTTACATTTGCGTAAAGTTAAAAAGTAAGTGCGTTAAAGGAAAAGTGTTTTGTGTTTTAGAAAAATATTTGAAAATAAAACACATTTTCATAATTGAAAGACGTAATGGCATTATCAAGTATCAGTGCTCATTATCTGCTTGTACTCAAATGCAAGTACTTGCACTCCTACTTCGAAAAAAGTGGTATTGGTGCATCCCTATGATACTCTTCGTTGCATGCTGTGGGTATTAAATAATTGCTAGTGTATTTAAACTGAAATGATGTACGATACTACGGTTCAGGTGTTTTTCCCTCATGCTGCATTTGACACACTCCAAATCATTTTATGCAAGAAACGTAATGCTTTTACTAATTCTGAATTACACCACTAATAAAGTAAACATACTTACCTTCGCAGGCATTATCTGGTGAAATGAGTCCTTTCCTGTGCAGCGGCAGTCACCAAGCCCAGAGAGATTGTCAGCCCAGTGCCCTAAACTGCTTTGTCGAGGCCATGTCTCAGTGTGTGCCCCCCATTCCCATCCGTCCCTGTGTGCTCAAGTACTTGGGCAAGACGCACAACCTGTGGCTACGATCCACTCTCATGCTGGAGCAGCAGGCCTTTGAAAAGGGCCTTAGTCTGCACAGCAAACCCAAGCAAAGTGCAGAGGTCTATGAGCAGGAGAGTATCACACCGCCTCAACAGGTCTAGTATTTTGCTCCTCATTCTCATTTTAGTGTTTGAGCATCTTTTTATATGCTTTAAAATATGTTGTTGATGTTTATTATTATTATTATTATTTTTTTTTTTTAGGAGATTCTGGACTCCCTAGCCGAGCTGTACTCCCTGCTCCAAGAAGAGGACATGTGGGCAGGCCTGTGGCAGAAGAGATGCAAGTTCCCTGAAACCGCCACAGCCATTGCCTACGAGCAACATGGCTTCTTTGAACAGGTGAGGTGAAGGAGGGTGATTTCCTTATGAAATCATGTTAAAGGCCCTTCTTGGAAGCTAAACTTGAATGTCTGCGTGTCTATAGGCCCAGGAAAGCTATGAGAAAGCGATGGAGAAGGCTCGAAAAGAGCATGAGAGGGGGAATGTGTCCCCAGCCATATTCCCCGAGTACCAGCTCTGGGAAGACCACTGGATACGGTAACCAATTTAGTTCTGGTAAAATGATGTTATTTTCAAAGGGCAGTCAAGATAATGCAGAAATAGAATATTGCATTTGAATATTGATGTATATTGATGTGTTCTACGGACCATTAAAAGGACAAATTAACTGATTGGTGGTAGATTCAATGAATTGTTTTTAGGATATACTGTAATGAAAATGTTGATCCCAGGGTGTTATAACAAGACTTTTCATTGTGTATGTTTTTCCACATAGCGTTGTGGTATGTATGCTGATGGTGGAGAAATGTCAGATTTTATGATCCATCTCAATTAAATGGTTTTATGAAAACAGCTTGAGACAGTCTAGTTCTCCCTGCTGAACAAAATGATTCTCCTCTACCACATTTATTAGTATACGTTTTATTCACATTGTTAGACAGAAATTGTTTAGAGTCGCCATTTTCTTTGTTTGCTCTATGACCAGCTGTTCCAAGGAATTGAACCAGTGGGAACCTTTGACAGAATATGGCCAATCTAAAGGCCATTCCAACCCTTATTTAGTGCTGGAATGTGCTTGGAGGGTTTCCAACTGGGCTGCCATGAAGGAAGCTCTGGTGCAGGTGAGGAATACACAGTTACTATGTCAAATTAAGTCACTTAAGTCTGCACCTACCCACACACACACACACACACACATATACCCATGCGGTCGCTCTGAAACTGCGCACTAACCTCAAAAAGCCTGATGGAAAATGGCAAGCATGAGAAGTATAATCAAAAGTCTCCACGAAGAAAATCACTGATGATGCGGAACCTTCAGCCTTGAACCCGGTGAACCAGCGACTCAACTCTATTTTTCTTCATTTTATTCCTGGAATTGGGTGCAATGTTTTATATCCCGCAAAGACCTCATGTCTATGTGAGGAAGTAAGTTGATATTAGACCGTCCAGTCGCTCCACAACCTCCAGGGAGTATGAGCACTGGTCGTAAAGCTGTGGAAGTGCAGCTTTGCAGCTTGTTAATTTATGGGCCGCATGTTTGCTAAGAGGAAGCATCGACGGATGGAAAGTGTGTGATAGTACCTGACATATAACAAATAATCCTGCTTTGCTCTTTCAAGGAGACTTGGAACCAATCCATTGAGCTGCTGTGTCCTAAGGTGACACCTAATTAAATTGTCTGGATGGCAACACCAACTCCACTTCATCACCTTGTTCTTGCGCCTTTCCTTCCTTCCTCTGTTACCAATTTTTACTTTTACTTAGTTCATCTTTACTTATTCATCTGTTTACCTACACTTCTTCCACTCACCCACTGCATCCATTTCTACCTTTCTTCCTTGCTCTGTTAGCCTATAATATTTAAATCTCAGTGTGTGAATAATTACCCTGGCATCTGCTGTGGGCTGATTTGTTTTATGGTGGCGGAGAGGAGTGACGCTTTCCTCACTAGCGCCGAAGCAGGTTCAAAATGCCCCGGCTTTCAATTAAAGCTGGTTCTTGATAAGGCCGTGCCTGTCTCCGGGACATTCATCAAGCGTCACCCCTGATAACTGCTCTGACCAATCACTGTAATTTTCTTAAGAGCCAATGCAAATATACATCCATGCTTCCTCACTCCCCTGCCCTTTTCAACCACTGTAGTTATCGTCATACTCCTCGTTCGTTTTAAATTCAAGACGTAAAACACAGGTTTGACTTTGAAGGCCGCCTGGGTTTTTTTTTTGTACTAATCAACTCAACATTTTAATCAATAGCAGGGCCCTTTTCTCTACTGGGGTGTCAAACCAGTCAGGTTGAGTCGTTATAAGTACAGAGCTCCTGAGGGAAGGCACCATTTGACAATGAGTTTGAAACCATATTGTTGTTTAATACAAAAAAAAGTGAGTCATTCTCTTTTCCTTTTGTACTTTTAAAGCTAAGTGTGCTAATATGCTTGATATAGTAATAGATCATTTTTTCCCCCTTACATTGAGATTTCTTTTCTAAGAGGAAATTATATACCAACAATACTTCTAAGAATTCACATACTTCATTTAAAAACAAGTTAAACTTAAAGCTATCCTGAAGCTCTGCAATATACAGCCTTACATTCAAATGCACAAATAAATTGAAAGAAAATTGAATGCCTTAATTTGGTAATCGTGGGCTTTTTTCTGTTTGCTGTTAAAGATGACAAACTATGAATGCATTTAAATACTGTATACATAATCATGTCCAGGTCGAGTTGAGCTGTCCTAAGGAGATGGCCTGGAAGGTGAACATGCACCGTGGCTACCTGGCTATTTGCCACCCAGAGGAGCAGCAGCTCAACTTCATCGAGAGACTGGTGGAGATGGCATCCAGCCTCGCCATCCGGGAGTGGAGGAGGTTGCCTCATATTGTTTCACACGTGCACACGCCACTGCTCCAGGTATTTATGCAAACTGCACTTAGAGCTGTTGTATGTGTGTCTATTTTATTGTTTTTAAACAAATCATACAGACTGAAAGATGCATGTTGAGAGACCATCAGTCGCCTTGAGACATTGCATTGTTAAGTAATGCTGATAACGGCCTCTATCTTCTTTCCTTATTCCATTTTGTAAAATTGAGTTAGATGAATAGATGGGGGGGGGGGGGGGGGGGGGGGGACCTTTAAGCCTCTTTAGTTCCTCCACAAGTGATTAAAATAGACAGGAGAAAAGATGAAAAGGGAGGATGGGTGAAGAAGAGAAAGCAAGGTGATGAGTTTAAGGAAGATGGGCCTCAAACGCTGCAAGAAGAGAAAATAAGGAAGAAGAAGAGTTAGTTTAGCGGTAATTACTCCCCTGCCATAAGATAGCACTTGATTAAATACCTGCAGCAGAATTACATTTACATGATGAATGGCATGGTCCCAATGAAGGTTACAAAGGGGCCATCAACTGATATTAACTGATAATTGTGAATAAATATTGTATCACCCAATTTATTTTGGTTGTCTATTTAAAAAGTAGGGGAGGTAGTCTTTGTCTTATTTGCTGTATTTGTCCATACTAAATTGGAATGCAAATTGGGTGACTACTTTCTTCATTGTTCTTTGCACACAGACACACGTGAGTGTGTGCATGTGTCTGTTCTTGCACATGTGCAGTCCAGTTATTATCCTCGCAAAGGGAAAACAAGCTATTTATTCTTCTATAGGCAGTCCAGCAGCGAGCTGTAAATCTCCATTCCAAGCTCTATGCCCACATCCACAACTCTGTGAGTGCCTCTGAATAAGAAGCCCAGACTCTGCAAATACAGAGGCTAAAAAATCAAGTTATCATCAAATCCTGCCTCCCAGCAGCGTCTGACAATCAATGGATGCTCACCTACTCCATCGATTGGTAGAGCTGGCGTTAATATTGATTGATGAGTAGTTATAATGGAATGATTGATTATATGTTCACAAAGCAGCTTTGGGCCAAAATGAGATAGAATACCTTGCTTATCATTTTTACCCCGCCCCCATCACCCCTCTTTTATTCTGTCATACTATAGTAACAGAGAGGTTTTTTGGAAAATCATTGTGAGAGTGCAAACCATTAATTTATTCCTAAATGTTTAGGAAACATTTTAGACTCAGTTTCATGACCTATTTTTTCTTTTTCCTAAATGAGCATGTCAAATTTAAATTATGTCAGCCAGAGCCAGTTTGTTTGCATTTACCCAGGGCTGTGTTGCATAATCCCATCTTTGCTGCCATTTGACATTAAGTGTTGGGTCACCTAGGGCTTGTTTATAAATTAACATGCGTCTGGGGTGGGGCTATCATGATTGCATCCCCTTTACAGTTGTAACATTGAAATTAAAACGTTGACCGATGACCTGTCAAGGTCATGTCCTATTTTGACGGCACAGATCACAAATGCTTTAAGTATCTTGGGCGTGTTAATTTGCCAAGAAAACACCTAAACCATATGCCTGTTAATTGATCGTTAAGCACACTGACAATAGTGTGTCATTGACGTTTATTTATTTATTTATTTGTATTAATCATGTCATACAGGAAGTTAAATTACTTACACGTATTGGTAGCATTGTTCTGCTCAGTAGGAAACTGGCATTCTCCCATCCAGTTCAAATGAAATATGAATAAATGGATTGCAAATTTTATTTATTTTTTTGCTAATTTTCACAATAGTGATCAAGAAAATTTTGGCTAAAGTTAATGATACCAAGAAAGACAACCTCAATGTTTTTGCCTATTATTCCCAAACACAAAACAACCCTGAATGTTTTTTTCCATTTACTTCAGCACTCCCTCCCTATCACAATCCTTTGTGCTTGCCCGTTTCATCCTCACATCCCCAACACTATCTTTCTACCTCTTACTTCAGCTCCACACATGCCAAATCTCACCTTTGTTTTCACACTATTTTACAGTTCCCAATCTAGCCTCCCAAGAGACTGAACAGAGAACAACTGTTAGCAGGCAGTTCCATATAATGCTAGTGGGTTTTAGTGCATTAAAGTTGTAGCACAGGTGCATGTATCATGAACAAATTGTTCAGGTGCAGCAACCGTATAGACACATTTTGCTATTGGAAATGTTTGCAGTTAGGTTGCAGCTTCAGATTACAATTTTAAATGGAGTCAAGTTGAGAATGGCTATTAACTCGCATCTTCTCCTCAGGCGGCACAGCAGATCATAGAGTTGCAAGAAGCTGCCCAAATTAACGCAGGGCTGCAGCCAGCTAACTTGGGTCGCAACACCAGCCTCCATGACATGAAGACTGTGGTGAAAACATGGAGGAACCGACTTCCCATTGTGTCTGATGACCTCTCCCACTGGAGCAGCATTTTCATGTGGCGCCAGCATCACTATCAAGGTAGGACCTTCAATGATTGTATTGCCAATGCTAAGCGTCTCTAATCTGGCATGGACAGGGATCAGATGCTCACTGGTGTAAGCTCCCACCTCTGTGTTACTCTATTTCCATATATCTCTGGTTCTGCACCACATTGCCTTTTAAAGTCACTTCATTTATACATGATAGCCTTGAAACTTCTGCTATTGTGAAATTGAATTTTCCTGATAAAATCCATTGTCATGCCCCATTTGCTGTTCAGTATGTTCATGTCCCCACTGCTTTGCTCTCCTCTTCAACAATGGCGCCTCTATAATAAATAGAGATGCCATTCATATTGCTGTTTTTTCCTCTCTCTCTGTGTCTGTAGCCATAGTGACAGCATATGAGACTAATACACAGCATGATCCAAACAACAACAATGCCATGTTGGGCGTTCACGCCTCAGCATCTGCTATCATTCAATATGGCAAGATCGGGCGCAAACAGGTGAGCCATAAATGTACTCGGAGTTTGGTAGCACCTTCAGATCTGTCACCGTATTGTCTGTCACAATGCAAGATAAAAATCACAGCAACAAGGTTTTTTTTCCATCTTTTGTGTATGTCTTTGTCATCTTGTGCCGCCACACAGGGTTTGGTGAATGTGGCTCTAGACATTCTCAGTCGTATCCACACCATCCCAACAGTGCCCATTGTTGACTGCTTCCAGAAGATCAGACAGCAGGTTAAATGTTATTTACAGCTGGCTGGTGTCATGGGCAAGAACGAGTGCATGCAGGTGAGAATTTTAAAATTACATATCTAACCACCAGTTATATTGTATATGCATTTTCAGCCTCGTGTGCATTTTCTCCTTCCTACTTTTTATATCTATATGATTTCATCTAACAATGAAAACCTATTTTGGCCAAGGAATGCTTGGTTCAACCTCTGAATGTGTAATATATTATAGCAGGAGGAAGATTACTTTATAGTCCCTCAGAGGGAAAGTCAATTTGCATGCTCAGAATTACACACATTGAGTGGCTCAGGAAACAAACTCCAGCAGCTGTCTTGTGAAATATTTTATTGGAACAATATATGGTAATTACGTGTGACGACAACACAGCGACTGGTCCACTCTAATTTAAATCATTCAAATTGAATTCCGTTTAGCTCTCAGTTTCCATTGAGGCGACATATTTGATCACATTGTAAATTTACTGCTCAAAGCAGCAGCTAAACTCAGTAATCCATCCATCCATCCATTTTCTTTTACCGCTTATCCTCACTAGGGTCGCGGGCTGCTGGAACCTATCCCAGGTATCTATCGGGAAGCGTGGTACACCTTGAACCTGTTACCACCAATCGCAGGGCACATAGAAACAAACAACCATTCGCACTCACATTCACACCTACGGGCAATTTAGAGTCCTCAATCAACCTACCACACATGTTTTTGGGATGTGGGAGGAAACTGGAGTGCCCGGAGAAAACCCACCCAGGCACGGGAGAACATGCAAACTCCACACAGGCGGGGCCGGGATTTGACCCCTGGTCCCCAGAACTCTGAGGCAGATGTACTAACCAGTTTTCCACCGTGCCGGCAACTCAATAATCAGTTAGGAAAATTACAAATATACTGCTACAACTGTCTTTTTTTGCCATCCATATTGATATACAATGTATTTTTTTCCTGCCCACGAGCCAATTGTCCCGAGCCCAAATTTTAATACAAAAATGACAGGAGTTGTTTGAGGTAGTGTTTGGTGACATGTTATTACACCAAGATTTGGAAGCAAAGGTATCTCAAGGGATTTCACTGAGGGCTCTGATTTAATAGAAGTGGTTCAGCACACCACAAGCCATTAAAAGTATCAGAAGAAACACTCCTCTCTCTTTCTCCCCTCCCTTAAATCTTGCTCTGGCTTGCAGTCTCTGTTCACCTCTCTGGTTACACCATTTGTCACAGCAGCGCATTGGGGACGACTAAACAGAGGCTCACTATAATGGAAACTTGCTTGCCTTAACACTTCTTTACATCTTAATGATCACCTGTCATCATGGTCATCTGTTGTTGACCAATACTGGCCACTCATGCCAGAGTAGCATCTGCACCACTTGCACACTGACTGAGGAGTATCTGCAACATTTGCACAATCAACAGTCTCCCAGATTATCGCACTACTAGTCACTTTAAACTGCATGCACTCCTTGAAGTCTCGGCGCCCTTTGCACAATGGTCATTGCACCGGACTATTGCTATATTAGTCATTCAAACTGTTCTAAGTGCTAGAGGACCTTTTTTTTTTTTTTTTTTTTGCTTCTTTTTGCACAATTTTCCCCCAAAAACATTATTACCAGATATATAGCAACCCTGTATTGGCCAGTGACATTTTCTATATGTCTTTGTCTCAAAAGTGTTCTCTCTCAATTGACTGTCTGTTGTCATACGAGAGCGGCTCCAACTACCGGAGACAAAATCCTTGTGTGTTTTTTGGACATACTTGGCAAAATAAAGATGATTCTGATTATGGCACCGGTCCAACACAAATTGGCATCGTCTTTGTGATTCCTTTCCCACGTGATTATTATTACAACCCCAATTCCAATGAAGTTGGGACATTAAACATAAATAAAAACAGAATACAATGATTTGCAAATCATGTTCAACCTATATTTAATTGTATACACTACAAAGATATTTAATGTTCAAACTAATAAACTTTATTGTAATTGGTATTTATTTATTTATTTTGAGGCGCGGGGGGGGGTTAAAAAATAAGTTAAGCCTCATTTGCTTGCTGCCTGTCAGGGTTTAGAGGTGATCGAGTCCACCAACCTGAAGTACTTCACCAAGGAGATGACTGCCGAGTTCTACGCCCTCAAGGGAATGTTCCTGGCGCAGATCAACAAGTATGGATGACAGTTGGCTACCTTTGCACCCATTGCACCCACCTTTACTTTCTACATCTTTTTGACTATTCATGAAGTCTGTTTGCTACCACGTTATCATAAAACCAAGTCAATGCACTTTTTAGCCTCAAGCCTTACCCCTGAGTGTATAAGCCTGCACTGTATTTGGGATAATATTATACAGTCCATCTGTGTCATCAGTCTGTGACAGTTGGATGTGCAGTTCTCTTTTTAGCTGTAGGGCTTGCTCGTAGAGCAACATGACTGCTCACCCCACCTCCACTAATCACCTCTCTTTCCTACCCGTCATCTTTGACGTGACATGGTACCCTGAGGGGTGAGAGACAAATTGAGGAAGCCTTATTAAATGTATACGCAGCTAAATAATTAACCACAGGCAATTTTCAAGAATCTCTGCGATCAGCAAAACTTGCCTCCACCTCACCAGGGTTTATTGCAATTATTAAGTTTCCCTTAACCGGGGGAGAATTAACAGTGTAGTAGTGGTTATGGATCGAGGGAGCTTCATGTGATTGCCCGCGTGTGTGTGCGTGCGTGTGTGTGCGTGTCCGTCCGTCCGAGCTAAAGATTTGTGGATCATTCAAGTAAACAGGTGTCAAAGAATCGACAGTGTTTGTTGCTGAGGCTCCTGCTGAGGTGGCTGGTAGAAACATTTAATGTACTTCAATACGAGCAAAGTGACAGAGACAACTCCGTTAAGCATTACTAGAGTCTCTTTGGCTCTGACTCCCATAGCAATCGAGCTCCCATTCTTAATCACATGCCAAATTGCCTTTCATAATAACACATTTTAATTGATTGTCTTGGGAGACATTTTATTGTACATAAGCAGTAAAGTACTTTCAAAGCCCTCCGCACATGCTACTCACTGATACACTTTCATTGACAGGCATGTCTGCTTGTTTTGATGGCAGGATAGTGTGTCTTTTGTGCCTTGTTTATTAATCAAATGTTGAAATGTGTAAAGGTTATGCAGGCCACATGCCAGGGAGTGGTTATAAGCTGCGTGGTGTGACGCAAACTGCTGATGACTCAAAATAAATGCCCTTGTCAGCATAAATGGCGCAGTCAGGTCTCCTGCCACATTTCACCTGTCTTCACCTTAAGCATGCAACAAAGAATTTGCAGGATTGGCAAGTGTGACTACTAGATTGTGGGATCAAGGTGGGGGGGGAGGAATCCTAAGCATTCTCAACGTTATCAACTGGCAGATTTCTCCAAACACAAGCAATGCTCTTCATGATTAATGTATTTATACACAGATATATATTGCCCTCTCAGTCTTTTCAGATAAGATTTTGAGCCCCATGTCACTAAGCATTAATACATTGATTTTGCTAGATGGTATCCTTGAGGTCAACTCCTATTATAGCAAAACTTCCTAAACCCTAAGTGACATGAATTCATTCTGAGTTAAATACCTACATGCACTCTCCTTGGTTCTTAAAGATTACAACACATCTATATAAATAGATAAAATATTCTTCTTACTGATGTGTGATACAATTCTCAGAATATGACATCTTTTGCCCCCTTCTTTGTACAAGAATCAAGAGATTTTTATTTCTATCCACATTTCAGGCCCTTATTTCAATTCATATTTCCAGGTCCTTTGTTAACAAGCATGACAACTTCAACCTGAGTCTGTTTTTCACATTTGTGAACCTAATGCCTCTACCTACCTGTTGTTTCAGGTCAGAAGAGGCCAACAAGGCCTTTTCAGCCGCTGTCCAGATGCACGATGTCTTGGTAAAGGCTTGGGCCATGTGGGGTGACTATTTGGAGAACATCTTTGTGAAGGATCGTCAGCTCCACTTAGGAGTCTCAGCTATTACCTGCTACCTCCACGCTTGCCGCCACCAAAACGAGAGCAAATCTCGCAAATACCTTGCAAAGGTGAGAGATGTTTTGTCAGAGTAAATTTGTACTTGTGGTAGGGCTGGGCGATATGGCCTTGAAACATTTTTTCACAAAAGTCCGATTTTCGATTTTAATTAAATTTGTTCCCTTCACTAAACGAAAAAAAATGAAATCGTTCAAAAGGTTTTTTTTTTTTTTTTTTTCCCCCTTTGGAATTTTGTTTTATTCTTTCCGATTCCAAACAAGCTTACTGAAACCGGAGTACCTGGAGAAAACCCACACAGGCACAGGGAGAACATGCAAACTCCAGACAGGCAGGTAAACCCAGGTCCTCGGAACTGTGAGGCAGATGTGCTAACCAGTCGTCCACCGTGCCACCTAAATTTATAATTTTGTAAGTTATGGTCCTGAAGAGAAACCAAATTCCAAACTTGTGGCAAAAAATCTTTTAGGAAAACCCTGCCTTAGACAATTGGGTCTGTAAAATACCATATCCAGAAATTTCTTTAGAAAAACTAGGGTTGTGCAGTATTTGTACTCTGAGTAATTAATGTTTATATTATGTATATGTCTGCGATTGGCTGGCAACCAGTTCAGGGTGTACCCTGCCTCCTGCCCGATGACAGCTGGGATAGGCTCCAGCATGCCCGCGACCCTAGTGAGGAGAAGCGGCTCAGAAAATGGATGGATGGATTATGTATATGTATTAGCAACCCCCACATATGAATGATTTATACTTCGTTCGTGGGGGCTCAGCTCCGATTTGCTCCTATATTAGTCGTACCTTGAGCTCGTAGATATATGAGTTTATATGAGCATGAGCAACCACGCTTCTGCACCTCCAGGAGCGCCTCTCTCCATTAGACCTTTTTTCAAATAGGGTCAATGTTAATTCCCTCATCTCCAGACCCCATCCAGCCCATACATTATTTGTTCTGATAGGCCCAAACACATTTTATTCCCACCATCAGCCTCAGTCGTAATTTGATTGCTCATAGTCCGGCGGTAGTCGCTGTGGATGGGTTCCCACGGCAGATCAATGGTGAAGTGGAATCCTCTTACACGGATGCTGACGATCTAATGGCCTCCCCTGACACTCCAATCTCCCCACCCTCCTGCATTGGCTGGCCTTTTTCAATGAGTCAGACTAATGCTATCACACTTGCCAGCTGAGCAAACCCTATATGGGAGGTAACGAGATGGACTCCTTGCTAACAAGCATTGCGCCTTCTTACACAGACACACTTCAGCACATTCATTGCATATCCTTCACAATTGCTTCAGTCACTGTATGTTGTTCCCATATAGATGACACTTTGACGGGATCACAATTTAGTCTGACTAGGAACAGGTCTGGTGATGCTTTTATCAGCAAAAGGAAGCAACATCAAAACAGCACAAAATTAAGGCAAAGTGCGTTACATTAAGCGTAATTATTTCATGCTGGCTGGTCTTGGCCAAGCAGTTGTTAGAATTAAATAACATTATCTTTGTCTATACTAATTATGGCTGCTTCTAGCTTCAAATACTTTTGTGGTGTTGTTCTGGTGACCCCCAGCCTTGCCGCCACTACTGTCCTGCCAAGCTGAGTTGGCAGTGCTTCACACTGATGTATGTAGCCAGTTGACCAGTCATTACCAGCAATTATGTGCAATCTGTAACCTGATCAGAAATGTGGTGGGGGGTTCGTTATATCTTCACCGAAATGAGCCATGCTGCAGAAAATTGCCTCCTACGTTTTCTCATCATTTATGGCCGTAACGATCAGCCAGAAGGGTCTTTGCTTCACTCCGCAACCCCCTCCTGTGTAGAGCCAGTGATGCAGCAGTCTGACTGATGATCGAGACACTACCCGAACAACTTTGTGTTATATAGAATATTTTCATGTACAGTAGCTGCCATTAGGAGAGGCCGTGAGAGACATAATAAGTCAGGATTACCTCTCTTTTGTCCTGTTCAGCAGTTAGGTCAAGCGGAATGGAGGATCTGTATCCCTTTTATGTCAGAACAGTTTTACTATGTCACAGTGGAGTTTTTGAGCTTCTGCTGTGGTTTCTTAGTATTATAATTTGTTTATTGAGAGTCAGAATCGATCAGTCGGACAGAGCAAAGTTTCTAGAGGAGAGAGAGAAACAAAGGCAAAAGACAAAGCACTAACTGTAAACAGGATGAGAAAAGTAAATCATTACAGATCTACAACAATGAAACATTAGATATGAGTGTTGCATGGGGCTGTAGTGCTACACCCTGTGAGGGAAGGACAGGACAAGATAGAACAGGACAAGGACAGAAGAAGCAGCATGCAGGACAAGGGTCGTGAACCCGGCTGTACAACTGAAGTGTGATGGGATTGACTATGTAAATTATAACAGTCTATAGGACGAGAGTGTGAGTGAGGGGATACACAATTCATTTGCATATTCATTAGTTATTTGTCCCAGGTCCCCGACTGGCAGTCATTGGGCCTACCTCGTGTATCAGTGCGTCCCCCGAGTGGTGTGGTGCATTTAAATCTGGAGAGGCCAGTGATATATTATGAAATAATAAGGAAATAATGAAATAATAATCATAGTCATATATTATGATACATGAATGTTTTCATATACAGTAGATGCCTTATAGGAGAGGCCGTGAGAGACATAAATCAGGATTACCTCTCACTCACCACTGTAACGAGCAATGGTTCTCAAACTTTTTACACCAAGTACCACCTCAAAAAGTACTTAGTTGCAAGTACCACCATAATGACATGTAAGTACAATAGCGTAGTAGGCCCAAGTGTTCATCAGAAACAAGGCAAAGGTTTTATTTCTGAAAGGTATATTTAATATTATAGTAAGGCACTGTATGTACAGTTTGAACATTAGCACTGCTTAAATATAGATAATAAAAAACAAATAATGATTCAATTTAAATGTTTTGCACATAAGAGTAAAAAAAATTCAGCATGTGCGCGAGCAAATTTTTCAGTATTGTGTGTGTGAGGACATTTTAATTGTGTATGTGTGAATACTTTTTCAGTACGGTGTGTGTTAGAGCTTTTCAGTTGTTGAAAGTGTGTTTCTGTAATGCCTTTGAGAGAGCCTTTCAGTTGCGTGTGCGTGTGCGATTGAATTATGTCCCTGAATTACTTTTTCATCTTCGATTAGCTTCACATTATTTTTAGGCATTACACGATCAGGATTTTTGGGGCCGATCACCAATCAGCGAGTTTAAAAAAATGATAACCGATCATCGATCCGATCACACGATGGAGGTGTCTATTTAAATGACCTGTTCATTTACTGTATATACTTGTGTACTTAATTGCTCACAAAAAAAAAGTATTTACAACAAATAATGTATCTTTGTTCCTCTATTTATGCCAGTGAGGCATAGTGACAGACAGAACAAATGAATGGTCTTCTATTAGATGGGCAGAAGTAAATACAGTATTAATGAATCCACTTTTCGTGACATTTTAGTTTGTTGGTGTGCCGTGAGATTTTTCAATTGTAAAATGTTCCTTGGCTCCATAAAGTTTGGAAATAACTGCTCTAGTCAGATTGTTTATTCTAATCAGTCAGGTCAAACCAACATTACGTAATGGGTGCTAACTTACTGTAATGAAATTACTTTATTGTAATTAAATTACTTCACCCACACTGAAACTTTAGAGCATGATTCGACAGAACGGCAGCATGTTTACGTCCAACTGTTCGTGCTAGCAGTAGCTTGCTAGGCTACATAACGTTTTGTTGCTTGCTTGAGAGCCGTATCGTATTAAACGTACGTGAACATACCTCAACCAAGCCTTAAACAAACGTCCTCTCCTGTCCTGAGCACTGGTGACCACTAACACACGTTTTTCCCCATTTTGTCCTTAGAATACCGTCGACTCGCTCCTCTCTTGTTGTCGGCGCCACGGTAACAAGAGTATCCGGTTGCATTTGAGTTGACAAGATAAAGCCCAATGATCGTAAAAAACGGGATGTAGTGGTATCAGAATACAAGATTTCATTGCAGTAGTCTGACAGTGCAATCGCGAAAGAGCTAATTTGTCTTGTAGTTTGATCCGGGCATTACGTGTTGCCTGTCTCAGACGTGTTGTCTCTTCCACACCGCCGACGTTTTTTTTTTTAATATATAAATAACTTCATTGGCCGTCAGATATTTACAGTACTACGTTAAGACATGCGACAAGGCTAAAAATAAACTAGTTTTTGGATTCAAAAATACTGTGCACGCGGTGACATGGAGTAAATGTCTTTTGTGGAGCCAATCAATGACGTCATTGATCTGATCGGCGAATTATGACATTAAAGCCGATCAGCATAAAATGCTAAATATCGGCCGATTCCGATCAGCCCGATAAAATCGGTGTAAAGTCTAATTATTTTATCCTTCTCACACTTTATTTATAGGTTTTGTGGCTCCTCAGCTTCGATGACAAGGACACACTGGCAAATGCAGTGGACAAGTACTGCGTCGGAGTCCCGCCCATCCAGTGGTTGGCATGGATACCACAGCTGCTGACCTGCTTGGTTGGTTCTGAAGGCAAACCTCTGCTCAACCTAATAAGCCAGGTGCGTCTGTCCCACAACTGCATTGCTTTGATGATCTTTTGACAGCGTTCTCTGTGAAAGTTGAATATTCAATCTTGGCTTCAAAAATGTGACCCAAACATTTAGACAGAGTTTTAATGACAACAATTAGTTTTATTTTTGTCAGTCTAATGTCTGGATTTTGGCTACTTCCACTGATTAAATATTTTTGTGCTCTTGCTTCATCACATCCATTCAGTCCAGCACATCTGGCTCCTGTGTTAGCATCAGTTTTCATGCGCGTCTTCCTAATGGCGATGAATTAACAGCATTCACGCCAAAGTGATATCTCTCTGCATTCTATTTACCACATTCAGCATTCAGGAGACCACCCGCCCCCCAGCAAACTTCCTTTTTGACACCCATTCATTGGCTTTCACTAGACCCCGGCGAATTGGATTTTAAATTATTTGCACATGAAATTATATTGTTCCGACGATTTAAGGAAAAAGATGAGTTATGATACAGGGAGAGGATTTGTCATGTAAAGTCAAAACCAGCAATTGATATGATCTTGCGTTTTAGTTGTTGATGAAGAGGAAACTGCTTCATGCCACTGGCAAAATATCTGTGTAGATCCATTCACGTCTGTGGTCTGTGCGACCACTCTGTAATGATTGATGAGTAAAAGGTTAACAGTGTTCACTTCACAGCTTTGTATGTAAAGAGACAATCCTATTTTAATGCATGGCAGTCTTTATCACAGCAACTTTTTTGAATTATTTAGAATTTTTCCTTGGCGGCGGGATGTTTAAAAAAACGTATGTTGAAAAATTGATGAAGGTCAGGCAAAGAGCGCCTGGGGGAAGGTGGCGAGACGAATCAGAAGTTAACAGAGAATATCAGCAGCCCTTCTCCCATACTCCTAACCTCTCTTCTTGTCAACCGTTCACCCTTTTCCCCTCAGCCCACCTTGGCTTCACCAAAGTAGAATAACTCTTCCCATTAGTGTGCTGATCTGTAGTTCCTTCGTCTGACTTCCTTCCTTCCTCTTTCATCTTTAATGCTGCTCTTAGATGCCACCTTGATCTTCCTCTCATTCTGCTTAGTCATCCTCTTGGCTATTTCTGTTTTAATAGCTCACTCTTCCATTTATTACATGGAATTTGGACATTAACGTCAGGTAAACAATTGTAAGCTGCAGTAGAATGTCTTCATAGCCAAGGATTTTTGCATCAATGAGTGCTCTTGCAGTAGTGAAGTAGAGATCGAGGAGTGTCTATCCACTCTTTTTAGCTCAGCATTGAGGGAATAGAAGAGGTAGGAAAAGTATAGAAGTGAACTTGTAGGTACCGTTAAACCAAGTGTCAAAAGCAACATAACAAAAAGCAACTTCAATCAAGTGGCAGCTCTATTTTCTATCAGCTCCATGCTGTCCCAGATTAGATTGACTACAGACGCAGCCCTCTCCAACATTGTTAATCCACCTGGGGCTCTTCTACAAAGATCCTGTCTGATTCTTTCCAATCTTGATTAGAGGTACAGGAGAACCCCCTTCTATAAGCCGTGCTTGTACAGAGCCAGTTAGCGAATGTTATTTTTTAGGGAAATAGCAAGAAAAAAATCTGATTAATTCTATTTTCATCTCCCATATGCCCAAAGTCCAAAACAAGCTGCTGAGTCTTTGTTTTAACACCATAACATAAACTAGGGGCAACTTCGTCATAGTTCACGGTCTGTTGTCAGTCACTTCCTTTTTACCGTGTCATTTTGAGTTCTTTTCCCACCAGTGTGACACTCAAGACAGTCATTTTTGTATCTGTACAATATTCAGTCTATGCTCATACGTGCCATTGCTTGTTAGGAATTGATATATGACTTATTCTGTTCCAGAAAAAAGACGGTAGTGCTTTCTGTTCTGTATTGTTAATTGTCTGTATATAGTTATGAGTCATTTCATTTCCAACTAGTCTTACCTGGAGAACAAATTTCTGTTGTGCAGTTTAATTCAAAAGTAGCTGTTAGACTTTGTGGTGAATTTGCCTGTTTTTTAATAGGGCTGGCCTAAAATAAAATCTCACTCCCCACCAAACCCCCCCCCCCCCACGTTTTTTTTAACACCCCCACGCACGCACGCACTCTAAATAAAAAGCAAATGAACAATGACATTATTCACAATTCACAGTTCACAGTTTTGCTTTTAGCATGTTTCCCCTTCTGGGATTTCTTGCTATATTTCTGTTGATACCAAACAAGCTTTGAAACAGTTTTTTTTTTTTTTTTTTTATCTGAAAGTGTTTCGCCTGAGCATGAACTTCAAAAGAAGTAATATTTTATTTTTTTACAGATAACGTGGAATATACGTTTTTCCTATCAGACAATGCCTCATTTGTCGAATACAATCCTAAATAAGTATTTTATGTTGCACAATTTAAGACAAAATGAGCCTTCAAACTGCATGGCTCGGCTTGTGCATGTGTACGAGTGATGTCAAAAGTTCCCAACATGTCGATGAATCACTACTTTTTAAATTCCCACATCGTTGGAAATGGCATACAAAGCACAATGGGAAAGTGATTCCACTAATGATCTCTGTTTCTTAGCAATAATTAGTCGCCGATCGCTTTTTTGAAAACTAGTCATTAGAGGGGTCGGAAAAGTCACAAATTTAACAACACAGCTTTTGAAAAGTAACATCACTGTTCACAGCTATGTTGTTGTACATCAGCAGGGATGAGCTTTGAACAACGCATGCTGCTAAAAACATTATTTTAAAGAAAATCATCCTGAAAAACTACAGTAGAATTAATCGATACTATCATTCATCATCCAGCCCTTTTAACCCAGCACCTCTTATGTCACGTATTTAGCTTCCCCAATGTTGTCAGTGACTTTCCTTGAAAAGGTCAATTTCATCATCACTAACATTCAGTTTTGCATCCCAACTCCCCTGACGTACACCTAGCTGGCTGTATCAGTGTGATCTCTCACTTGGCACACACACAAGCACAGTATCTCTCGACCAGTATCTCACTCTCTCTCTCTCTCTCTCCCTTCTCCTGCCTTTCCATCTCTGCCTGCCTCGCCCCGTCTCCTTAGCTGTCCTGAGGGGGGAGTCTTTGAAATGTAATATCTGACCCTCTTTTTATCCGCCAGGTGGGACGAGTTTACCCCCAGGCTGTCTACTTCCCAATTCGTACCCTTTACTTGACGCTCAAGATCGAGCAAAGGGAGCGCTACAAAAGTGGTAAGAACACATGGCTTTTTCTATTGATACCATATTGAACAATTTCACTTGAATTATATGTACAGTGGTACCTCGACTTACGAATGACCCTGCTTAAGAGCTTTTCAAGATACGAGCCATCGCTCGGGCGATTTTTGTATTTTTTTGTTTCGAGTTGCGAGGAAAATTTTGATTTATGATGCTAGCTACTGCCAGCATACTTCTCAGTTTGGCAGATAGTGAACAATTCTTCAAAAAAGAGGCCAAGTGCTTGCGTAAGCTGTTTATTACCATTCCCAGTTTACATTTAAACATAAAGAAAATTACACATTTATCATCCAAAAGTCCGCTAGTTCAATACTAACACACAATGCAAAACACCGTAGACGAGCTAACAAAACTAGTATCAATGGCACGGCGTTATAGCCCTTTAAGCAACTGATATTTGCACACAAACAGTGCAACAACACATGTATACTGACAATGCAACAATACTCACAGGCATATATGGTTCATGATTCACAAACTGTTTAATTCTTCTATGTAGTTATGTTATTACAATTGTATTTTTATGAAGTACAATACAGTAGAATGGTATTTTCCTTCTTAAAACATTACATAAATTGTTGATTCATGGGGGGCTGAAGCAGATAAATGGAATTTCCCTTCATTTCAATGGGAAGAGATGATTTGTGATTGATGGTTATGAGTTACAAGCATGGTCGTGGAACTAATTTAACTCAGGTCTAGGCACCACTTTATGTATCAATGACCAGATTCTCTAGATTTGTCTTTCATTCTATATGCTTGCCCCTTAGATGCATCTGGACAACAGCAGCCCACTTCAGTGGGGTCCCAGTCGCACTCAGGAGCCTCCGACCCAGGGCCCATCAGGGCCACAGCCCCAATGTGGCGCTGCAGCCGAATCATGCACATGCAGCGTGAGCTACACCCCACCCTGCTTTCCTCCCTGGAGGGAATCGTGGACCAGATGGTGTGGTTCAGGGAGAACTGGCATGAAGAGGTGAGAACAAAATTGGTGGTTACTTGTGTATGTGTGAGAAAATAATACAGTTGACTTGATATTCTTCTCCATCTGTGCAAATGTGCTAACCAAAGTTGGTGCTCCCTACCTGGTTGGCCACGCAAACTCTCTTCCTGTTATTTTACAAGGTGTTAGGTGGCTTGTTTCAAGCCAGAGGTGGGCCACTGCTGCACCCTGGTCACACCTTAACCATTTATCTTGGAAGTTATCTTGCAGTTGCACCTACAAAGCAGATAAAATCACATTTTAGCAGTATAAGCATGACCATATGTGGTATAGTACTTGTTCAGACTGACCAGGATAGAGCATTCCCTAATTGCACACGGTCCGCTCATGGACGATGAACTCCATACTGCAGTTAGCATGTATCTCTTCTGGAGGGAAAGAGGCAGAAGGAGGAGTGCTAAGGGAGATGGCTGATGGATGGATGTGATGAACATGTAAGACAGGGCAAGTGATTTGTAGGCACAAGTTTGATTGTGTTCGATGGTTTAGGAAACTCTGCACCCGCTGCATGCACTGTCCTGTGTTCATTGGGCACAATAGAGAAGCGCTATCATCCCCCAACCTGTGCCTTGCTTTTAGATTATTATTACTGATCTATTCTGTATTTTTATTTTAAAGTCATTTGTGTATCAACATTGACTGCTTTTATCAATGCAGGTTTTGAGGCAGCTCCAACAGGGCCTGGCTAAGTGCTACTCTGTGGCCTTTGAGAAAAGCGGCGCAGTGTCCGACGCCAAGATCACACCACACACGCTCAACTTTGTCAAGAAACTGGTCAGCACCTTTGGTGTCGGTTTGGAGAACGTTTCCAACGTGTCCACCATGTTCTCCAGTGCTGCCTCAGAGTCGCTGGCCCGTCGTGCGCAGGCCACAGCCCAGGACCCTGTCTTCCAGAAGATGAAGGGCCAGTTCACGACCGGTTAGTGAAATATTGCCATTTGTCTTCTTGAGATGTGGACATGCATACATTTGTACATATGTGAAGAGGGACAGTCTGGGTGACAAAAGTAAAATGTCTACTGTTTACAAAATGCATTTTGAGGCAACTCACTGATTGCAATGTTAGGAGGTTTGAGTTACACTGAGACCAATGGAAAAATGGGAAGTGTGTGTTTGCATGCCTTTTGTTTATGCACAGTCTGACCTGATTCACTGATGGTGTAGTGATACACTCGTGTTGCTTTAGTTCCTACTCATTGACGGTGTGAGTATGAATGCTTGTCTCTCTATATGTGCTCGAAGATTGATTGGTGACCAGTCCAGGGTTTAGTCAGCCTTTTGCCCGAAGTCAGGCTGGATAGGCTTAAGCTCTCCATGACCCTGAATAGGATAAGCGGCATGGAAAATGGATGGATGGATAAATGGACAGTCTGATCTATGTTTGAAAGATGAACAAAACTGAAAAATAATAAGAATTTTTAAGTCAATACAAATTATTGTACTGTATTGCCTCAGTATAGTAGCAGGTTCCAAGCTATGTGGTCTTAACTCACTGTCTACTGCCACTTTTGCTACTCTGGCCCCAAGAAACCTTTAACTCACTTTTCTTGATGTTTCCTATTAGAGTGAAAATGTACAGTTGTTTGGAACCACAGCCAAGAATAAGAAATGACTTAAAATGATCCTAGTCCATTGGACTTTCTTTCAAAACATTCATTTTAGTGATGTTTTCATGTGAAACAAATTACACGTGGAATGGAATGTGACGTGTTGTTCATGTAGATTCTTATAAGTGTATATTTGGCCTGTGTGATCATTTTCACATGAAGAATGTCGAAATCAGGAAACAAGGTGCCCTAGATGGGCACCTTATAAGTGCGTTTTGACACATCTTCAGGCAAATAATCCCTCCAGTTTTAAACAAGTGCCAGAAGTCAGTGTTCAAATAAACCTCTTTGTAAGTGCTTTTCACGCCTGCTTTCATTCCAGGCTGACTGCACATGCATGTCAGCTCAACTCAGTCCAGTCTTATTTTCCATACGCTCCAGTCTCTCCTGTGCCTTTTCTCCTTCGCTGGCCCTAAAAGCGGCCAACATAGCATGTGTTTGAACAGTGAGTGAAAGAAGAGATGTATGGCCAGAAAGATCAATAAATCATTTTGATGATAATATGAAAGTGAAACAAATAGAAGATACAGTAATAACAAATAGATAACCATGAGAAAGTGGGTCTGAGAGGGGAAAAGATAGTAGGTGCTATGCCATTAGCGTGCATAAGCATGGCGGCGACACCCAGACCGACTGAATGAACAACACAAACAATGATGCGCGATGCTCGCGGCGAGCACTGTGGTGATAAATCTCACCAGATGTTGCAGTGCCAGCTGTGCTCACGCAGCCAGACATCATCAGGGCTCCTGCCTCACAGCAAGCCCATCCACCATCGCTACCCAGCTGTCCCCACGGCAAAGTGTGAGCATGGCCGACCGCGACCCAAACCGCACAAGCCTTCGCCAAAGCGGAACAAAAAGGCTTTACAGAGCGGCTGAGTAGCCAAGCTCCCATTCCCCGCACCGTGCTAGTGGCTCACTTGCTTTCACAGGGTTTGTGGGCTGGAAAATATGGGTTTATGTGAGCATATATAACATCTGGCAGCAGGAAGGCATTCAAATCCAATTATGGCAAATGCTATTTGCATGAGTTGCTGTTTTAGTCGTGGATCTGTTCGGGAGACTTTTGTCACAACCGTTTTTCTGGGAGGCTAAAATTGCATATTTCTGTTTATTGAAATTCTGTGTGTTCTGCCATGCAAATGTCTTTTCGGATTGGATAAGCGTTTAGTCGCATACTGGGTTTGCACCTGGTAGTGACAGCTCTGTGAACAATAATATGTCTGGCTTCTATGACAATTTAATTTCCCTCCAGGAATCGATGGTCACCCATCACTCTGTCTCAGCTTTAGCAACTTTAACATGTGCTGTAGTTTACTACTTGAAAGCAGAATCCCCTCCAGCCCCTCCCATACTGTGACATGTCCATCCACCTTATAGCACTTATTGAATATACAGGATATATGATGCAATTAATGATGTTCTGCTATACAGAGCTTCTCTGCTGTTTGGTGTCAGGCGGGCAGAAGAAGACGGGTCATAGAGCAAGCTGTCCAGCTTTCTTGCTCCTGGCATTCTCTGAGCCTTTTGTTGATTCTACTGATTGTCAGAGGAGTCTTCAATTGTAGGGACTGCAATTCTAGGTTTATATCTGGTAGAGAATGAATATTTACTGTATTGCTTTGTGGCTTTAAAGGAGTAGGAGGGTATCTCTTTTTCTATTTGGTAGGTTTATACTCCCTTAAGGTGTTAAATTGTTGACGGGTAGCAAATTCTGTGGACCGTTTCAGTTTTACCGCTGCTTGTGATGTAGGTGAATTGCAGGCAGATGGACAGCAAAATAGGGCCACTACAAAAAGAACAATGTTTTTTCACCTCTTTTTTTTTTTTTTTAAAAGGGCTCTTTTAAATATATATATATTAGGTGTTCTCACTGTGGGAAAGATTGAACTGGTTTTGAAATGGCACAGCATTGCAGTTTTTGTTGATTTGTTATAACTCTCAAACCCTGAAATAGGAGCTATAGCTGTGTACGTGCAGTGCACGTCATTACCTGATATACAGAAGGGCTTTGCACACTCTCCTCCTACCTTTATTGTTGTTGATTACAGCTCCTCAAAACATCCTGCCTGCAATGTGATTTGAAACAGCAGTTTAATACTTTAAGACTTTATTTTTCTTATTTTTACTGATTTAATAATGTCTCAGCCTCCTAAAGGGGATTTTAAGTCAATGAAGCAAATAGTACTACTTGCGCTGCCTGTGATTTTTCCCTTCAAGGGGCTCTACACGAGAGACAAGGCCAGCAGTAAAATACAATATTTGGAGTGGGTGTATCTCAGGTGTACATTTGTGCAGCCACCGTCCTCCCTGAGGACCTCACAGTAACAAACACTGCTTTTGGTCTATATCACTGATTAAATAAATGGTGAATAACCATAAAATAATTGAAACCAATGAGTGGTTAGGTTTTTTTTTTTTTTTTACTTTTTGGGGTTCTGTTTCGCTCGTATTTTCTCACTTTCACAAACTGTTTTTATGCACAAAAGGGCTTATATATTTACTAAATACTCAGGACGTGTACAACTACATGAAAGGTTAATGGTCACACATGCACAAGCACACTTGGGAACGGCCCACTACTGTTCCAGCCTTGTACTGTTGAGATCAGCTCCAGTGGAGTAGTCTGGAAGGGTTGCATTTCTCAAGGTCACTGAGGTCTTATGCTTGGAATTCAGTATCAGTTAGCATCTCGGTAAAATCTGAGTTATTGGTTGTTCCTTCTTTTGTTCACTTGGAGTAATTTATTGTTATTGTTTGTTTCCTCTCCCACCAGACTTTGACTTTAGCGTGCCCGGCTCCATGAAACTCCACAATCTAATTTCCAAACTCAAGAAGTGGATCAAGATCCTGGAGGCCAAGACCAAGCAGCTGCCAAAGTTCTTCCTGATTGAGGAGAAGTGCCGCTTCCTCAGCAACTTCTCTGCGCAAACTGCTGAGGTAGAGATCCCGGGGGAGTTCCTCATGCCCAAACCGACACACTACTACATCAAGATTGCCAGGTGAGAGGCACTGGAAAATGCGTTATAGGAGCTATTGTTTAACATGTGTATGATTCTGTGCTCTGTTTCTGGTTCCTCTCTTCAGGTTCATGCCTAGAGTGGAGATTGTTCAGAAGCACAATACCGCAGCAAGGCGCCTTTACATCCGTGGCCACAATGGCAAGATCTACCCCTACTTGGTGATGAACGACGCCTGCCTCACTGAGTCTCGACGCGAGGAGAGGGTTCTGCAGCTCCTGCGACTCCTCAACCCTTGTCTGGAGAAGAGAAAGGAAACCACCAAAAGACACCTCTTCTTCACTGGTAAAAACACAGAAAAAGCACACAGTTCTCAAAAGTTTGGCAGATTTAAAGTGAAGTTTGAAATCTAAAGGCTTCTTTATACTCGCACGGACGGCGACCGCGCTGACGTCATTGCTGCTATCCCATGCGCAGTTTGCCTTTATACTCGAGCGCAACCCACGCACGCATTTATGAAAATGTACTGCAGTCCCCCTCCAAGTCGGGGGTGTCGCTACGGCTGGTATTGGCAGTTTGCCACTGCTTACCTCACCTTCCTCCTCTGCACCTCATCTGTATCACCCCTCCCCTTTTTTCTAGTGCCGAGAGTGGTGGCGGTGTCTCCTCAGATGCGGCTAGTGGAGGACAACCCTTCGTCTCTGTCACTGGTGGAAATCTACAAGCAGCGTTGTGCCAAGAAGGGTATCGAGCATGACAACCCCATTTCCAGATATTACGATCGTCTGGCAACAGTGCAAGCCAGAGGCACACAGGCCAGCCACCAGGTATGGAGGTCATTAGAACTATACTTTATGGACAAAATTAATTCACTGAATTAGTCATGGGTTGGGCAAAACTCCTCTGTCCCCTCCCTGAAATCTTTTTTTTTAATCAAGGCATTTTAGACAATTCTTTACTTCAAATAGTTTCTTTTAGGTGGTTTTGTGGTGCTCACAATGGAGAGGAATCACTGCTCTAGTGCATGAAGCAAGCTATCCCAATACTTTTGCCCAAACACTGTACATCTGCCCTGTTAAATTTAATTCAGTTTGGTCGCCTCATGCACCTGCCATACCTATGAACACTGTGCTTGGAGGGGAAGGTAATCTTTGTTTCATCAGTACATCTCCCCATGGCCACCAGGTGCTACGAGATATTCTAAAGGAGGTCCAGGGCAACATGGTGCCGCGCAGCATGCTGAAGGAGTGGGCCCTCCACACCTTTCCCAATGCTACCGACTACTGGACCTTCCGGAAAATGTTCACCATCCAGCTGGCCCTCATAGGCCTGGCTGAGTTCATGCTCCACCTGAATCGGCTCAACCCAGAGATGCTGCAGATAGCGCAGGTAAGTAAACTATCTCTCTCTCTCTCTCTCTCTCTCTCTCTCTCTCTCGCTCTCTCTCTCTCTCTCGCTCTCTCTCTCTGTATATATATATTAATAAAAACTCCCCAATTTTAATTGCAGAATCTTTGTCAATGTTCCACGTGATTGACTCTGCAGTCGCCTTCCATTGGGCTCCTTTTTTGTCAATATGAAAATGATGGTTGTTTATTTGTTTCTTAGCGGGAATTGAACACGCTAGTTGCTTTTTTGAAAAATATTTGCGAGAGTGGTCGGAAAAGATGACCAAAATGCTAAGTTGCCAACACTGACTCTGTTTTTGTAAACTAGCTCTTGTTTATTCATAGCCATGTTGTTATTTAAACCAGTTGCTTCAAACTACGCCGGGTGTAAAAAAATGTCCAGACAAATAAACACGAATTGATCAATGAAATTGATGAGTCACCTAGCCCTAAGTGTAGGTAGGCACTACCATAAATGTCAAACTTTTTCCAAGGACATGCAGGCTCTATGCACCTGAATTTAATATACTGGCACATGCTCGTATAAATGCATTGAGATCACCATTACCTACTATGTATCTGTCTTTATGACTCATCCTTTTCCACTGTGACATTCACATTAACGTCTATCAGTCAAGCAACTGCTATAAATGCGACGGATGTTTTGACAGAACATTATATGCAGTCCCCCTGCGCTCCAACTATCAAAGATGTTTCAATTTGAAGAGGCTGCGTTTGTGTGTGAGCGCATCTGCCTCTCTGTCCCCGCTCGGGGTCCTCAGACAGCTTTTTCAAAGTCATTAAAGATGATTGTGTCAGTCAGCCGCCCCTCCCCTCTGATCCTAATCGCCCTTTGCTGACAGGCATTCCTCCAGGCAGCTAAGCGCCCGTATTAAGCCCCCACTCTGCCTGTTCAATTCCACAGATCCCATTAGACACAGGAGGATTACGGTGCGGAGAGTGCACGTGCGTACAAGCGCACACCAAACTGGAGATCGCAAGGACAGGACATCACCGCCACATATTTGTGCCCCACCCTGCTTAAATAGAGACTTCATATAAACTACCTTCGGGCCCTACATCGCCCAGTCAGGCTTTGTGGAGTTCTGTCTGTTTAGCATAAACAAGCATAGCTTTTGTCAGTAGGACTTAATTTACATTTTTGCAGTACTTATCGTCAGAACTATATCATCTCCTGAGGACTCTTTCAATTCATTGTATAATTGTCAGTGTTTTTCACTCAATAAATATTTGTTTTGATAATAACTGATAATAGCTATCAAAAGCTCGGACAGGTGGCTAAAAATACTGAGAAAGTTGAGGAATCTTCATCAAACACCTGTTTGGAACATCTCACAGTTGAACAGGCTAATTGGGAACAGGTGGGTGGCATGATTGGGTATAAAAGGAGCGTCCCTGAATTGCTCAGTCATTCACAAGTAAAGATGGGGCGAGGTTCACCTCTTTGTGAACAAGTGCGTGAGAAAATAGTCGAACAGTTTAAGGACAATGTTCCTCAACGTACAATTGCAAGGAATTTAGGGATTTCATCTACGGTCCATAATATCATCAAAAGGTTCAGAGAATCTGGAGAAATCACTGCATGTAAGCGGCAAGGTCGAAAACCAATATTGAATTCCCGTGACCTTCGATCCCTCAGGCGGCACTGCATCAAAAACCGACATCAATGTGTAAAGGATATCACCACATGGGCTCAGGAATACTGCAGAAAACCAATGTCAGTAAGCACAGTTCGGCGCTACATCCGTAAGTGCAACTTGAAACTGTACTATGCAAAGCAAAAGCCATTTATCAACAACACCCAGAAACGCCGCCGGGTTCTCTGGGCCCGAGCTCATCTAAGATGGACTGATGCAAAGTGGAAAAGTGTTCTGTGGTCCGACGAGTCCACATTTCAAATTGTTTTTGGAAATTGTGGACGTCGTGTCCTCTGGGCCAAAGTGCAAAAGAACCATCCAGACTGTTATGGACGCAAAGTTAAAAAGCCAGCATCTGTGATGGTATGGGACTGTGTTGGTGCCAATGGCATGGGGAACTTATGGGTAACTATCTGTGAAGGCCCCATTAATGCTGTAAAGTACATACAGGTTTTGGAGAAACTTATGCTGCCATCCAAGCAACGTCTTTTTCATGGACGCCCCTGCTTATTTCAGCAAGACAATGCCAAACCACATTCTGCACGTGTTACTACAGCGTGGCTTCATAGTAAAAGAGTGCGGGTACTAGACTGCCGTTCTTGCAGTCCAGACCTGTCTTCCATTGAAAATGTGTGGCGCATTATGAAGCGTAAAATACGACAACGGAGACCCCGGACTATTGAACAGCTGGAGCTGTACATCAAGCAAGAATGGGAAAGAATTCCACCTACAAAGCTTCAACAATTTGTGTCCTCAGTTCCCAAACGTTTTTTGAATGTTAAAAGAAAAGGTGATGTAACACAGTGGTAAACATGACCCTGGCCCAGCTTTTTTGGAACGTGTCGCAGCCATAAAATTCCAAGTTAATGATTATTTGCTAAAAACACTAAAGTTTATCAGTTTGAACATTAAATATATTGTCTTTTGTAGTGTATTCAATTAAATATAGGTCGAACATGATTTCCAAATCATTGTATTCTGTTTTTATTTGTTTAACACAATGTCCCAACTTAATTGGAATTGGGGTTGTAATTGTAAAAATCACTTTTTTCTTTTCTTTTCTCCACGTCATTTGTGGGTGTTGTGCATAGAATTTTGGAAAAAAAACATTTGAATCCAATTTGGAATAAGGCTATATCACACAACAAAAATGTGGAAAAGGTCAAGCACTATGGTGCACTGTAAATCATTTCCCAGCAGCCCCTTTTAGTGAAGCTGGTCACCAGCATGCTGATTTAGCCTTCTGAGCACTGTCTGCAGGCTGATCAGAGCCCCCTGCAGGCGAGTTACTGGTGCCTCTGCCAACTGCCCCGAGGCTTGCCGCTCTGGGTGCTGGAGGAGCAGACGGCAGCAGCAGAGGGGGGAAGTGGCGAGATGGGAGGGGGGGGGGGGCGCACAAGCTGCAGAGAATTGCTCTGCCATAAAGCTGTCAGAGCCACTCACCCTTTCGTATGAAGAAGCTTATCATGACCAAAATGGCGGCTTGTGTAGAAGTCTTCCCATAAACGCAGGCCTAAAGATGAAAACTGGAGGTGTATATATTTAAGTAGGGCAGGGAGTGAGAGGGAGGAGAGTTAAATGAGGATTATAGATGTTCAGCTGCTGATAGTTTTGACGTGTTGCTGTGTCTGAGAGGACAGATCAATACAAGCTTGTTTTGTAGCCCGCCCTTTCCTAAAGTGTTCCATCAGCTCATGTGCACGCTCAAGGTCAATGCACTACTCAATCAACATCAACCTTTGGCTTCGTAACACTGATGACACGTTGTTCCCTGTCCACGCTTACAGGACACCGGAAAGCTCAACGTCTCCTACTTCCGCTTCGACATCAATGACGCAACGGGTGACCTGGACGCCAATCGACCGGTTCCTTTCCGCCTGACACCCAACATTTCAGAGTTTCTGACCACAATCGGCGTCTCTGGTCCGCTCACTGCCTCCATGATCGCTGTGGCACGGTGCTTCGCGCAGCCCAACTTTAAGGTAGGGATCTTTGAAGGCATCTGACAAGGATGGTCATTGTGTGTGTGTGTGCGCGCGTGCAAGTGTGTGTACAGGTGTTTTTTTTTTGTCTGTTGGTGTTTGTTTGTACAGGTATGCGGGTTTGTGCATACATTTGTGTTTGTGTATAGAGTACGTGTTTGTGTATCCGTTAGGGTGTTTTTGTGTACAAGTCTGTGAGTGAGTATGTGTCGTGTGTATGTGTGTTTACTTTGTACAGGTGTGGGAGTCTGTGCATGTGTGTGTTTCTGTATGTTTGTGTGTATTTGTTTCCTGTATAGTTTTGTGTTTGTGTACACATCTGTGTGTGGGAGTGCATTTGTTTCTTTGTTTTTGTGTACCCTCGTGTGTGTTTGTATGCATTTGTTTTTGTGTACAATTGTAGGTTTTTGTCAGTCATGTTTGTGCAAGTGTGTTTTTGTGTATACATGTGTGTGCATTTGTTTATTTCTTTTGTGTTTGTATATATTGTGTGTTGTTTGTGTGCGCGTGTGTATCCATTTGTGTGTGTTTGATCATGTATATGCATTTGTGTGCTTGTGTGTGTGCGTGCGTGTAGACTGATAATTATTGTACCCTATTATGTAAAATTCCAAGTGTTGCTTTTTACATCGTAATGCATCTATTGGACACTAATATGTTTAAAACTGCACAAATAATCTAAATGTTGCCTTACAGAATGTGAAGATGTCATAGAGCAACTACAGATATTCTATTTTGGGTTTATGTGTTTCTGTGTCTATTTTCTGCTTATGCGCAGCACTTTTTGAGTCTTGACAAAATGTTTGTTTTAAACAAAGGCAGTGCAATGAATAAGCAGCAGGCTGCGTTTTAGTCCACATAACCCAGCGGGGTGGTAACGATGGCCATGTGGAGTCTTTGGTAAAGCTGCGGAGCGAGCGGCAGGGCTTCACACGCTAATACAGAAGCTTGTGGACTCATCAAGGCTTTCGTGGCCTCCTGTCTCCAGGGAGCAGCCCCAACCTGCGACAGTCATTTGGAAAAAGCAGCCGGATAAACAAGCCTTAGCAACCGTGCGGAAGCAACGCATCATATAAGGGAACAGTGTGTGTACTGTGTACCTAGTTAGGTGATGATTACTGGTGTTGTGGTCCCGTGGTGGTTTAGCTGGATGTGTATTTCAAGTCATTGTCACCATAATGAGCTGCTATGAGCTTTCCACACTGAGGAAACTGGCACACCCTAGTTTAGAGTCTGGAATCTTTTTTTGTTGTTTTCATCTTAAACACACAGCTGAGGAAAACAGTTCCCTCCAGATTGCCGTGTAGTGCCCATATAAACAGCATTCCTAGACACATAATGATAACTTTGAGATAAACCCGGTCGGTTATCGAATTAGCTTGGCCTCTCATAAGCAGCCATAATGTGGCAGCTGCCAGCCGCACTCATGGTTAAGCCCAAATTCATTCATACCTACTCAAATTTTTAGGTTTTTTTTTGTCATTTGTCGAAGGGATAGCTCCTGACTGCAAATGAGAAGTTTGAGTGATGCATGAAAAATAGTCACCGTTTTTATTATTTTTGTATTTTGAAAAATATTAAAATCCCTGATATCTGGCAATTCTTTTCTATCCCTCTAAAGTAAACTTTATTTTTTACTTCATGTAATTTTTATCATCTTCAGTCTTCCTAGCCTGGTGCAGGTCCACAATTTGGTTTCTGGTGTCCTTTGACAAATCTTTGGTTTTGGCCATAGTGGAGTTTGGAGTGTGACTGTTTGAGGTTGTGGACAGGTGTGTTTTATACTGATGATGAGTTCAAACAGGTGCCATTAATGCAGGTAATGAGTGGAGGACAGAGGAGAAGTTACAGGTCTGCGAGAGCCAGAAATCTTGCTTGTTTGTAAGTGACCAAATACTTATTTTCCACCATAACTTGATAATAAATTCTTGAAAAATCAAATGTGATTTTTTTGGAGAGTTATTTTTTCTCATTTTGTCTCTCATAGGTGAGGTATACCTATGATGAAAATTACAGGCCTCTCTCATCTTTTTAAGTGGGAGAACTTGCACAATTGGTGGCTGACTAAATACTTGTTTGCCCCGCTGCAGGTTTTACACAATCAGGATTTTTGGGACCAATCACCGATCAGCAAGTTTAAAAAAATAAATAAATAAAATAACCGATCACTGATCCGATCACAAGATGGAGCAACGTGTCTATTTAGATGACTTGTTCATTTCCTGTATATACTTGTGTACTGTATACTGAGTATCTTCAAAAATATTCTCTCGTCAGGTCATGTATTCTAATCAGTCAGGTCAAACCAACATTACAACATGACAGAAATAATGGGTGCTAACTTACTGTAATGAAATTACTTTGTGGTAATTAAATTACTTCACACACACTGAAACTTTAGAGCATGATTCAACAGAACGCCGGCATATTTACGTACAATCGTTAGTCATAGCACTAGCTTGCTAGGCTACATAACGTTGTGCTGGCTGTTTGTGACCCGTATCGTATTAAAAGTATGTGAACATAGCTCAAGCAATCCTTGAACGAACGTTTTCTCCCGAGCACCGGTGACCACCACCACGTTTTCCCCCATTTTGTTCTTTTTTGACCAACACAATACACGTGCGATCCATTGTTGTTGTCATGGCCGTGGTAATGAGTGTATCCGGTCGCATTTGATTTGACAAAGCCCACTGATTGTAAATCATGTCAAGACACGCGACAATACTAAAAACAAACTACCTTTTAGATTCAAATATACTGTACACGACAGCGAAGCGGATTAAATTTCTTTTGCGGAGCCGATCAATGACGTCATTGGATAATTAACACTATTCCAACTTAGAAATACGGCTGTGACATGACAAAATGTAAAAAAACAGCGTTGCTCTGTGAATGCTTTCTGGATCCTCTGTACTGGTGCTGCTTTGCTACATCCTGCACAGGGTGTCTTGAAGACTGTCAAGGCCTTCTGAAAATATGCCGCCGAGAGTCAGAAACCTGGGTCTCAGCCGCAGGTCATGGGTCCTCCAAACAGGAAAAAGATCCAAAACACATAGCTAAAACCACTAAAGAATGGCTAAGAACAAACCACTGGACTATTCTGAGGCCTCGTATGAAGCCTCTCGAAAGTGATTGAAAAGGACATAAATACTACAGTATGGACTGTTTTTTATGAAAACAGTTTATTTCTTTACTCTATTTTCATTTTGTTTGTTTTTATACAATACAGTGATGTTTTTCTTTGACAATGCTTTTTTTAAGGAATGGATTAATGGTTTTTCAGTAGGGAAAATTGATTTGATATAAGATGAATGTCCCCGAGTGTGTTTTCTCAAAGCTGATCGTCCACTTTCTTTGCTTTCTGCCAGGTGGACGGCATCCTGAAGGCGGTGCTGCGCGACGAAATCATCGCTTGGCACAAGAAGACCCAGGAGGACACGTCCATGCCTCTTTCCCCGGCCGGCCAGCCGGAAAACATGGACTCCCAGCAGCTGGTCTCGCTGGTCCAGAAGGCCGTCACTGCCATCATGACCCGTCTGCACAACCTGGCTCAGTTCGAGGGAGGCGAGAGTAAAGTCAACACTTTGGTGGCTGCGGCGAACAGCCTGGACAATTTGTGCCGCATGGACCCTGCGTGGCATCCGTGGCTCTAATGATGTGCCAGTCTTTACTTATGTGGAAAACCCATTTGAGCATTTATTCAATATCCTTTATATCCACGCTTGAGGTTCATGTATTAGTGTACTCTTTGTCCTCACAAGTAACTAGTATTCAGCCCACTAGTAGTACAGCTAGGGGCCACTAGTAGAATGACTGTCTTATGAGTAACAATTTTTTTTTCCCACTACTTTTTGACATTTCTGCATTCTAGTAGGACAACTACGTTACTAGTAAGGCAAAACTACTAGTGGGCATTTTGGTGTTACTGGTAAGGTCCAGGAGGCTACTAGTGTGTGACACATACATTCTAGTTGAGCCTTGTTGGGTTACCAGTGCCGCATAGTAGTTTACTAGTAAGTAGGGATGGGGGACGACTGATACGAGTAAGTAAGTAAGTAAGAAAAGTCTTTGTTCAGAATTGTCTGTCGTCGAGTTCATTGAAATTGTACGTATAAAAAAGTATGAGCGGTATCCGTACTCTGCATCAGTGAGTACTCGTGCTGGTATCTGTCTGAAAAAAAGTTTAATTGAACATCGATACTAGTAAGGTTTGATTGCGTATTAGTAGACCAAAAATGGCATTTGTTGTGGAAAAAAAATTTTTTACTAGTAAGACAGTCGCTGAATTGTCTCACTCGTGAGGATATACGAGGAGGATCTCAAGGATATCAAGGATATGGAATAAAGGCTGAAATGATTTTTTATACCCTTTGGTTGGATCAAGACTTCTTACATTATCATAAGATGGATGGGCCATTAAGGGTACACTTTATATGATCATTCAACTTGTATTTATTTTCGTAAACGTGTTTATTACGGATTAAGAATTACGTTTAAAAAACATTGTGAAGCTTTTTTTTTTTTTTTTTTTTAATCCACTACTGTTCTTGAACAGTTCAGATATTTCATTTTTTGTCTAGCTCTTATTTTTGTTACAGAAGCCCATCGCCGCTCTTATAGATAAGCATTTTGTTTTAATAAAATGCTCTTTTTGATACAACTCGCTTCTTCCGCTCTACTTTTTTCCCCCCCATCCTAAATACTTGGAGAGCTTCAACTGTGCCCATCATGATCATCAAACCTTGCAATTAATGTTCTCCGTAGTTTCTTGAAGTTGGTTATAAAAGAGCAATAATAACCGGTAATCGCCATCTGTGCCTCACTCTCCCGCATCACTTTGTCAGCGTCATAATCGCCCTGAAGGACACTCTCCTGGATGTTATTGTGCCCATAACTCACACTGTGAAATGACTGCACACAACGCAGCCCCCAACATTTAGGAAGTTGATTGCCGTCATCCCGCAGACAGTCGACGGTTATGGAGAGGCGTTTGGGAGCAGCGGTGTTGCTCTCTCGTCAGGCTACAATAACCTTGGGGGTCATTCCCTCCCCCTGGTAAGAAAGTCCTGTCGGAGTGTGTTGAGGCGTTTCCCCTCCTCCCATGGTGCTTGATGAATGCTCTCCTTTAGATTTCTCAGCGGGCCGCCCTCACTTGACTTACGCACACTGTCAGGCGGCCCTGCCTGCACCCATTAACACAACTCATATCTCCAACACGCTCTTGTACAACACACACTCTCCTCCTTTTCCCTGGTCGTATTTATAACAGTTAACATTACCTGAGATCCGCTTGGAAGTCATTTCTAAAAATTATCAGAATCAGAATCATCTTTATTTGCCAAGTATGTCCAAAAAACACACAAGGAATTTGTCTCCAGTAGTTGGAACCGCTCTAGTACGACAACAGACAGTCAATTGGCAGAGAACACTTTTGTGACATAAAGACATTGAGAAAAACAGTCACTGAGCAATAAAGGGTTGCTGGTTATCTGGTAATGCCGGTACATTTGTTTTTATTTATTTATTTATTTATTTTGGGGACAATTGTGCAAAAAGATGCAGAGTCCTCTAGCACTTAGAGCAGTTCGAATGACTAATGCAATAGTCCGGTTCAATGACCATTGTGCAAAGGGCGCCGAGACTTCAAGCGAGTAGTACGATAGTCGGGACAATGTTGATTGTGCAAATGTTGCAGATACTCCTCAGTCAGTGTGCAAACCTTATAACCTCTTTCAAAAGGCTGTTTACCAGCCAGAATGTTGTTTTAACCACCTTATATTTCTGTCATATTCAGCTGGAGTATTCTGTCACGTTTTTCCCCCCATAACAATGTCCACTGATATTGTGCTGATAACATATTTTTCATATTCAGTCACTGCCTCAAATTCAAGAAAACAATGTTAAGAGCAGTGGGGGGTTGTGCATTTTGGTATCTGGGCCTTCACTGAGGGCTTACTCAACTTAATCCACGTCTCCTCACGAGCACGTTGTAATTATAGAAACCACCAACACTACACAAAAATGCAATATAATAGCGCGCAACTGTTCCACGTACAGTGGATATGTCTACACATACTTTATTTGCTTGCTTGTTTGTTATTATAGTGTAGTTTATCAATGATATGATACATGGACACACTCTATGAAAGGAGTAGGTTTTGACTGCATTATTCTGAGAGGAGTAATAATTTGACAGCCTAACAAGAGAGGGGCGAAAATAGCTCCCCAGATTGTGCAAGCGAACTGTACTAAACACAATGGGCGGTTGGTGTAAGTGAAACGAAACCTTGGACGTCACCATCTCACCCTCAGTCCTCCTTATAGTGAGAAAAGGGTTGTGGTGATTGATGCGGTCCAGTGGGAGTGGAGCCTGTGGAGGTGTAGGCACCGGATCAGGACATAGCTGATATCTCAGAGGACAAACACAAATAGATCGCAAATAGCCATCTCCCCCCCTCCAGTGATGTCCATCCCTCAGGATGAGCGGTAAATGGGTGTGGCGGGGGCTCCCTCACTGCTTTAACAGTAAAACATCATCGTATCAATGTGGATCATTTGCATATGCATGATTGTAACGACACAGTAGTAGTTTACTCTCCTGATTTTAGTTGATGCCCATTGTTATAAATTATTTAAATGTAGGCGTGGGCAAAGTATGCTTGTGTCAAACTGGCCCACCACATATTGTTTTGCAGCTCACTAAACCTAATAAAGTATGTATACTTTTTTCTTGCTAAATAGATTTGCTTTGTTTCATTTTCCCATATCTAAATTTGTAATATTTCTTCACTTTTTCCTGATATTATAAGCATTATTTTTACCAAATCCCTTCTTAACATAAATTGAACAATACATATGAATTAAATCCTGTCATTCAGCCATTTTTTTGCTTTGACTTGAAAGCAAAAATTTGAGACACGAGTACTGTATGGTAGCAGTGAAGTGAATTCAAATTCACAACAAGCAGCAGTTTGGCAGAAATTAAAGAGACTACAAGCTGTCGAATGCTTCTTCCAGATGGAGTTTACAGTCAAAGTTTACGTAAAATGAATAAAACTACACATTGTTTTTTTAAAACAACCATATAGCTTTTCTTTAGAAAAGTCCACCTAGCTTAATGCTAACAAACAATGCAAGACAGGCTAATGAAGTGTGCAGTGTTATATTGATTTAAGCAACAAACACTTGTAGACACGTATTATAACAATACTCACCTGAATATATTCTTTTCCTCTGCATAAAAAAAGTGTAATATAAAAGTGTGCTATTACAGTAGTTGCGAAACTCTTCTTTATGTGTGTCTGCTTGACTATATTCGGCAGCCAAGTTGCACACACCAAAAGGAGCCGCAATGAATTCATCATGATGCACAAACCATTTAATTCTTTATAAGTGCAATAATATAGAGTGCTATTTCCTTATTTATTACAAAAATGTTTGGCATTTTTGGGGTGGAGGGTGGTTTTGGAGAAGGTTAGTTGTATACTGTACTTAAATATTTGGTTGTGTTCTGATTTGAAATGCAATTTGTTGTTTGTTAAAAATATGTGTAATAACAATGAAATGCAGTCAGGGGTAATTGTGTATATGTAATAATATGATCGGTGTTGATATATTAATATGATTTTCACAGTCATAATGGCCTTCTGAGGGAAACCATAACTATGTGACCTGTGGTTTCACATTATCAAGAGTTTTTTCAGTATTTTCTGCATTCCTTTATTCTTTAAAATTGGTTAATAAAAATGCATTTTTATTAATTTATTACACTCAATAATTGGTTAATTGATTTATTGTAAATAATATAGTTAAAATTATTAGCAACAATTTTGCATACTACAGTTATTTTTTGTATTAATCAATTAATTATAACAAGATTAAATGATAAAGTATGAGAATTAATTATTATTTTAAATTTAAGCTATTTCACATTAAAATGTAAACTTTTTTCTTTCTTTTTTTTTGACCTGGCCCATCTGTTGTCTGGCCCCTTTAGCACAGCAGCCCACCCCTGTTTTGGTGTGTAGCATAAATGTATAAAATTTGTGGCTCACATGATCAAAAAGGCACATCAACGAGAAGTGAAGAGAGCGCCATCAGGCCGCTAATCCCCCTTTTCTACAATTCCATTATCTGACTTCTCTTCAGTCGTCACAGCCGGCGTTCGATGGTTTATTATCTCATTGTTTCAGGCCTTGTTGCACAGTGGGTGAGCGTGCACAATTCTTTTTGGTGTCCTCGTGTAAACAAACAGTATTAATCAAATGACAACGATGTGTTTATCTCCGTTCTAGGAAGCGGCTCATCTCATATCTAACAGCGGAAGATTTGTTTTGTGGCTCTGCAATGGAGTCCCATTAGGACTTTTAATGACATTTTCACTCCAAGGAGTGCAGCTCATTGGCTTTGTGTCTCAAATCTGCTATTCCAATTTTTAATTGCCCAAGTGGGATGCAGCAATCAAAGTCACGTTATGTCTCAGTGACAGTGACGCAGTGCCACATAGCAGGAAAAAAGTACAATTTATTTTAAATGGGTAGAGACTGCAAGAGAAAGTTATATGAATTTATATTGACATAGCAGCAGAACATTTGATTCTCCACTCAAGTCCATTTAACTAGAATAAACTAGCTGCTTTGAATAGATAGAGCAATTATTTCCAAATTATCTTCGTTTAAATTAATTCAACAGAACTCAGTTTCCAATTAAAAACACACTTCTTTTTTATGTGCTTGTGAAACAGATGCCATTTGAACGTATTTTGTTAGGCTCTTGTTGCAAAAGTACTGCAAGGAATCTCTAGACTATAATCATTTTATATCACAACAAATAAAATGTACTGTTTTAATTGCCAATATGCGTCCTACGATTGGCTGGCGGACAATTTGGGGTGTACCCCGCCTCTCGCCCAACGTCAACTGCGATAGGCCCCTGTTTACCCAATGAGAATCGATAAACGAATCGATAAGGAATCGGATAAGACATTCTCAATAATGGAATCGGAATCGCTTATCGAGTTCCATCCCTTTGCATGGAGCACACCTGTGTTTTGTTAGTGGCTTAATGTGACAACTGTTGCAAACAATCGTGCCTGTCCTTAATTCGTAATTATTTAAGTATTTGAAAGCAATTTGTGATAAAGTTCCTCACATTTCCCGTGGCTGCACTAACTTCTCTCGACTGCTGCCAGTTGGCACCGTCAGCTGTGCTAAAGGATGGAGGAGAACAGCTCTATTAATTATGGAGGCCACTTTGTGCTGAATATTGAGCTGACATGGCGCTAAAGTTAGTGTGCATAAACTGTCACTTACGTGCATTTCATATTGTTTAGACAGGAGGCATATGCTCGGTGCAAGCGCTCATTAAATTTAAATGTGTTCAGTTGATGAAGTCTTAAAATAGAAAGACAGGTGAAGCTGGGACCACCGTTTTATGCGTTGTACTTCCAATTAGTATAATTACAATCCTCCCTTCTTTTACTTGATTCCTGTTATATTTATGGCTTTACTTTAAACAATCAGGGAGTATTAGTAGAAATTGTCAAGCTACTACACTTTAAAAAAAAAAAATAATAATAATATGTCAAGCAGACTATGTACATGCAAACAGCAAAATTTGTAATAGAGTTGACAATGACAGGGTGAACATTGTCTAATGATAGCATTTAATGAGTACATGGTGGACCTTCACTAAGCAACACGATTCAGTTCGCAAGTTGCCTATGTACTGTTTAACAAATTTACCCTGTTTCGAATTTCTGAAAGGTTTTCATACAATTGGTATGTCACGATGACAGATGACATCCAACTGCACATTTAATATGATGAAAATTATCAAAGATAAATGTAAATATTTTTTCTTTAACTATCAATTGCTTTAGACAAAAAACTGGTTGTGATGTCACTGTATGTTTTCTTAAAGGGGCAGTTACCCTATGATGACAATGTGCGCAGCAATTTTAGGGACACATTAATCTTCAACATGATTTATGAAAACAGAATATACATGATCAAAGTGATTTGTTTTATCAAACAACTTGTTGTATGCAATAAAACCATGTTTGTTTTTTTTATTTAGTATTATTTAACCGCTAATACTGTAACTGGTTACACACACGCACACACAGTGTGGCTAAAAGGCATGAAAATGCTTATTTATTTATTTTTTTTTTTTTTGTGGCATTCTTGATTCCGAGCAAAGAGGTCCGAAAATGCTGATTAGCATGCTAGTTAAGTCGTGTTTGTTCAGGACGACCGCCTTTGTTTCTGTTTGCTCCACGCTTGTGGCGACTTCATCTCTTATCAGGCTCTCCTCGGTGGCGGGTCATGACGGCGTGTTCACGGCCGTGCAACAGAACCATCTTAATGCCTCCCTGCCGCTTATGTCCTAGTCAGACCGCACACGCACGGAAGGCCGCTGAGCCCGGTTGACAACAATAACCCAGCACTCGACCCCCAGAGCTCCATGCCTTCCATCAGCATCCTCAGCAGTCCCTCTCTCTTTCTCTCTCTGTGCCTGCCTGCATCCAAGTACGTGATTTAATTTGTTTGGTAATATCAGGATTGGCACGTTCAGCCTAGCTTCACTCCTAAGTGAAATTGGACAAGGGCATTGGAGCCTCGGCGTGTAAAAGTGCCTCACCTTGACAGCTGTTTGAGTGGGGAGCGGATTGCCGAGGGAATGAAGGATGATCCCTGAGAGGGAGCGAGCGAGGAAGGGAGGGAGTCAGTCAGACGCCGACACACTCCTCTTCTCCTCGCTTCGCTTGGGAGTTGTGTGCCAGGCAGGGAGGCGTGCAGCTTTGAAGCTGATTTGAAAGTGGAGACAAAGCACCAGGTGCAAGTGGGGGCCCCCTCTGGGCCACAACAACATGCTGGAACTTGTCCAATATATCCAGTCAGCTTCCAAGGAGACTTTTTTTTCCTACACATCATCCTTGTGGGGAGTGTGATCTCATTGTAATTACATTTTTTTGACAGTGCAGATCTTCACATGCATTCAAATCACACGAGAGAGATTTGCATTGTCATGTTCGCGTTCCTCTTTTGTCTGCTTGTATACTGTTACAAGTAAAACATTTTTTTATTGAAAGGCATGAGTTGTGATAAGGCATCTTTACTGAGATTACAGTATCTCACAAAAATGAAATATTTTATCATATATTTTCAACACTGAGGCAGGGATGGAAAATAATGGTGGCCACACAAAATAGTGACACTTTGGACATTTTCATCACGGGGTGTACGCACTTTTGTTGCTAGCATTTTAGATTTCTCGCTGTGTCTTGAGTAATTTTGATGGGACAGTGAACTGTTATATAAGCTGTTACATTGTAGCAAATTGTGATTTCTTAAGTGTTGTTCCATGAAAAGATAATCATCAAATATTTACACAAATGTGAGGAGTGTAGTAACTTTTGTGAGATACTGTACGATAATTGTGTTATGAGAAGTTAGCCATTACTTCCAGTAAAGCATTCTGGATGTGGGTGTACTTTAACGAAAACCTCATTTGAAGAATACCTACCAATTATTTAAAATAATAGTTCTATATACTAAAAACTGATATCTGCAAAATTATGAATGGCGCGCAGAGGAATCATTCACGTACCTAAGTAGGATAACTTACGCTGTACATACATAGTATGTATGTATATATCACTATATGTAATTCCGGTGTGTGGTGAATACTAGTTGCCTACCACGATTTCACCTATTGAAGCCCCACAACATTGCAATTTTTTTTTGTGGAACATATCTACTTTTCTATCGCGTAAATATGTGATTTGTTTTTTTACTCAAGCTGTCAAAATCGATGTGTTAATAATGCATTAACACAAATTCCCTTTAAGGCTACAATTTTTTTGAATGCTTGATGAATGCACGACCATTAATTGGCCTTGTACTCCCCTTGTTGTGTGTGCCTTGGCCTCTTAGGGGCAGTGTGGTGCACGCATGCAGATGACGCATCAACAGTACAATAGTTGAAAGTTGCGATTGAATATATTAATCTATATAATTTAACTCTCATGCATTCTCGAGGATCCTGCCGAGGGTGTAGAGCTGGTCTACTGTTCCACGGCCATGACGAAAACCACACTGCTCCTCCTGAATCTGAGATTCGACTTCCCGACGGACCCTCCTCTCCAGCACCCCTGAATAGACCTTACCAGGGAGGCTGAGGAGTGTGATCCCCCTGTAGTTGGAACACACCCTCCGGTCCCCCTTCTTAAAAAGGGGGACCACCACAGATTTAAATACGTCTTGTATTTAAATGTACAATGTGTGTACTTGTTTTTGTTGTGTGTTTAGTTTTACAATAACAGTACAGTAACAGTTTTACAGTATGTGTTGTTGTTGGGCTTGAATTTGAAATGTCGCAATAATAAATATATTTGCATAAGGTAAGCCTATTTGTCTACTCATGTGTTGATAAGAGTATTAAAAACTTGAAAAATATCCTCTAATTGTACCTTTAGAACAGATGCAAAATGTGCGATTAATCACGTTAACGATGGCAATCATGGAATTAATCGAGATTAAGTATTTAAATCAATTGACAGCTCTTGTTTTTACACTGGTTAGAGTGTCTGCCTCATAGTTCTGAGGACCCGGGTTCAATCCCCGGCCCCGGCTGTGTGGAGTTTGCATGTTCTGCCCGTGCCTGCGTGGGTTTTCTCCGGGCACTCCGGTTTCCTCCCACATCCCAAAAACATGCATGGTAGGTTAATTGAAATCTCTAAATTGCCCGTGGGTGTGAATGTGAGTGCGAATGGTTGTTTGTTTCTATGTGCCCTGCGATTGGCTGGCAACCAGTTCAGGGTGTACCCCGCCTCCTGCCCGATGACAGCTGGGATAGGCTCCAGCACGCCCGCGACCCTAGTGAGGAGAAGCGGCTCAGAAAATGGATGGATGTTTTTACACTGTACTTACTGTAAAGCCCTAGTGTAATTAATTTGTTTTGTACAGTCAGTGTGTATGACCTAACAAGGCAGCAGACAATTTTTGTTACCTTTTTTGGAAGTCCAATTTTGTCTCAAATTCTGATAGAATGTTGTGTAAACATGCTGAGGCAGCAATCACATTTTTGTTGTTGTTTTTTTTCCGAAACTTCATTTTCGACAGGTGGCTATCAATTGTGGTGGTGCACTCTACCAAAGGCTGATGGACAGTGATGAAGAGCGGGCTAAAATGCAATGCCTTGACTTTTGCGCTGACTCCGCTGCTCTTCCGGTCTCTGATCAGCCCTCAGAAAGAATCGCAGGTAATTGGAGTCAATAAAATCGGACTGCAATTGCTAATCTTTTTTACTAGGAGAAAGTTTGCGTCAAGCGGTTCTATCCGAGGAATGCGGCCTCGATCTCTGGACCGGAATGGCGCTGTGGAGATGAGAGTGGATGTGAGGCAAGCTTCATTTCCACCTCCAGTGGAGGGAGACCACCTATTTAGTGGTGCGGCCACTGGGATGATAGCAGATCACACCCCATCACCCGCGGAGGGGGGGGGCTTCACATCTAACTGATGCCTTGGAGAGGCTGCATCTTGCCAGCTTACGGCTTCAATTTCCATATCATTAGGTTTGTCTGCGAATCTCGTCGCTACTCTCCATTAATCCACACCATTGCATGCAAAAACCAGTTGTCGTGAAGGCAGCCGTATAAGTGCTCGTTCAAGCTTGGCGCAGGAAAATGTTTTTTTTTTTCTCGTGCAGTCTTTACAATAAACATGCATGGCTGCATGCTGTATCCAGTGTATGGCTGGAGGAAAATGTGGTATGTGTTGCTCTTTTCTTGTTTAGTGAGTGGGGGCGAAAAATGGAGGAGGAGCCCAATTTTGCGTTTCCTCACCTCATTACCCACACCTGGATGGGACTGCAGTGGATCCTAATTTAAGTCGCTTGTTAACAACGCCCTAATGCATCCTGACAGCAATGAGGAAAGGGGATCAAGGAATGCGTGAGAAAGAGCTTAAAAGGATGAATGCAGGGGCTAGAAGGCATGAAAATGGTCTTAAATCAGGCAATTGTCTGCTTCTCTTCACTGCCATTCCTTTTCTCTTTCTTGCTTTGATTCCATTTGAAAGGAATATTGTCATAAATCATCCAAGCCCGTTATGCACACGCCATTAAAATCCTTTGCAAATGTTAATAAACTAATGAACGCAAATATTGTTTTGCAAGAGCTATACACCACAGCTCCACATGAAATCAAATAAAACTCAGAACAGATTCTTGTTTTTGTTCAATGTGCCTCGGGTCAATTGTGTGTTATTGGCTGTGTGGCAATTGCAAACAAGTCAACACATGGGCATGCTGCTTAATTGACTACAGGAAATGAAGAATTTTTCGAAATGTAACTTTTTGAGGGGGGTCCCAGTGTGCGGGGAGAGAGGATGGTTTTCAAGTGAAAGGCTATATTTTTCACAAACTTACACTGCAAAGAACACGTGTTCCCCGCTACACATTCAGTTCCACTCCGCAAATGAATGGCCATCAAGTACGAGGGGCACTCAGAAAGTCATGAGCCCGATATTCCTCTAGCTTTATTTATTGTAATAGAAATATACGCATAGAAATACATACCAAAAAGGGGGGATTTCATCACTGCTTTTCAATATAATCATCCTTTTTCTCAACATCGATGAACAGGGATGTATGCCAGCCTTGTGAAGGTTTTTTTTTTTTTTTTTTTTCATACAGCTTGCTCAACTTGTTCACCATTAGGGAAGTGCTGACCCCTAACTAGTTCTTTTAAAGGTCCAAAAAGGTGATAATTTGATGGTGCCCTGTCGGGTGTCAGTATGGAGGATGGATTATGATTGTCCAACCAAAGGAACGGATGACTTCCCTTGCTTGTTACGGAGGTCACACAAAGCAGGCTCTTGTTGTTTGCCTTTGATCCTGAACACCCACTTTTTGACTGTGCTCTAGCCTATTGTAGCTTCCCCATACACATTTTGCAACCTTTTGAAAATGTTTTGTGGTGGTTCCCATTTCAAAGCAAGAAATTCAATCATAGCTCTCCGCTTCTGATATGCATCCAACAATGACCTCATTTCCAAAGGGGCTGACAGGAAGAGGACTGGCTTAAACAAAACTTAATAAAACAAAAAAACAAACCATCAAACAAGTATTTAAACTACAAACTGTGAAAATCTCTGAAAAAAAGATCATTGGTTAATATTTGGGCATATCGTAGCAACCACTAGCTAGTATACAAAAATGCCTCCGAGAAGCAGAGCACTCTGAAGTGCCAATATCGTCAGGCAAAGCCAATGACATCATTGGCATGTCGTTAATATTTTTTGAGTGTTGGAAGGATAATAGATAATATCTCACCTTTTCAGAATGAGCTTCACATTCTTGTTTTTTGACAAAGTCTAAATTCGAAAGGAAATTGCAACACCATTTTGTGTCGTTACTGTAAAAAAAACAAAACTCTCAGCATTCTCACAACAATAGTGCATTGTTTGAAGAGTTAAGTCTGCTGGACAGTATGGAATTGCCGTAGCTTAAAATGGGGAGGAAATGTTCTTTTTTAAAAAGCTTTATCAGGCTTGCAGAGAGGAAGTCAAAGCTCCGGCACAGCCCACATGATTTTGGGCAAAGCAGATTATGAATATGCAATATTTGTTCTTGTCCTTGCTGCAGCCTCCTATGATGGTAATGCAACCCCACTGTTTATGCTAAGTTATTCTCCTCCTGATTGGAAAAAGTAATACTGGGGAGCCTGGAGCACGTAGATATGACTTTTAATTTGGTTTGGTGATGCATTCGGTGCTATAAACAAGTAAGATGGCGGTGTGATCTTTGACAGGCAGCGATGAATTTCCTGGTTGCTTTTTGTCACGGTAGACTTTGTGGGCGTGCCACCTTGTAACATGATGGTAATGAGATTCTCAAGTGGGAATTAAATTTGAAATGTGGTATATATGATGGTGTATGGTGGAGGTGGTGAGAAAAGGTAACAGTTTGTCAATGTTTGTCTGATTGCAGCAAGTTGCAGGTTTATATACCCGGAAGAAGTCGAAAGTTGTTTGCTCACCCCTAAGCTAAACTGAACATTTTCTACACTAACTGTAATAACACACAGGTTACATGTCAAATATAAAATGTTGCCTCGTGGGGGGGGTATAATATTATACTGTACATTGCAAAGTTATTTTTTAAAAAATGTATTTATTTATTTCTTAATCCAAACTTTGATCAAGATCTTCACCAAAATGTAATGTTATTCTTCCTCGGCCTCGGCTCCACCCCAGCACAAAGTTCTGCTAGCAAACACAGAGTGATGAAAACATAAACCCTCCTTGGTGGAGGTAACTGACAAGGTGGCTACGGATGCTAATCCAGTCTGCTAATAGAGAAAGTGACATTATCCGTCTTGTTTTGCTTTGTGACAAGAGGGCAGCATACGTGAACTCAACTGCCTTCTCAATTAATTTAGACCACAAATTGAGTTGTCATGGTGACAATGTGTGCTTTCCGGCAAGAGCTGCAGAGGCAATGACATGCCTCTGTTCTTTCAAGCTTTGCTCCCTTTGTTTTGCTTGTTTTGTTTTTGCATCTCTAGTGTTTTTCCAGCTGGTTGACATTTGACCCTGCTTAAAGCGCTCTTTGCTTCTACTGTACCGGGCTAATTTGTTCTCAGCTGATGAACTCTTGTGCCTTCATCGGAGCGAAGCACTTCGCACTGTTCCTTAGCGTTGAATGCATGCTTGTAACCATCATCCACAAATTTACGATGGGGGGAAAAAATGTACCATATCCTTTATAAGCTTAATTGAAAACAAACTTAAAACAGCACGCCGCACACATGGTGAGCGCGCCTGCCTCACAGTTCTGAGGTTCCCGGTTTGAATTTCAGTGTAAGCATTCCTCTGTGGAATTGTTTTATATTATCGTGCTTTTGTGAGTTTCCTCCCACAATCCAAAAACATGCATAAATCAAGGGTGTCAAACTTTTTCTTTTTTTTTTTTTTTTTGTCACAGGCAACAATGTGAAAACTAATTTATGTACTGTATATGCGCCTGATCATCGTATTACATATTCATGCACAGATTTTTTTTTCTGGCTCAAAGTGAGCCAGAGGTTGTACTATTCAGGTCACTTGCACAGGTGCGTATGCCACGTGGCCAACTGGCTCAAACAAACACTTTTGCTGTGTAGTACTTACATGTAGTTTATTGTACTTTAGCATTTTCTTTGTTTAAACACTTGTTGCAACCTCACCCTGGAAAAGTATTTATTTTTACGGTACATCTCTGGAAAGCCAAGGCGTATGCTCATTTAAGATGGGAAATTGTCATGGTCTGTGTTTTGGTTTGGGTTGTGTTTAGTTTTGTTCCATGTTTTCCTGTGTTCCATGTTTGTCGTGTGCTCATTAGGTTGTTGTGTCCACCTGTTCTCGTCTACTTTGTGTCGACCAATCAGCTCTCTCTAGCCACTCGTCTTGTCCAGGTGTTCCTCGTTGTCTCGTCAATTTGTTTGTATTTAGTTCCCTGGTTTCTTTCACTTCTGGTCGGTTCATTGTCATTGTCACGTCTTTGCCATGTCATAGTTGCCAGTTGTCGTTGTCACATGTCTTGCCATGTCATTGTCGCTCAGGTATTTCACCAGTCATGTCTTGTTTCTTGTTTTGGGTTCACTCAAGTGTTTCTTTGTTACTTTGTGTTTAGATTTTGGACTTTGTTAATTTAGCATTTAGACTTTTTCATGATCTTTGTTTTCCTTTGTTTTTGGAATTAAATATTATTATTTTGAGATTCCCGCACTGGTGCTCTAAATTGTCTAGAAATGTGAATATGAATGTTCTCATCTCTCCTCAGTTTCGTAGACTAGGTGTAATTTCTTTAAAAGCTTTCAGTCTGTTAAGATTTACGGTGAGAATGGTAAAACGTCTTTTTAATAGAATAACAAGGAAACATGTTTTGGGCTTCAATTTTGTAGCATGCAAAAAAAACAATTATTATTATTATGAGAGCTAATCTCCGCCTTTACAGGTGTGTATGTTCCACATTTGTTCTGTTAACATAATTCATTAACCTCCTACAAACACCTCACTCTACTCACTGCAGGCTAATGGTGCATTTTCTTCACTATTTCCGTACCCAATAACGTTTTTACATTTCTACTGCGTACTGTAAATACAGTATACTGTACAGATGTGATTGAATGGTGAACAGTCCCGCATGTACTCCGCCTCTCGTCCAAAGTCAGTAAGCTGCAGCTCGTTCGTAACCCAAATGAGGACAAGTGCAATAGAAAATGGATGGATGAAATGACTTTTCCAGCTCACCACATTTGGTGCACTTGTATGATCTCATGAAATCCAGTACATGAGCTGGATCCAAAAATATTCTTTAAAAAGACAATAATGCAACAAAGCAACGTAACCCAAATCTGTATGTTTGAATGCGCCATAATCTATCCCTGACCTGAGCTAATGCAGTAGAAAATGGAGTAATTTCTGTACGGTTAAGGTTTGTCGGAAAAACACTTTAAAGCCCTGAATATTAAAAAGTCAAATAAAACATCCATCACAATGCAGTTGCACACGACCGCCACAATTAAAGACATATTGTTTATTAGTTGAAACTACAAGCATTATTACCATCTAATTAAAAACAAACACAGAGTTTTGCTATTCCCTTTTGGGTATAGCACTGGCTATCACCGAGTGCAACCCTGAAAACAATTAAAATGTGTGTCAGTAATGGACACCGTCTTTAGCAAAGAAAACAATTGGGTGTTATTAAAAAGGTGCACCACCAAGAAGAAGACAGATAAGGAATGTGAAAAGTGAAAAGTTTAAAGATCAATTTGGCAATTGGATTTTAACTTTTGAACTTCTTTTTTTTTATATAGCCATGAAGAAAAGTCCCAAACAGTTTACCATTGAATGCTTTTTCTCCCAGTCTGCAATCTAATTTCAAATTAGGTCAACTCCACCGCCACCCCTCGACACTGTAATAGTGACAAATACCTTAGTAGTAGGACTTGTAAGGCCGGCTGAAGAATGAAATCGGTGCAGACTGTGTGTTTGTGTGTAGGGACCCGTGAAACAGGTCAATGTCAGAAGATCACTGGAAACGGCCTCCTTAGCTACTTTTTATCTGCCGCCGCAAAGGTCCGCTTGTCAAATGAATCAAAGTTTAAGGGCATTTTGCGGCGACAAAAAACCTCATTACATTTTGTGGGAGGATGGAGAGATGACTCCCGCAGACTCCTCCCTGGTTAATAATTAAAAACACTGATGCTCTTGTCACTTTTCATAAATCACATTTTCACGCTACGGCTTTGTGTGTCGCCGTGTTGTGTTTCGTGTTAGCGCGCCGTGGGAGGTATAAAACTGCAGCGAGTTGACCGCCGCAGTTTGATGATGGATTGCTGTGGTTGCGGAAGTATTTTGATGAGCTGCTGACAGTTGTTTGCCGCAGAGACTCTTTTATTAGGTGTCAAACAAATAAAGCTGCTTTTATACTCAACATGCAGAGCCAGCAGTGGTGGAACGACGGGGCCAACAAGGCCTTCCCTTCTGGCCTGTTCGCTGATTAATTTGTTTTGGAATGTATCCTCTGTTATTTGCTGGAAAACTCTCCTATTTGTTGTTTTGGTGTTCAGGCCAACGCAATCAAAGTGTTACTTTGGGAGCTGTGATCTGAAGTGCCAGGATGTTTCCTCCATGTTATTTGTGTCGTCTGTATGAATTTGTGAATGTGTCAGAACAATTGCAGCAATTTACCTTTATTATGACTACAGTACACACAGACAAGAGTGTAAGTAGTGAGGATGGTTTACGCACTTGTATCTGCAGAGTTTGAAGGGCAACGCGTAAAGTGTGCAATTCACATAATTGCTATGAAGCTGTTTATGTCTTTACTGTTATGAACCTTTGTCTTTACCGTTATGCAAAAAGTGTATCACAGTGGGCCACCACCATTCGTTCTATCAACAAATCTCTGGCAAAATTGAATTCGTTATCATTGTTTATGATTTTTCCCATACAATAGGAAATATTTTTCCAAGTACATTTGGATTGGACTCCCATGAAATTAATGTATTTATCTCTTGATTGTCTTTAATATTATGGCCTAAAATTTTCAATCATCAATCACTTTTTGAAAATAGGATTTCAGGTATGTGTCCTTACCGTTATTAATTAAAATCTAAGAATATGACCCATATATCAGGGGTTTCAAACTCATTTTTGTCACGGGCCACATCATAGTTGTGACTTCCCTCGGAGGGCCGCTACAACTGTGAACCCATATAAATGAAAGAATACCTCATATACTGTAATTACATACAGTATACACAACACATTGATGAATAACCAGTTTTGAAATCAGAAGCCTATAAAAACATGTTTTTAGACTATTACATTTCTTTTCAAAGTGGGATTGGTAACAAAATAAATACTTGCAAATATCTCAATGGTATTACACTGGAACACAATGAGCAATTTTGAGTTGCTTTCGCAGGCCACATAAAATGATGTGGAAGGCAGGATCTGGCCCCCGGGCCATCAGTTTGGCACCTGTGCCAAATATTATATTTAAACTAATATATGTATTACATTTATTTATTGAAAACAATATATTTATAATATATATAATCTAGTAATGTAAAAAAAAAATTCTCAGTGGAGACTTCCACACTTGAATACATTTTGCGATTTCCATCACCTGTATGTTCTCAATCTGCCGACCTAAACACGCTCGGAAGGTCCGCAATTTTAGGATTCTCCGTTGTACGAGCCATGTTTCCTTCTCTCCGCTGCTCCGCTTTTCTCACGTATTTGAACAAGCAATTAGCATCCATGGTTTTGCTCACTCCGGTCGGTGTACTCATTTCTCTTTATTCTAGGCTTGCATTTAAACAGTGAAACAAACAAAACCGCAATGTAATATGTGAATGGATAAAGTCCGCCTAAAGGATTGCAATCATTTTAGCACGTTTGTCCATGTCACACCTGGTCTCTCGGAAGAACATAAATGCTACTAAACAACTCTTATCTGCCCCTTAAACTAATTCTCTTCACGTTATGACATTCTGTTACGACCATGATGTCGTCCTCAATACGTGGGTGTTTTGTTTTCCTGCAATTCCAAATGAAATGCAGTTCGTGATGGAAAAACAAATAATTTCTCCAAAGCAATTTGCTGACTCACCAAAGCATTCACGGAATGAATGCAGCCTGAATGTTTCTTCCTTCACTCGCTCTTGTCAACGTGGACAGAGGAGGTAATGTACGCTGATCTTCGTGACCTTTGTGTGTGTGTGTGTGAGTGTACACGTGCGCCCGCAAGAACCTCGGTTATAAATTGTTGACAACCTGCGGTAATTACTGATGTGTGCTCTGATAGCCTGAGCCTCCATGTCCAAGGAGGATGAGGAGATAAAGCTGATAGTTTTCAATCTACCACTTTGTCATATATAATAATGAGATTGTTCCCTCACACATCAGTTCAGAATAATCAACGCTGGGTGCTGTTCGAACACAGAAACTGATTCAACTATTTTACTTCTGAACTTCTGTGTGTCTCCTCACTGTGTTAGGACGGCGGAACTAGGATGTAAATAGTTGCAAATAATGAATTCCCAGTGCACATTGTGACATGTGAAAGGGCCGGATGACATTTAGATCATATTTGTGTCTCTCTGCGGGTGAATCGTGTCAAAGATCAAATCCTCTCTTTTCATCTTGTCTCATCTCTAATTACTGTGCAGCGAAGCGTGTTATTTTTCCGCTATTGATATCTTCTCACTGGCTTATTCACACACACGCGCACACACACACACAAACACACACACATGCACACACCTAATGGCAGAAAGACTTTGGAATCAAGTAAATTGTGTCAAACTAGTGAGAGGTCTTTCTTCTAGCATCTGTTTATATTGTAATGCTGCATGTAATTATTTCAGTTTTTTTAATATCTAGACAATATTTGTCAGTACAATGTGCATCATGTTGACAAGTCAGCAAACCTTCCATTTATTCGTAGCTTCCTAGTTTGACTATTGATTGTCATGATTGTCTGCCGACATGTTTCTTAAAAATAGATTTTTGCAATTCCTTTTTGACCCCTTCAACCCTGTTCTATTGTACTCTAAAGACCACGCTCTGTTTACTCTTTGTTTCTATTTTTGTTTCCAGAAGAGTGTATTTTGACTACACTGTTTCCCAACTGGTGGAACGGTGGGTAACTTAGAGCGTCTGCCTCACAGTTTTGAGGACCAAGGTTCAATCCCCCCGTTTCCATGATCTCCCCGTGCCTGCGTGGGTTTTCTCCGGGCACTTCGGTTTCCTCCCACATCCCAAAAACATGCATGGTAGATTAATTGACAACTCTAAATTGCCCGTAGGTGTGAATGTGAGTGCGGATGGTTGTTTGTTTGTATGTGCCCTGCGATTGGCTGGCAACCAGTTCAGGGTGTACCCCGCCTCCTGCCCGATGATGGCTGGGATAGGCTCCAGCACGCCCGCGACCCTCGTGAGGAGAAGCGGTTCAGAAAATGGATGGATGGATGGATGTTTTCCAACCCTGCGATTAGCTGGCGACCAGTTCAGGGTGTACACCGCCTCTCGCCCGAAGATAGCTGGGATAGGCTCCAGCAGGCCCGCGATCGTAGTGAGGACAAGCGGAACGGAAGATGAATGAAGTCTTTTTCTAGAGATGTTTTCTACTGACTTTTTTTTTTAATGTAGCCTTTTCTTTTTCCCAGAATGAATGACAAATTAGTCAGACTATTACTAAGCTATTAACATGAACCTCTTGTTATAATGCATTTCTAGTAAAAGCAATTTCGTTTACTCTTTAATTGTAAGAGCTTTTGAATGATAACATGTTCCGTTTGTTTAATTTGTGTCCTTTTGACATTACTGTTGCCAAGTACTTTCCCTAAGCTCCCGCTTTAAGTTTCTAATCTGCTTCATGTGCTATAATTAGTTTCATTTGCTTGATTGCTTCATTTGATTGATTTTTAGATTGTTTCACTGTTTCCTAATTATTTTAACCGTGAATGTACTGACACGCACGATGAGCAAAACAAAAACTAATGGTTGTTTAATCTCTGTATGCGGCTTGTGTGCATTAATACTTAACTTTGCCTACTTGACTTTTGGGGAGGGGAGAGAAGAAAAACTCAAAGTAGCTTTGTCTCTCTCATTTGTTGGGTGCTTCCAGGGCTTTATTCTCTGCTGTTGAGTAGGAAAACACAGTTTTGCCTGTACTGTATCTTTCATCTGTTTGATGCTACCCGAGCCATAAACGAACCGTAATAGAAGCACAATAATTACACGTGGCGGTTTAATCAGCTTAACAAGGGACACAACTGTCGCTTCCTAATGAACCAACAAGTTTTTGTGGTGAAAAGCAAAACTCACTTGTGTGAGACAACTGCCACACTCTTCTTCTATTCTCCATCCACAAGGGAGGTTTTATTCAGCCCTAAACTAGAGACCAGGCCTGACCAAAAATAGTGAAAACTTGCTAATAATTGACACCCATTAAAGTTGCATTGAGAAAGAAAAAAAAACATTATTTTTTTTGTTCTGTTTTTTAACCTTGCAAAATTCTTGAATAAGTAATAATACTACCAGTGTTTTGGGAGTTAAAAAAATGTTGAAAAAAAAAGTGGAAGAAAACATCTGCAACTAGGTGAATCTACGTTTGTCAAAACACAAATATAGCCGGGGTCTGCTGTATTTGTGATTTTATCCCTGTGACTAAAAAGGAAATCATGGAGCCCCTGCTTCACACACACACATCATTTGTAAAATTACACTGAGAAAAACAAAATACTGCCTTAATTCTTGGTCTATAGAGTAAAATAGAACAGGGAAGAAGAGAAATAACATAAGTGATGTCACTCCTCAATTTAAAGAGGGCCCTATTTAAATAAATCCTATTATCAACATGCTGAGGTAGCTGTTACATGACAGAGATGTGCAGCAAAAGCGAGTGACAGGAGAGCGAATGAATGACAAAGAGGACAAAGGTAGGCGAGGAGAGCGAGCGGGATGTAAAATTTGCGTCAAAGGGAAACAAAAGAGGGCAGCGTGGAGGGTGGAGGGTCGAGGAGGCGCCATAATGCATTCACTTCACAGTCCAACCAATTTCCAGTCTTAACCTCATCCACGCCGGTTGATGATTAAGAACACAGCCAAGGTCACCTTGCTCCGGCGCCAGCCGAAACTAGGAACACTTACGGATTCATGACATGCGTACAGTCGCTTTGAATTACGTGCCAATATAACAAGTGGAGCGCTAGGAATTAGTAAGTGAGACTCGCCAAGATACTTCTCGAGGAAGCAGACTGATTGAGCTCCATGTGGGGACGCTTCATACTATAGATGAGTACGTCTGAATCAGTGTGTCTTATCGTCATAGGGACACTTCTCAACTTGTCGTGTGCAAGTTTTAAAACTCATCCCGGATTCGAACAGAAATCTGATTGGACATTTCCTTGGATGTCATTGCTACTCAGTCCTTTTCATCTTTGAGGTTGAGAGATGTGTTTTTGACTTTTTGACTGCTAAATTTGTGTTGCATTCAAAGGGTCTGAGTATATATCACGTTCGGACATATTTAAGTCACCAGCATTTTTCACCAGCTAGTTCTGTATTTAATAAAGGTACCCGCTAACGTTTAATGTGCAGCGCTGGATTGAGGACAGTCATAAAAATCCATCCATCCATTTTCTACCGCTGATTCGACGTCGGGTCGCGGGGGCAGTAGCTTTAGCAGGGACGCCCAGACTTCCCTCTCCCCAGCCACTTCATCCATCTCTTCCCGGGGGATCCCGAGGCGTTCCCAGGCCAGCCGAAGGATGTAGTCTCTCCAGCGTGTCCTGGGTCGTCCCCGGGGTCTCCTCCCAGTGGGACATGACTGGAACACCTCACCAGGGAGGCGTCCGGGAGGCATCCGAATCAGATGCCCCAGCCACCTCATCTGGCTCCTGTCGATGTGGAGGAGCAGCGGCTCTACTCTGACATCCTCCCGGATGACCGAGCTTCTCGCCCTATCTCTAAGGGAGAGCCCGGACACCCTGCGGAGGAAACTCATTTCGGCCGCTTGTATCCGGGATCTTGTTCTTTCGGTCACGACCCACAGCTCGTGACCATAGGTGAGGGTAGGAACGTAGATCGACCGGTAAATCGAGAGCTTCGCCTTTCGGCTTAGCTCCTTCTTTACCACAACGGATCGATACAAAGTCCGCATCACGGCAGACGCTGCACCGATCCACCTGTCGGTCTCCCCTTCCATTCTTCCCTCACTCGTGAACAAGACCCCAAGATACTTGGGGCAGGATCTCATCCCAGACCTGGAGAGGCCACGACTTAAAAATAGTCATAAAAATAGAGCACTTAAACTCTCAGTGTAAAAAGAAGAAATGGAAAAACAAAACACTCTACATTTGAAATCTAGTGACGTCGTGTATGGCAGGCGTGATTGATTTTAAAAACGGACAGACGGGCCAGGCCATTTGTATGAGATAAAAAGATTTAATTCAATCAAATATTAATATAACCCATGTTTAAATAGTTTATTTTCATAATAAAATAATAACTAATTTTCATCTTTTAAAATGTACTATATATATTGTGTAAATACAAAATAATATTTTTACAAAAATTATTTATTTTAATATTTACAGTAAGCCAATTAATTTATTTAATGAAATATTTAATGAGCTAAATGAAAGCAGAATGAATAAATATAATTAAAAATAGGCTTTACAAGATCAGGATTTTTGGGGCCGATCACCGATCAACGAGTTTAATCAGAATCAGAATCAGAATTAGAATCATCTTTATTTGCCAAGTATGTCCAAAACACACAAGGAATTTGTCTCCGGTAGTTGGAGCCCCTCTAGTACAACAGACAGTCAATTTACAGAACACTTTGGAGACATAAACACATTGACAAAAAACAATTGTGCAAAAAGATGCAGAGTCCTCTAGCACTTAGAGCAGTTCGAATGACTAATATTGCAATAGTCCGGTGCAATGACCATTGTGCAAAGGGCGCCGAGTCTTCAAGGAGTGTATGCGGTTTAAAGTGACGAGTAGTGCGATAAATAACCGATAACCGATCCGATCACAAGATGAGGAATGTGTCAATTTAAATGACCTGTTCATTTACTGTATATACTTGTGTACTTAATTGCTCCAAAAATTATATTTACAATAAATAATGTATCTTTGTTCCTCTATTTATGCCAGTGAGGCATAGTGACAGACAGAACAAATGAATGGTCTTCTATTAGATGGCAGGAAGTAAATACAGTAATTAATGTATCCACTTTTTGTGATGTTTTTGTTTGTTGGTGTGCCGTGAGATTTTTCAATTGTAAAATATATTCCTTGGCTCCATAAAGGTTGGAAATCACTGCTCTCGCCAGATTGTGTATTCTAATCAGTCAGGTCAAACCAACATTAAATGACAGAAATAATGGCTGCTAACTTGCTGTAATTAAATTATTTTATTTTTAATTAAATTACTTCACTCACACTGAAACTTTAGAGCATGATTCGACAGAACGGCGGCATGTTTACGTCCAACCGTTCGTGCTACCGCTAGCTTGCTAACATTTTATTGCCTGCTTGGGAGCCTTATTGTATTAAAAGTACGTGAAAATACCTCAAGCAAGACTTAAACGAACATCCTCTCCTGTCCTGAGCACCGGTGACCACCAACACACGTTTTTTCCCATTTTGTCCTTAGAATACAGTTGAGCCGGCTCGCTCCACTCTTGTTGTCGTCGCCACGGTAACGATTGCATTTGAGTTGACAAGATAAAGCCCAATGATCGTAAAAAACGGGATGCGGTGGTATCGGAATACAACATTTTATTGTAGTAGTCTGGCAGTGGAATCGTGAAAGAGCAAATTTGTCTTGAAGTTTGATCCGGGCATTACGTGTTGCCTGTCTCCGACGTGTTGTCTGTCCCACACCGCTGACGTTTTTTTTTTTTAAATAACTTCATTGGCCGTCAGATATTTACAATACTACGTCAAAAGACATGCGACAAGGCTAAAAATAAACTAGCTTTTGGATTCAAATATACTGTGCACGCGGCGACAAGTCTTTTGCGGAGGAGATCAATAAAGTCATTGATCGGATAGGCGAGTTATGACATTAAAGCCGATCAGCATAAAATGCTAAATATCGGCCGATACCGATCAGCCTGATCAAATCGGTGTAAAGTCTAGATAAAAATGGAAAACTGAATGTAGAAAATATTACAGGAAAAAGCAAAAAGCAAAACCTTTCACCTAACATCATGGATGACGTTGATGAAGGGTTTTGTTCGACAACAGAGGCGTTTTATTTTCCTACAATTTTTGGACAGACCTTTGGGCATTTGAATTTAGAGGACTCCATTTATTTTTATAGAGGTTAATTTAGAGGTCCCATTGTACATCATCCCTTCCTAAATACTATGTCTCCTAGTGGCTGTCAGGAGTCGAGAGGTGACATCAGCGCAATCTCAGTGGAGGCTTCATTAGTCATCAGCCGTCACCGTCACCCAATTTTTCTTTTGAGTCTATATTCTAGATTATGGTGTGACAAAAGTCATATGCTATCACAAATAACAATTGCTGTGATCTTCTATCGCTGCAATTTGCTGGCGGCAATCAAATAATAGAGGAAATGTGTACTGCATGTACAGTAAAAAAGATTGTTTTAAAAAGGCTCAGAGGAAAAATACTAGCGTCATCAGTGAGGTGCTCAAAATTATTTTTGAAGCAAAAAGGGATGAAAGAATATTAAATCTGAAAATGCAAATTTAAGGCCTGGCTTAATGTAATTCATGAAAAGGGTACACATGACATGACTTCCACTAGAAAACCCCGCATTACATCCTTTCTCACGTATCCAATTCCCGTGCAGTAGTAGCAACGCAGACTACAGGGTTAATACATTCGCCACTAACCCCTGTGCTAAATTGGTTGCTGTGTAGTGGTTTACAAAGTCATCAAAGTGGCTGATTGCTGTCCATTCACCTGTCCTGACCTCTTGGCTTTCTACCATCAAAGTGCTGGGTAACACGAAGCCGCTGCAGATGGCTAATGAGGTTGGCTGCAGGGGGCTTGTGTGTTCAAAAATCTTAATCTTATATTTACACAGATGTTAAGAAATGCAAATATTGCTCCTGGCAATGGAAATATCGAGTTGGAAAACATGCACCATTTGCATGCTGGGAGTAGAAGGAGGTGTTGGAGGAAGGTTAATGAAGCATGCTAATAGAGCTAATGCAGAACATACACGGGTATAGGTGTAGAGATGCATGCATTAAAATTCATAATCAGTTTTTTGCATGTTGCAGACCAAAACATTTTCCATCCATCCATCCATTTTCTATACCGCTTATCCTCATTAGCGTCATGGGTGAGCTGAAACCTGTCCTAGCTGACTTTAGGCATTTGCCAGCCAGTCACTGGTCATATACACACAAACATCCATTCACACTCAAATTCACACCTATGGACAATTTGGAGTCTTCAATTAAACAAAAATGCATTTTTTTTGTTTTGTCTAATATAGGAGAAAAATACCACAAGCACGGGAATAACACAAACTCCGCACAGGAATGCCACAGCTGAAATTCCAAACCTCAAACCTTGGAACTGTGAGGCAGACATGCCAACCGCTAGTTTATAGTGCTGCCCCCCCCCCCCCCCCCCCAAAAAAAAAAACCCCAGCCCTCACATTTTATAATTATCTTAATTACACAGTATCTTTTCACACAGAGGACAAGCCACTTCGCTACAATGCAAAGTAGTCGGTGTACTGCTTGTAAATTTACTGTCAAAATTATTCAACACACAGGCATTAATGTCTAATCTGCTGTCAACAAAAGTGAGGTCACCAGAATGGGCCAGTCTCAGTATGTTGTGTGATGACGCCATTCATTTTTTTAGTAGTGCCTTGTTAATTAAACCAGCTGCACGGCGCACCGAGCGAAGGAACGCGACTGAACTGTCACACAGTGTGATGGGTTCTGCGACTAGTTTTCCAATGAGTGGCTGACCGTTGTCAACTAGTTTTGCCGCGATTAAAAATTTGAACGGCATAGGAATGGCGTTGCAATGTCACAGATATAACGGCTAATCAGAAATGCCAAGGCGTAGCACATGAGCTTTCACAAGAAAATTACATTTCCATACGTAGTGACACCCAGCCAGCTGCTGCTAAGATGTGCCAATACAGTAGATATATTATCTTTTCCAATAATACTTAACTATATTTAAAATTACATCTGTACCTGTGGCTAAAAAGCAAAGTGTGGAGTCTCTTTTCCAGAAATGCATGTGTAGTCAATAAACGTGATAATTACCAACAGCCTCTCAAAGACCCACATGCTGTCCTTTATTTCTCACCTGTTTCTTCTCTTTGTATTATTCTAATACAGCTATGCTTTTTATTATTATTACAAGACAAGCACAGCATGTTGTTTGTGCTTCACAAAAAGAAAACAAAAAAAAATACAGTACAATACATAGGAAGCCTCAAAACATTGTTTTCTGATAAAAACATCAGGGGTCAGAGTTTTTCCATTGCAGCGAGTTGATATGTGCGAGTAATTTTCAGGTTGTTGCGTATGCAGTGGCCCTCAGTTTATTGTGTGTTTGCCGCTTGCTGTTTAAACCTTTCTTTTATAGCGAGCAAAAAATATACATAGGCCTTAACTTTTAGTGAATTTTTAACATTTTGCGTGTATGCAGAGCCATATTTGCATTGCAGATATGTAACTTATGCTTCATTCAAAGGAAGTCTAGTCGCAAAGTAAGTTGGGGAAAAGATAGTGTGGAAAATTCTCATTTTGTAAGACATCAATTCAACCCATAAGCAGCGTGTTAAAGAAGGTTCCAGGCGGGGAAGATGCAAGGATGAATGGGAGAAAAGGGGTGCTTGCAGGGAACATTTAAATCTTATGTATAGAAGAAATGAGAAAGGCATTGGGGTCTTTCCGGCAAACATGACCTGCATCAACCCTTTGCAAAACACTGTTTGAATAAGCACTGCCTTGCTGGCACCCTGACATGACCCGTGGGCTGTGGGTGTGAATATCTATAGAGACGGCACAGAGGGGAAGATGCTTTGCTGAACATGATCCCAGTGAGAAATGCATCTGCTAGTCCCCCTTACCACAAGAAATGCTTTACAAAGCATATTCTAAGTAAAAAAAAAAAAAAAGAAAAAAGAAAAAAAAGCCATACATGCATCCCCCACCCCCACTGTAAAATCCACTTTGGCTGTGGTCGTTTTCTTGCTCGGATTATCACAGCTTTTCACCTTGAATGTCGGACATGACTTATGGGAAGGCATATGACTTTAACTTGAATGTTACGGCACGTTAGACTTCTTCGACAATGCTTTATTTGACTTGTGACGAGTCTGTCCATGATTCAGTCTCTGGCTGATGTGCAGGTATTGATAAAATGCTGCAGTATAGTGCGAGCGTACATTCAGCCGGTCAGCCAGGTAGCCAATTCTTACAGTTCACCTTTCAAGTAAAAATTCTTGAAAAGCCTTCGAATGATCGGGCAGTCAGACACATAGGGGGAGAGTTTCTGTAACTGATGCAGTTCAACCGGTAGTTAGAGACAAGTTCCAGTCAATTTCATGTCAATCCCTGCTGTATTGTTTGGTCCAAAGTAAGAAGTACTGCAGCAAATCCTGTATTTGTGCGTTGACATGTGACTTTAAGGGGTGTGGCCTAGTGAGTGAAATCAGGAGCTCCAACTTTAGCTCTGATTAGCCATTTACCACATGGTTAGTTTGTTAAGGTCTTCTCCATGCTCCTTGAGAGTGTTTTCAGTTTGTATTTGTGAGTTTAACTGTTTGTCCTATTCAATAAAAAGTTCAGCAGCTGAAACCATCAACGAGCTGTCTTGACTCAATACCATCTGACTTTTTCAAAACTGCTGTGAAGTCTGTGTGAGCTGATTTTGCAGCAAATAATCAATTGCTCACGTCAGTCAGGCACGCTTCCGTTTTCAGTTTTTGAGTCACTCTCTTTAAAAAACAAAGACCAAGTCCGAAACCTTGGTGGGCTGATAGATTCCAATCTGACTTTCAGCAGTCATATCAAATCAATCACTAAAACCTCCTTCTACTAACTGAAGAACATATCCAGAGTGAATGCTTGCACGTGCCAAGCCAACCAGGAGAGGATCATCCATGCTTTTATCTCAAGTAAACTTGACTATTGTAATGATCTTCGGACTGAACTCTTTTTTAAAAAAAAACATTAAGAGATCAGAGCACATTACTCAGCTATACAGGTAGAATAAACTTTATTAAAGTCTACTTGTCTATATATCACTAAATTGTTTAGGTCCTGAACACATTAAAGAAAATGTTTGCACATATCTCTCTGTGTGTATATATAGTATATATAATTGAAGTATATCTACTTTAAAGTGCAGAATGGCAGCTCAGTCAGTTTGTGGGGTTTTCATAAGGCAACTATTTTTTATTTTATTTTTTTACTCTCATGGGAATACTGCATATTCTCACAGGGAATGCAAATATATTACTTAGTATCAACATGTAGCACAAAGTTAATTGAGTGTATAGTGAGGTCACACATTTTCTGGTCAATGCAAAGTGTCCCAGTTAACTATGACAGTGTGACGGCACCCATCAACACACAAGCCTGATAAATGCAATTCCTCCATGATTCATTCTTATCGCCCATGTTTTGGCCTTTTTTACCTGTCAAAATGTCTTCTTCAAAGAAAATCACACTATCATACCATTTCTGTATGATAGTAAAGTAATAGATCAAGTTGTCTGCCCCTATTCATCTTCATTAGTGTTGGACTTTGAATCTGCACAGTCAGCAGGATAACTTGAAACCATACACGTTACTGGCATCTCCTAGAAGTTTTCCTTTCGATTTTTCCATCACTAAACCAACACAATGTAATAAATGACCACTAAAGTAAAAGCTTTAAAATTATTATTTTTTAAATTGAATACAGAGAATAGTGTCAAGGTCAAGTTTTGTGGATGAGCCATGACACTACATGTTGTTAGCACTAGATCAATGCTAATGAGTTGTATAATTTCTCATAAAAAAAACTTTTAACCAAGTTTTCATTAATTACCAAAAGCAAATTTAACAGTTTATTTAGTGATTCACTGTCTCCCCCTAGTGGTAGGCAAAAGAATCACCTGAGTACAGTTCAGTTGTATTTAACTTTTAACTTTTAAGTTAAGTCATTTAAGCTTTAAGAAATGTTGGATTTTAAACATTTATACTCACTGTGGCAACCCCTGACAGGCAAAAGCCGAAAGTCACTTCTTCTTTTTATTCATGTTCGATATTAATTGAATCATGATTTAAATACAGTTTAAGAGCAGTGTTAATGTTCAAACTGTGCAAAATGTTGCAGGGGCTTCCATTAATATTAAATATACTTTTAGGGAAATAAATGATGGTACTTGGAAAACCAAGTATTTTTTTTAAGGTGGGTAAAGGTCTAAATTACAATATTTGTATTTAGAATGAATTTAATTAAATAATTTAATGAATTTGGAAGATAAGCTGTTTTTAAAAAAATGGTAATTTTACTCAAACATATACGATACATTCAAATAGCTAAATTAGATAAACTGATAACTTTGTAGTGGTCTCGTTAAATTATTTTATTTGATCAGTAATGGTAAAGACATGGCCCACTGAATTTCCTTTTGAAACTCAATTAATTTTACTAACATGAGTCCTGTATTTGAATTATTGGCATTTGTTATCCAGCAAATGGTCATAATTGTTTCTAAGAAAAAGAATGTTCAAAAGTAATATTTTCAAACTTTTAATGCCAAAACGTCTTCACCGTTAGGTGTCCGAAAAGAAGTTGCATGATTTGCAATATGTTTTCTGGAGATGCTAATTACTTTTTTTTGATATATAAGATTTTTCTCCTATTGCTTAATATGCATTTTCCATGAAAACTAACGCAAATCCATCTTTGTGTCTGTCAATAAGGACTGCCTTTACAATGAACGACTACAATTTTAAATAATCAATAAATGTTATAAAAATAGCACTTTGTTTCAGCATGGGAGACATTTACCCATATGCAAAGCAACATAAGAAAATAGCAAAATTAGATTTTTTTTTCACAAGTGTTTTTACCCTTATTGATCAAATTATATATATATATATATATATATATATATATATATATATATATATATATATATATATATAATTGCTACATGTTTGTAAAAGTGTTTTGCCTGCATACAGCTGTTAAATAATCGCAAAGCTCAAGCCAACTGTCTTGTTTTAGTTCTGAGGCAGTTTAATACTGCTGCTAACAAGAGCTGACAGAGAATTAATACAAATTAAATTGGCCCTAAATGTGCCTGCAAACTTGTTTTCATTATTGAGAAAGGGACAGATAAGATTATTATTTATTTTTTTGGGTGGGATCCTCTCACCGAGAGGCTCACGCAATAAGCTGACATGAGTTATTTCATTGTTTTGAGCTTAATTATCTTTTGATAAATCTTTATGAGGGCGGTGTCGATGAAGGCAGGGACGAGGAAGCGTAAAATAAAACGGCTTTGACTGACTGATCGCCTCCGGGCCTCCATCCCCGTACTGTGGGGGTCTCATCTGTTCTGTTTCAAATTAGGTTATAATCATTTACAGAGGGGTATCTATTGCAAGAAAGATGAAGAGCGCTCCGCTGCGGTTTATCTCCCCACGCTGAAGTCATTCGTCATGTAGTAGCACCACGCCATATTGATTCGGCTTCATGCAGTTCGAAAGCGTAGAGGGGCTACAAGCTGCCCTAAATGAGTTAAAGCCAGCTCGGGAAAGCCACCGGAGAATTAGAAAGGAGAGCCTGGTCTCACAGAGCTCATTTCAAGACACCAATCACATCATATGTAACCCCCTTATGAATGGAGGAGCTCTATATCCATGTCCGCCTTTTTGTCTCCTACAAATGTACAGTACATGCACACATCTGCTGGAAATGTACTTTACAATGAGTGATCATGGAGATTGGATATGCCATGTTGGAACAAATGACCGAATGAATGAATTAGACCATCTTAATGGGGTTGTTGGCACAGAGTCGAAATCGGTACTGTACTTTTTAGTATTTTATGGATTGGAGACCAGAGGAAAAGAAAAGACTAAAAGCTCTAATATTGATCACAAAAAGCGGGAATGTCGTTCCTGAATTGACTGTTTTGGTTTGTGGATTCTTGTTTTCAAGAGTTTTGAGTCAGCGCTTTGGTCATCAACATCTTGATTTTTACCCTTATTTGGATGAAATGTGCTACATTTCCATTTCAGGATCTGGTACTCTTTAATTTTGACTTATGTGCAAGAGTTGAATTAGTACTTTGACTTTTACAAGTTTTAATTTTTATTTTTACAGAAATATCTATCTATCGGCATCTGAGTACTTCAGCCACCTCTGATTATGATGCAGGCGTTTCATGTATTCATGCTATTTAGTAAATGAATGCTTAAGATACTCCAGCATTGGTTTCACATAATCTCACAAAAATTCTGGTAGGATAATCGTATGAAGCATGGCAATCCAATCAAAATAAATAACTTTACAAAGATGAAAGATATTCTGCACTAATAACGTTATACATGAACATCAAAGTTTTGCCAACATTAAAAAGTGTTCGATTTAGAGCATACGTTTTCCATACAATTCAGATAAGCCTAAACATCGATCTTTATCGAGTGACCCAAAAATGACTTCATTAGGCTTAAGATTTAGATAAACATTGTCATTCCATCTGGTAGAAACTAAGCCTGCCCGACGCTAATATTACTTGAGACACTGGAGAGAAGCAATGTTTGGTTTTAACATCGCCTTTTTTTCTTCTTTTGTCACCAATCGCACAGGTGCGCCATTGCAGAGAAGTGTTCCAAATATATTATTTTCAAGGGTACACCATGTCTGTCTTTCACTGTGAAATGCGACGTCGGGAATGTCAGCTCAAATGTTCTTTTTTACATTAGTACTTGTCAAAAGTTTGCCATGCAGTGTCGATAATATATGTCGCATATCTCTTTTTGTGTGAGAGATAAACTCCTTTCACAAGGTCTTTGAATGCTTGCTTTTCATTTATTTTGTTGTTAAGGTGTTTTCTTTATTTTATACTTTTTATTCATTTTGTGAATTGCTAGAAATTGTTGAAGAAGCCCAGTATTGTTTCAGATTTTTGGTTAGAGTTATGAGCTATTCACAAAAGCCAAAGTGTGTGAGATTGGTTTTTGGAGTGGGGGGGGTGAATCAGAGGTGGACCATTGGTGAGACTGTGAGTGTTTTTTTGGGGGGAAGAGTAAGAGCGTTTATGTGAGGGTGAGAGGTTTTTGGTCAGTGAGATTTTGTGTGTGGGTTTGTGAAAGTTTTTGAGGGGGTGAATGTGAGAGATTGTTGGCGAGGGTGAGAGTTTTTTCTTCAATGTAAGTGGTTTTAGGTGAGTATGAGAGTTTTTTTTAGGTAAGTGGAAGTTTCTTTTGATGTGAGTGCTTTTTTTGTGAATGTGAGAGTTTGTGTGGGTTGTGAGAGCTCTTAAGGGTGAGTGTGAGAGTTACTGTGAGTGAGAGGTTTCTTGGTGAATGTGAGAGGGTGAGAGTTTTTTAAGGGGTGAGTGGGAGTTAGAGTTTTGTTGGTGAGCGTTTGGCAATTAATGGGTAAGTGTGAGGTTTTTTTTTGGTGAGTTTGAGAGATTTTTGGTGTGTGTGTGTATGTGTGAGAGAGAGTTTTTTTGGGTGAGTGTGAGAGGTTATTTGTTGAGAATAACAGATTGTTGGTGTGTTAGTCAGAGGTCTTTTGGCTATTTTTGGCCTATACGCCAGCTCATGTGGGTGGGCAGGTTCGCAGTGCCCTAACAGATGGTGCAATATTTCTTTATGTATTTTATAATTAATAGAGAGCAGTGATTTGATGTGTGGTTTCATAATCTTTTTTTTTTTTTGCAGAGTATTTTTTCTTTTTTCTCTGTGTTTTCTGCCCGGCGTCATGTTCTTTTGGGACACTATTACTGTGCTACCCAATTTCTGGCTTGCAACAATTGGCCGTGGACCACGGAAACTCAAAGAAATGCAAACATGCTAGCGTGTGCAATTTACTCTACACGCGCACACTCGTCAGTATGTATATTGCATATCTGTGGAGCTGCTGGCAAGACTTAACACCACCTCGCTTTCTTAATTCACGTCTGCACGTGACGCCGCTGGCTGTCACTTCCTTGTTAGCTTATCGGACAGCAAGATGAATGTGTTGCCTTGCGTGTTTCGGTCCAGGATATTATACAATGTCTGCTAGATTCGCTTGCGCTGCGTATGCCGAATAGACGTGTATGTCCTCCACATTGTCCGGTGCATGGAAATATGGAGAGCGCCAGTCATCAGTCTTTGTTCAAAGCTGCTATATAGTGAAGGCAAAGATGAATGCAGTTAATAGACTGTGACACAGCCATTAAAGACAGCTGTAATAGAAGCCCGCCCCCACACCAACTTGGGCATACGAGGGTAAATGTTTGAAGACCAGCTAGCTTTAAGGCTCCTGTCTCTTCTTCTTTCATTCCCATCATACTTCGTTTTCATCTCATTTTTATACCTCGTCACCTCACCTCCTTTATGGCCCCGCCCCAACCCTCCTCCATCCAGACCCTTCCAATTGCTGCCTTAAACTTGTCCTTGAAACCCCACAAGCCTCTTTGCCTGCATCAAACCCAACAGATAAGCAGTCTTGTTACCCTTGTATAAAATACCTGAAAGGAATACTTGAGTAAAAGTACAAATAACAGAAAATAACTTTGGTAGAAGTTAAAGACACATTGTAGATGTCAAATTAAATAGATATGAAAATATGAATGGAGATTTGCCTCCAAAAGAAATAATGTCCATAGCCTATGTGCCCTATGCGTTGCCCGTTGAGTGCGCCATCCTGTACGGTCGTTGACGGGCAGTGTCGTACCTGAACGAGTGCCGTAAGTTCATGAACTAGTTCATATTTTGGGTGAACTTGAACTGAACTTGGGTTCATTTCTGCCTGATGACCGTTTATGAGAACGCGCTCTTTCTGTTGTCAAAGAACTGTTTTCGAACGAAAACATTCAAGAGTGCCAGGTTTTGCTTAGGACTTCCGGGACAAAAGTCCCTCTGGACACACTTTATACGAGCCTTCATATGCCGGGGATGAATGCTGTATTTGGCAAACGTCATTCATGTTTACATTTGGCAGGCACGCCGCAACAGTCTGTGTGTCCGAGGTGCATTCAGGGGCGCTGTAGTATTTGTACTGCGAATGAGTGTCCGACTGTCCATTTCATTATCAGATGTTCTCAGGTCTTCTTGGGCATAAAAATATTCGCCTCACACCCCGAAGCAGCACAACCCCTCCATTCCTATATAATATTACCGTATTGATTGGCTAAATCCAACTTTATGGTCCAGTTCTTGAGTTTCACATGCTAATAGAGGTTGCATTATGTACAATCTTAGACAAAATCATTGGAAAATGGAGAATGGTTGTATTTTGTGCAGAATATCCACTTGTGACCACTGGGAAGAATCATGTCAAATGTTGCAGCACTGCTTTATAATATGCATCAGATATGTTTATTGTTGCTGTGACCCTCCTTTAATGTAAAACTACCTTTTGGCATAGGTCGGAGTGAACCACAGCCTCCTGCACCCACCACCTCAGGGACACAATTGCAAAGATGTAACATGATTGTTGTCATCTGGCGCTAGCCTCCGACACGCTTGACCGGATGCCACCTGAGGTCACCGTGGGACACATGGGAAGGGAAAAACACTCATGGATATCTTTTAATGACATATTGCGCTATTGTTATTGCACATCCCACATGTAACAATCACTTTATGACTTAGAATTACCTCCACCAATGAGGTTATGTTGTCAAATGTATTTGTTTGATTAAATGGAGGGGCTTCAGATAAAGCTGTTTGAAAAAAAAAATTCAATTTAGTGTCGGCCATCTGTCTAGGACAGTGAGACGCCTCAATTATTATATTTCACTTACTTGGTCCCAAAAATATTTATTTGCGACAAATAAATGTCCTGTCTCTCTTCATCTATCTATGGCAGTGACGTATAGTGACAGGCAGAACAATCAAATGCTCTCGTACTAGATGGTCGATGGTACAATTCATTTGTGTATCAACCTGTTGACATTCAAACAAGAGAATAATAGCATTGTGTTCAACTAAACAGGATTTCACACTTTAATAAGTACCTGGCATCCTTATTTCAGTATATTCCTATACTTTTTATGACATTTTTCATCGGTTAGTGTGCCGTAGTTTTTCCAATGTAAAATATGTGCCTTGGCTCAATAAAGGTTTGGAAACACAGCTCTAGGGTACCTGCTTCCAATTGGAGCTCTTTTGGGTGAATTCCCTTGCAGGAGTCACTATAAGTACAAGCCCTAGAATTCACCGAAAAATGGCTACTTCAAAACAAAACGGCTGATTTTCCATTTAATTTTTGCTGTGGGTGCTTCAGACTTTTTTTAAAAAAACAAATCTGTATCGTTATGATAAACATGTCCATCAAATCTTGTGTCAATCCGTCAAACTGTTGTTGATATACAGTAACAGGGTTTTTGTAATTGCTTGGTACCCAGGGACCTGAATTGTTGTTGTGATTCTATATTTTATATGTATGACTCAATTCTATAGAAAAGTGAATCACTTTGTGGGTCCTCTTACTGAGAAATGTGTGATATAAATGACATTGTACTACTTACTATCTAAATATATTTTCTAATATTAATAAGAAAGAGAGCAAGAGGACTAATGAAAATAATAAATTAATATTGTTTATGAGGAGGCGGCACGGTGGGCGTCTGGTTAGAGCGTCTGCCTCACAGTTCTGAGGACCGGGGTTCAATCCCCGGCCCCGCCTGTGTGGAATTTGCATGTTCTCCCCGTGCCTGCGTGGGTTTTCTCCGGGCACTCCGGTTTCCTCCCACATCCCAAAAACATGCATCAATTGGAGACTCTAAATTGCCCGTAGGTGTGAATGTGAGTGCGAATGGTTGTTTGTTTGTATGTGCCCTGCGATTGGCTGGCAACCCGTTCAGGGTGTACCCCGCCTCCTGCCCGGTGATAGCTGGGATAGGATCCAGCACGCCCGCGACCCTTGTGAGGAGAAGCGCCTCAGATAATGGATGGATGGATCTTTATGAGGACTGCAATGCTGCTATGAATTTCCCCCCAATAAACCCTTTCTTTGTCAGGTGTCTACTTCAGCAAAAGCTCTTGATATGAAACCATGAAACTGTGTGGCGGGCTGGGGCCAAGGAAGAACCTTGTTTATTTGTATTTTTTATTTTTTTTTTACACTTACTTTAGAAAAATTCCCTTACCATCATTCGGCAGGAATTTTAAAAACAATGGTGAAAATCTATGAAGGTGAAATTATGATTGTCAAACGTTTACAACTCGTATCACATATTTTTCCTGTTACTATGGTTACCAATATCCTTCCACACTATTGCAAGGTTATCGGTATCTCTTCTGACTGGAGTGGCCTGAGCCATTTTTAATCCGATACCACTTTCCCCACCTCTCTACATAAAACCAATCGATTCTGACTAAACATTCACAATTTCCTGACTTTTGGGCCGATCCCTCCAATGTGCGCATCTCTCCGGTGCTGTAAAATCCATAAGAAAGTTCATCATCTGCAGATATCGGTTTGTCTGTGTAATAAGAGATGTTTCTAACCACTGAGCACGGCATCAGCGCCTACTGTCAGCTCATCCACATGAATACTACAAAATTAAAATACTGCCGATGCCATGTGGGTTGTGTACCCCTTGGTGTTTGATACCAAAATATCATGCATCACATTACATTAAGGGAAGCAACGTGATGTTTACAGAGGTTATTAAAAACACACAATCTTAATATTCGTCGCTGACCGCTGCATTCTGCAAACAAGCATTTCACACAGTGAGGGAAGAGAAGGAGTTTTTCAACACTTATCAGACAGTTGAGCATTTAAGAGCATTAATAGATTTTCTTCTTCAACAATTTAAAATGCGTAAAAATAACAGACAACATGGGGACAGGCCAATAGTATTGAAAAATATGAAATTGACCATATTTGGACCTACGAGGTTTCGGCCTGATAGCGACGACTAAGTTATTGAAGAACTGTTGAGCAGTAAAAGTTGTAGTATGATTACAGTATTAAGGTTAAATCGGTCAGTGGTGTAGTGCTAAGTATGTCTGTCTAACAGTTCTAGGGTTTGGGGTTCCTGCGTGGAGTTCGTATGTTCTGTTTGTCTTCGTGATAAGTATACAATAATTTATGTTCAAGGATTTGTTAAAAACAACAGCAACCACATGGAATATCTGTAATAGGTGGAGATAAATTACTCAAAATATGCCTAATTTAACATACCTGTTTTTGTACTCAGGCCAAAGCGGTGTATTACTTTGGCGGCATCTTGAATTGAGGAGTTTCATTTAGACAAAAGTTATGCTTTGCCATCATCTTGTGGTATCTTGCTGGCAAGGAACTATGTTGAAGTGAGTTGAGGAGTTTAATTTAGACAAATGTCATGCTTTGCCTTCATCTTGTTGGCAAGGGAAAAAAAATTGTGCAATTATAAACCCTTTTGGGGGGTGTCAGTTACTTAGGGGTTTTTGCTATTCGGGGCAGGCCTTGGCACCTAACCTTGTGAAAAGTGGCCATTAACTGTATTTTTCTTGATTTTTTCTAGCTACTCCGGCTTCCTACCACATTCTAAAATCATGCCTGTAAGATGAGTTGAAGACAATAGGTGTGAATGCAGGTGTGAATAGTTGTTTGTCAAGTGTATACCTTGTCGCTCGCCACCTGCGACCCTGAGGACAAACACTATAGAAAATGGGTGGATGATGCTAAGTAACCCATGCTCACCCAGTCCGACCCACCTCCTGTCTTTACCTCGCTTCCTCACTAAAATCTGTGTTACGAGTAGTTGCTCTCCAGAGCACGATCCACCACTGTGGTGACACCTGCTCGGAATTTACTGGTAAAAGCGTTTCTTATTTTTCATTCATGTCGCACACATTGTGAAAATTGTGCTCTTCTGCCAACGTGCATGCACGCACATAGAGTGTGAAAGAAATTCTGCGTAAATATCACATTGTTAGACGATGAATTGGGCATCCGTTCTACAGTACTGTGCTGTATTAGTTTAAATAAAGAACTCCATAGTAGGCACTCGGAAAATGTTACTACGGCAGAAGGAAAGTGCAAACGCCACAGTAGCACTGAATAGCAGAGCAATCTTTATCTTCATTTGCACAATATAAATCGGATCAAATCTTTTGAAAAAAAAAATGTACATCCTCAAAGCTGTTAGCCTTTACACCGGTGGACGTACACAAAGGAGCGCTCAGGTTCACTTTGCTGTGCTATGTGCTATGGTTTGCCGTCATGGGGTCCTCACTTCTTTTCATTGTTCGGCATCTCTCAGTTGTCCTCTTTTCCTTGCGTGTCTTGTAACATGCTTGGCTCATAAAGCTGATTCTGATCAAGTTTTTTTGTAGAGTTGCAGGGGTTCACTCTTTTTCTCAATGGAGAACATTCTGAACAAAGCTAGCACTCTTTGTAGTTTCAAGGTTGAACATATGACAAAAGTGTATCTCTGATCACATTACGGCACCAATCAGTTTATGAAATCAGCCGCATGTGGCCTGAAAATAAAACAATGAATTGCCGTCATTGTAAAACCACACACAACCCCCCGCCCCCCCAAATAACTGTTGTTTGTTACATAGAAAACACTGACTAATGGTCCAAAGAGGTTGATCAAATGTCAAACCCAATGTATTAACCTGTGTTATAGTCCTCAATAATAGTGAAAATCCAATGTGTCTTGAAGACTGTCAAACAATTTTCAAGACCAGCTACTTTGAAGTGTATAAAAATTGATCTGTTTGTCATGAGAGCGGCGCCATTTGGGATTCGTCAAGCGTGAAATCTTCATGCAATGAGTGTATCAATCAGAAAAAGAAAAAAAACCCAGTGGGACAGAGATTGAAAGGATGATGGCAGAGGGGGATGAGAGTGAGATGAGCCAGATGCTGAAAAAGAACATTATTTTCATTTAAGTCATTGGCTCAGCTCTTTCTTGGTTCTCTTCAACAGAAGTCTCCCTCTGCAGAATAACAGCAGCTATGACAAGCAGATCACGTCACATAAACGAGTGTGTGATATCTGTTTGCCCCTAATAAACCCAGACAAATGCTTTGTATTGCACTATATTGTGAAATTCTTTGCAACAGCATCGACTAGTTGGCCCTTTTAGTTTTCTTTTGCTGAAGCTGCTTACCTCAGAAAGGAACAAACAGAACACAACAACAACACATCCAAGGTCTTTCCAACTTTTGAAGCGAAAACACAAGAAGCAATAATTTGTGATATTAGGGCATGTAATCAAATGTCACCAGCCTACATTGAGCCTGAACACTGCAGGTCTAAGTGCCCATTTCCAATGTAGTGCTTAATAGTTCCCGTAACCGATATACTGTTAATTCATGTATACTAAAACTTAAATAATTCATTCGCAACACACGTGCGCAGATGTCCAAAGTGCAACTACACAAGTGTGAAACTGGGAAGCGAAAATAAATAATATCTCCAAATTTCATGTGAATGCGGAAGAGCTGAAGCTGAAATGAAGTGTAATTGAATTGTTTGAATGGAGAATGTAAGACAAGGTTGAAGGAGGCAGTATGTATGTTAAAAAAAAGATCTTAATTTGGGAATTGTATTGTAAAAACTTGGTGAATAAGATAAATAGTTCTCACGATGAGTGAGTGGAATATTTTGAAGTTGGAAATGTTTGAATTGGTCAAGAAATGTGGAAGGAGGAGGTAAATATGTAAAATATCATTTAAATTTGGGAATTGTATTGGGAATTTTGCGAATGTTGGAATGTGGAATGTGGAATTTAATTCCCAAGATGTACTGAATGAGCTAACAGTTTCAATTTGGACTGTGAAAGAGAAAATGGTTATGGTTTTTTTGGGGTGGAATTCTGGGACAATTGGAAATGTCTAAAATGTGTAAAATAATTCTTTATGTGTCCTGAGCTTTGCGACTCTTTTGAAGTTTGAAAGGTTTGTTGAGAACTGTCGAAGGAGAAGCGTGTTGAAGAGCATTCACACAATCATCAAAATGGTAAACCTTTCAGTTACTTCACTAGCCTTGACTAACACCTCAAATTTACCATATTTGGACCAAATACCAATGGTCGACACGTGTGCAAAAAATTCCCAACCACAATTATTTCCCTTTTCATTTTCTCTTTTTGATATCAGAGCCAACATATTCACATCCAAACAAAGACAAATATGGTGGTGCTCTTTCATTTTTTTCCATCCACTTTTGTTCACAGTTCAACCTTGCTGGAGGTCTGTGCTTTTATGGCTGCCACAATCTGTTAGTTTTATGAAGGCAGCCACAGTAACCTCTATTGGATATCATTTACTGTACTTTTTACCTACTCCCGCGATGTTGTAGGACCAGCCGAACAAGTAAAACTAAGGTACTTTCTGGTAGGAGCGTAGCTGAGAGGGTTGAAGGGGAGGACATGTAACCCCCACTTTTTTTATCTTTCCATTTGCCCCCATCCCCACGTTTAAAGCCATTAAAACAATTGAATTCCATTTTAAGATGTCATAAAATGTTTTTCTGAGCTGCCCTTGAACGCATCATAAATAGTCGTCATGCGGACTATCAATCACATGCAGCAGATGCGACAGACATACAGCATGTATGCTGAAAAAGTGGTCTAAGAGGCAAAAAAACTTTGCATGGATTTTCCCAAACTAGCAATGTAAATTGAGTAAACCTGCTACACGTTGATACTGCAGCCACAAATTAAGACATAAGGTAAATGTTAAGGTATCAGTTCCAGAAACAAATCTCCAATTTTAACTGGTTCAAGGGGGGCAAGCTACAAGGTGTGAAAGTTGCACAGCAAAATATTGCCATTCCATCTGATTTGAGGGTCGAAGAATGGAAGCTAAATGCATTAAAATCCCCAGTAGTTGTAGTCAGCGGTGCCCCGTCGCCATTCCCACTGCCGGCCCATCTGCAGCTCGTCTCCTCTTCCTCTATTTGTCTTCGGTCTGGGATTGCAATGGAGAGAGAGCACCTGAAAATGAGAACAGAGGTAGAGAAATAATTGCTTTCTTGTCTTTTTGGGTCGGTCCCAAACAAGAAGGTCTGGGGGTGTCACGTCGCTGCATGAGACTGAGGTTATCTTTACAGCACAATCTGCTGAAGTAGCACATTACTGAATAGTGTATTAAAAGTTTGAAGCTGTGCTGCACCAAAAAAAAACATGGGCTGACTATAGCATTATAAAACACAATAGCCTCTATATATGATGACATTGACATTATTCCACACCTCCAGCATACAATGGTACCTTTAAATATGAGTTGAATTTGTTCCATGACCAAGCGCGTAACTCAATTTACTGTTACCTGTGTATCAGATCAATATTCCCCATTGAAATGAATTGAAATGACATTAATCCGTTCCAGCTCCACAAGCCCACCACCATTTTTGTCTGTTTTCAATAAAGGAAAATCAGTGTGTGTATGTGTGTGTGCGAGTATAAAAACACTAAAACCGAAATGAGCTGGTATTATAAAGAGTAATTTCTCTATGTTGGGACAAGCCGGAAGTCACAACAATTATGAGCATTTAAGGGGGCGTGGCCAAGTGAGTGACATCAGGAACATGACCTGTTAGTCTCTGTGTGAGCTTCTGGACGTCAGTTTCAGCAGACTGCAGCTGCTTGTGAGTGTTGTATTCACATTTTGTATTTGTGTTTTTGACTGTAAACTGTTGAAAGTGATGAAACCTGCTTATCATTCAGATTTTTGCTCACCACCCAAAGCAAAAAAACAAATTCAACCAAACGAATACCGTATTCAGGATCATCAAGATGATTGGAGGTTTTGTTCACAGGTTGGTTTGAATTTCAAAATAAAAGCCAAAACATGCAAACTTCCAAAACATTCTGGTTTTATTTTCACACTAGGAGAAAGCCAACAAATTAGCTTTGGATGATAGGCTGCCCATCTATTACGTGCTTAATTGACTTCCAATCAGTGCAACTAAAACATACCATCACACTCCGCAGTCTGCATCATTGCGCCAGATGATTTCATTTCCGCTTGAATTATTAGGATAACGAAAGGAAAGTGACTGACTGTGGGAGGGAAATCGACTCGATTTGTGTGCGCATGCATCTGTTTGTGTGTCCGGACAAATGCGGTGGGAATCTAATTTGAACTAAAACGTCGGTTTGGTAGCAATACAACCACTAAGGAGAACAGTGGTGGGGTGTAATGAAGTACAAATACAGTTTCGCCGAGGCTTTCACGTTGAATTCATTCCGTGACAAGGCTTGGAACTCAAAGCGCTTGTATCTCAAATCATCTTTCCCCATTAAAATGAATGGAAATGCCATTGATCCATTCCAGCGCCTCCAAAAACACAATTAAAAAAAAAAGATAAAGAAAAATAGCACTCTACAGTATTGTATGAAATGGAAGCAAGTGTGTGATTTTTGCTGATCCTGTGGCTGTTCGTCTCTCACACACACACTGTGTTCAAATGAAGATGCTGAACGTTTGCGTGTGTGTTTGGTTTTATGTAGATAACCTCCAAAGGCACCTGACCCCGAAGACATTTCCTTAGAAACCTCCACTTAGTCCACCCCTCCCTCTTCTTGACTCCTGCAGCCATATTGGCGATGTTTACATGAGAATGAACAGTTTTGAATTCAAAAACACCCCTATGGTCTGCCATTGTTGTTTTTGATGTATAAATGCATCCCTAAACCTACTTTTTCCACAAATGGCCATTTTCACTCCACACAGAAACGGCGCTTGTCTTCATTAGGGTTGCGGGTAACTGCAGCCCATCCCAGTTGACTGAGAGAGGAAGTACACCCTTGACTTGTCGCCTGTTAATCACAGAGCACATTTAAACAAACAATCATTCACACGCTCATTCATATCAATGGATAATAAAGAATCTTTCAATGAAGCCAACATATGTGAGTACCCAGGGAAAACCCAGGCAAGCACAGGACGACATGTAAACTCCACTCAGGAGGTCCGCAGTCGAGATTCGAACCCCAAACTCCAGAACTGTGAGGCAAATGTGCTCACCACTAATCCCTACATACAAACAATATGAACCCATTTTCCAAAAAACTTAAAATACCTCATGATCTGTTTTTAAATGTTTTAATTGCATCTCCAGCCCCAAAAACATGTTTTTTTTTTTAACAGGCATAATAGGTTTGTGGCGGCACGGTGGACGACTGGTTAGAGCGTCAGCCTCACAGTTCTGAGGACCCGGGTTCAATCCCCGGCCCCGCCTCTGTGGAGTTTGCATGTTCTCCCCGTGCCTGCGTGGGTTTTCTCCGGGCACTCCGGTTTCCTCCCACATCCCAAAAACATGCATTAATTGGAGACTGCCCGTAGGTGTGAATGTGAGTGCGGATGGTTGTTTGTTTCTCTGTGCCCTGCGATTGGCTGGCAAACAGTTCAGGGTGTACCACGCCTCCTGCCCGATGACAGCTGGGATAGGCTCCAGCACGCCCGCGACCCTAGTGAGGAGAAGCGGCTCAGAAAATGGATGGATAACAAGTTTATTTTCCACTCCTTCAGTGAATTCTTCAGAAGGAATGATTTCTAAGTACGTCAGAAATAAAGTTCCTTTCACAACAGCCAGCCTCTATGAAGAAGAAGAGACTGTCATTATGCTGTTCAGTGAAGCAGCAATATCTGGAGCGGCTTGGGAACATGGGGTGGGCTGGGTAGGGGTATGTACAAAGGCGCCATGCCCCCCTCTGCCTGTATACCTGCCCTCACTGTCTACCTGTATGCTTGGATGCATGAGTGTCTCCATCTGCATTGTCAGATGATCTGTCTGTCCCGCAGCTCTCTGTGTGCGCCGCACGCCGGGGTTCGAACTCACCGCTCTGAGACAGCGGGGCAGATAATAAGAGTGGAAGATTACTGGGACTCGCTCACTCGCTTCCTTCTCCTGCCTGTGTTCGCAACATGGCCGCTAATGTTGTTGAAGCAATTAAACTTGACTCCCTCCATCTCGCTGTCCCTCTCACCCACCATCCCCATCATTCCTCCAATGTTTTTTTTCTGACTTATTATTATAACGTATGCTCTTATCATGTTGTTTCCCGATAAGAACATCAGGGATCGCAGTTTTTCCGTTGCAACAAATTGGTTATATGTGCATGGGCCTGGCGTGAGTGAGGCTATGAGTCACCGACATTTTTTTCCCCCCCGTTTGGCCATTTCAGTGACGGTGGGCTTTAGGATCATCATCACTTGCTGTATCCCTGACTTTACATCAGGGGTGGGCAAACTTTTGTGCTCAAAGGCCACATTTGCTTTGTTAAAATGGATACATGGGCCAGGTCATTCATAGAAAAGTAAAAAAAAAAATGGTTTATTTATTTTATTTAATGTATTTTTATTTTAATGATAAAATAATAATGACTATGTTTTAATTTGATTAATAATTAATTTTAATAAATGAAGCAATTATTTAATTAATTAATTGTTAAATGTACATGTAAATATTTTATTTAAAATAAAAATGGGCCCGACCCAATAACTCTGCTCGTCCTGGTTGTGAAGACAATGTATGGATAGATTGATGTATAAATATATTGGTTTATATATTAACTTAAAGTGCTACAAGCAAACTTGATTGAACAGGATGAAATTAATGAATGGCATAGTAGACCAACACACGGATTCTTCATGTCATCTCATGTCAACAACAAGTGTCATTTATAGTCCATGCCTTCTATTACATCACATCAACATCTGCCTTTCATCCAAAACCTCTCCTCCTTTTCCTGTGCGTATGAAACCCTTCACAAAGTGAGGACTAACTACCTCGACAGTTTACAAGTGAGGACTAACTACCTCAACTAACACTCACACAAAAATGCTGGAAAATCTGAACTTCACAAAGCTAATTGTTTATCCGCTAGAAGGCCGAGGTTACATTTAAATGGATAATGTGGCTTAAGAGCCACTAATGGAGGTACTTTTAAGCATCCTTTATTAAAACAGACCTTCATTTATAGGTAGTTTGTCCTTCCCTCCGCTCTCCAACCCTTCCCCTCAGTGCTAATCCAGACCCAGTGGTGCTCATCCTGACAGCCAATGAAATTGAGTCTGGCACTCACAGCCCAACATTATTAGTGAAGGCACAAGAATGGCTGCCTCCTCATGCTGCCTCCGACTTATTCTCACTCAATGCTGCAGGGCTACAATTCCCTTTGACAGGCTCAAAGCCCACATTGTGTGCGTGAGTGTGTCTGCGTGCGTGCGTGCAGAGGCGCTCTCCTGCTAATTGCAACTATTAGGCCTCCAGGGAGCGTCTTTAAAGCCGAGCACACTTAATGAGAGCACAGTGAGATAGATGAGAGATTGTATTTCTCGTGTTGGAGAAGCGATCGTGTGACGCTCCTTGAGAAATTGAGGAACATTTGGGATATCAGTCAGGAGCTTCTCAACACTGCAAGTATATTTAAGAAAAAAACAAATAAAATCAATATTTATTTTTAAGGGGTGCTGATTAGGCATTTGTTCCAGACGATTAATCAAAGCTCACTCGGTCTTATAATATTGTTCTCACTGTAAAAAATGTTTCTTAATTCATTATGACCCCTGATTACAATGAATCCACACTAGCTATTAGAAAAAAGTCAGTACAGCCCTGTTAAAATACCAGTTTTTTCCATCCATCCATCCATCTTACCTTCCTTAGGTTTAGGGGTATATAACAGCACGCAACTGTGGCACATACAGTACATCATCTGGATCAGTTCAGAATCAAGATTTATTCCATTAAATGACAAAAAAATAAAATAAAAATCATACTCACCATACATGATGATGATTAACCGTAAGCAGATCGCTGTAGATGTTTTTTCCTAGTTGAAGTTGGATGTAACATGTTTTGCTCTGACCAACCAATCACAGGATGGAAAAAATGCGGGCCAACCATCTTGGACTTCGCCTTAGACAGACTTCATTGTTGTTCAGGTGTGCACAAGTAGCTATGGAACAAAATTTGCATTCGGCTCAGCGCAGGGTTTAAAATGTGTATGTATATAAAAATGGAAGAAATAAAACAATTAAAATGGACCCGTGAGGACGAATTTGAAATCTGGTTAAAGAGAGACTCCAATATAATTTATGTTACATCATCCAGCACTTATGATTCTCAAGGCCCTGGGCAGATGATATTGACATGGCAGCACATCAAGGCTGAAATCCGGTTGGATAAAATTTTGTTTTTAAAAAAGTTAAGATTTACACAGTGCAGCCAAGAGAAATGCTTCCAAATAAAGAGAATGGACTGAATATGAGTATGATTTCATGGAACGAATTTAGGTTGTAAATATAGGTCAGTGTAAGAGGCCAGCACAGAGCACCTTGCTGGCCCTGATCGTCCAGCACTGATCTAGACAAACAACCTGTCACGATCGCATTCACCGCATGTTTCATCATGTTGGTTAAATGGGGAAAACAAGCAAACTCCACACAGCACACAGCACCGCACTACAAATATTCTCAGTTAAGATAGGTTTTACCCTGCGAATTAACCTTTTTTGGGAGTTTTTTTCAAACCATCCTTTTTCATCTTTCTTTTAAATATCAACTGAAATTATGTGTCATGGGCAAATAATAATCACAGTGATATTATATGAAATATGATTGGTATAATTCCTTATACAAATCTTATATGGCCTCCACATTAAGAGGACAGACGTAAATTATCATATCCGTCTTGTATGCATACTGCAATGAATACTGTTTTACATTAGAGAGATGGAAGTAGATGTGTGGTTTTTAAGACGGCACGTGTCATTTCATCTGAGTGACTCACAACCTGTTTGATAAGTAGATGACACACACATTGTACACACGTGTGCAGAGTGAAATTCCAACGAGATGAAATGACGAAATGAGAATGACCTGGTTTCATATCCTTCAATTTATGCAAATGATTGGATGCTCAGAAGGTGTAGTGATGCTATTCTTGGACATATGGCCACCATCCGAACATGAATTAACATGTTCTGCTCTCACTGCGCTGGCTTTAATGATGAGGATGATGGAGAAACATTCACAAGCCATTCTCTCTCAGCTCTATTGTATCTTATACGGTAATGGAGTTACACTCATCATTGTCCAGGTCCAGCAGCACTCAAATGCGTCTTCTTAGTGCCTTCACAAATCCAGATGAATATATTCATCCCTTCTAGTCTTCTGGCTGTGTTCTTCTCCTCTTTCAGGATTACATCGGTTCCACTGTTGGCCGAAGGCTCCAATTTCGCTGAATCTCTTCATTTGGGATTTCTTCAGAAAATCCTTCTTTCTCACGCTAACCTTTCTTCCTCGGCCTTTCTTTAAAAGAACAAATCAATATGTGAACAAAGTAAAAAGTAAGGAAGCAGCTCTTGGCAACAACAGACAAAGGGGTCCTTTCCAACATATACCTCTCTTAAATTGATGCAGTTCTGGTTTGGGGTCTTTTCAAAAAGAAATCCTATTGTCTTCTTGCTTGCAAAAAATGCAAACAGCAATAAGGTTTGGTACTCAAACCAGTCAGTGAAGCAGCAAGAAACAAAGCAAACATTTATCTCCCCCTTTTTTTTAAAAAATTATAATACCCCAAATCCAATGATGCAGTGACGTTGTGAAAAACTTTGCAAATCCTTTTCAACCTATATTCAATTGACAAAGACAAGACATTTAATGTTCAAATTGATGAACATTATTGTTTTTTTTTTTGTTTTCTTTTGTTTTGCTTTGTTTTGTTTGCAAATATTTTCTCACTTTTAATTGCAACATGTTCCAAAAAAAAAAAACTGGGACAGGGACAACAAAAGACTGGAAAATTGGCAGAGTGCTATAAATATTTGTTTGGAGCTTTCTAGAGGTGAACAGGTTAATTGGAAACAGATTTGGGGTTTGTATAGCCAGACTTCAGTGTAGTATACAGTACACAGCATACTTGCCCAGCCCTTATTTAAGGCCAATCTTGATCGGTGCTGTCAGTGTGTGAGCTCAAGGCTTTGTTAACATTGTAATCTGCCATTGCTCTGATGGGTCAACTATAGCTATCCCGAGATGGGGGCTGCCTGTCAGATGTGCTGGGAAAACCAGTAACCATGGCAATATTTCATGCACGCTATCGTGATCTCTATACCATTATCTTTCAAACACATGCCAAACATCAACTGTACAATTGAATGCAAACACATGCTGTGTGAATTCAAAAGAGAAAATAATTGCATGTGTATGTCCACATTCTATTCAAATCCTTAAGTATTTTCCCTGAATGTTGCTCTCCTTCTTCCAGAATATTCATTTGTTGTATTTATTGATTGACAAAGGTGTTTAGCAACACTGTTGCTCACTCAAAGCTGTGAAAGAAGCCTTGCATTCCATATTCAATATGCTGCACGCTATTAAGCAGTTGCGATTTACAAGATGCCCTTTATAAAACTGTGTCAGGTATTAAATTAAAAGATTTTGTGTCATAACGTGTTGCCCTGCCGGCAGCAACACATTACCGTCAAGATATTTTTTGTCTGCTCAGTGCCAGATTGCACTTTCATAATTGCTGGGAAAGTCATACAAGAAAGCAACTAGTACTATCAGACAAGTATTTGTTTTACAATATACTTATTATTTCAATTGCCGTGTGTATTGCAACGTAGAGCTGTAGGCAGTCGTTGGAAGTAAGTACAAGTACAAAGGCTTCTTTACTGTTCTTGGACTTTTCAGATATCTGTTCTTAGGTTTTTCTGTACTTCATCAAAATAGGCTTGTTACGTGGATGAAGACACACAAATAAAACGATTTTGACTGATTGATAAAATGATGGCACGGTGGCCGACTGGTTAGAGCGTCGGCCTCACAGTTCTGAGGAGCGGGGTTCAATCCCCGGTCCCGCCTGTGTGGAGTTTGCATGTTCTCCCCGTGCCTGCGTGGGTTTTCTCCGGGCACTCCGGTTTCCTCCCATCCCAAAAACATGCATTAATTGGGGACTCTAAATTGCCCGTAGGTGTGAATGTGAGTGCGAATGTTGTTTGTTTGTATGTGCCCTGCGATTGGCTGGCAACCAGTTCAGGGTGTACCCCGCCTCCTGCCCGATGATAGCTGGGATAGGCTCCAGCAAGCCCGCGACCCTAGTGAGGAGAAGCGGCTCAGAAAATGGATGGATGGATGATAAAATGATTTATTGAGCTCTTGGGGCCCAACAGCAGATATAAAAAGTTTACACACCCCTGTTCAAATACGAGGTTTTTGTCACACAAACGAGACGAAGATATATTATTTCAAAACCTTTCAAACCATTAATGTGGTCTATAACCTAGAAAACTCGACTGAATAGTAAAATGTAATCTTTTTAAGAGGAGGAGCGACTTAAATAAAATACTTAAATAATGTGGTTGCACAAGTGTGCACACCCGCTTATAACTGGGGATGTGGCTGTGCTCAGAATTAAACAATCACATTCATACTCATTCTAAATGGGACTCAGCACACACCAGCCACCATTTAAAATGCCTCTGATTAACCCCAAATACATTTCAGATGGTTTAGTTGGCTTTTCCTGACTTTTTGTTTTTTTTTTTTTGCTTTCCATCATGAGTCTGAAGGTTTTGTGCTAACCATGTAGTAACTGACCATAACAAAATCTCCCAAACACATGCGGGGAAATGTGTTGTGTGCCAGGCTAAAAACCACAAGCTTCTGGCATTCAAAAATTAATCAGAAAAAACACATAGAGGAAAGGTATATTTTTTCAGTGGTCATCGGTAGCTTTTTCCTATGCAGGACCTGTCGTCAGTTCAGTCCGGGTTGCGCTGTCTGAATTTCACATGCAGCAAAGTTGTGTCCAGTGATTTTTTTTCTTCTTCTCAGTATTAGCACTATGCAAGTGAATGAAAGAGGGAAACTTTTTTGTGTGCAGATGTTGGTTTTTTTTCCTGTTGGGTATTATATTTGACAGTAAAAAGAGCTGAATCAGTACATCTACTTTTACCAGAGTATTTTTTACACAAGTATCTGTACTTCCATCTAAATAGTCTTAGTACTTTTTTCATCTCTGACTGTAGGATATCATACTAAAAAGGGAATATTTTTTGCTTTTATGACAGGCGTAAAATATTACAAATATTACAAGGTGTAAAATATTACAAATAATACAAATCTTTAGTGTTTTTAAGTCCAACATTCTAATGAATTTAATAGAATGTTAGCATGCATGTGCAAATCTTAATTTATGTCTTTTTATACAATGCGTCATTTTTATTATTTTCACAAATCAATTTCACATGGACACTGCAGCAGCCCTGCAAATATTTCCTCTGGTCAGGGATCAATAGTTCGATTGAATAACCGAAGACTGCTAATCCAATTTACTTTTTCTAACTGTGATCTATTTAAAACATGCTGAATTGTTTGGTTTCCATTCATTTAAAGTGGGCTTAATGACAGATAGGCGGTATCAGCGTCTTTGGGCTTAAATGTTATCACTAAATAGCATCTTACCACAATGCTTGACAAATGAGCTCAAACAAGATTTGCTATTAGCCTTACTCTGTTCGTCCAATAAACTGGAGTACTTTATAGTGTGTGTTATCATTGATACACAATCCTAGAAAGCATTTCTCTTTTATAAAAGAGCTTGAGATCCACTATCTGTATAAAACCGTATCTGACACTTATATTGTGTTAGAAGAAGCATCGGCAGTAGGGAATTAGCGCCAAACCACAGTTTTTATCTTGGATTGAGCTGCTTATACTTGTATGAATAGCTATTTTATTATGAGTAACATCATTTGGGATATCCACCTAGTTACCTGTCTATTGAAGGACCTAATGACTCGAAGCTCTCCTTTGTGTGTTTTAGCGACGTCATCAGTGTGACGTGAAGAAGGCTAGCCGCCTGACCTGGCAAACAAACCGGCTACACAATGCAACGTTTGTCTTCGTACGCTCAAAAGCACAGTCTGTTCTTGGAGGGAGAATGGAGGGAAGGAATAGGAGTTTGTGAAAAGATGTCCAAATACAGTGAACAGCTATGGTTTTTGGATGTTGTACAAAATTGTACAAAGGCCAAACAGTGCGAAAAAAAGCAAAAAACGATTTTCAATTTTAAAAAGCCCTTTTTATTTTTTTTTTTCTTGTGCCACTGATGGTGAGTCAGATTTACTCTTAGGAATGAAGACCAGCCAAATCCCCTTACATACGGTTTGGAAATAAACAATCGGATCATTCTGTATTTAATAAGGGTACCCGCTAACGTTCCATGATCCAGTTACATATGGATCTCTGCCTCCTCTTCCGCATATAGAACCGTTACCTTGAAAAACGATTGTGCTGCGTTCAAAGGAAACAAAAGGAGCTGCTTCGATTAGACAGCATCGGAGTCGGCCCACACCAGCGCAGACGCCCCACTTTTAAATGCGCTGGGGGTACACGAAAGTACCCAAACCCCAGTCGAGCCCGCCTCCTCACAGAGCTATGCCAATCGCAGTGCTGGATTTGCACTAGTGCGAAAATAGAATTGTGAAAATAGAGCCGTGTGTGTATCAAGGAAAATGGTGCTAATGGTGGGAGTCTTGAAACTGTAGCCTACATGACATGAATATATAATATGTTTTATGGGACAGAGAACTGTCTTTGTTTTCATTACATTTGCACAGATTCCCACAAAAATATGCACCCATTGCTCTTTGATGGGTTACCTCGTGACAAGCTGCTGATACATTTGAAAAGGTCTGTTGTTCATTACTTGATATAGACAAATATGATGATATTCTTGGCATACAACATACAACACATTATGGGTACATGGAAAATGGAAGACAGTCCCAGTATGGACTGAATAGGGACAGGGAAATCTTGTAAGAGTTTTTCTAAGAGGAGGTTAAAAAAAAAAAAAAAGAGAATCTGTCTCAATGCAAACGATTTTTTTTCTTTTCTTTTCTGCAGTGACGCATGATGTGTGCTGCAGGTTACAGTGTTAAGTGTGTGCTGAATTATTAAGGGTAGGAGGTCAATACGTACAACATGAGCACAAGGGCCTTTAATCTGTGCCGTCCTGAGGGAAATCAGCCTTTGAATGGACAAAACATGGCCAATGCAGATCCAAAGGTCTTGCATGCTTTGTTACTTGAATAATGTTTGCATACAAACATGCATGCATTGTTTATGGTATAGGTTTTTACGAGGCCACACCACGGTTTTCATTTTATTGATCATATCTAATACTGACTTTATTGTTGCAAAAATACTGTAAATTCCAGCAGAATTGTGAAAAAAACAAGATTATGCACATATAAACGCATCCGTTTCATGCGTCATATCACCCAGTAATAAGAGTTTGTATAGATTGTCCTATATCCCATTCACTTAATAGTTTCAGAATTTGAGTGTAAAGCAGAACACCCTCTTGAGAGGAGAACAAGAGACAGAGAGAGAGAGAGAGAGAGAGAGAAACAGATTGTAATGCATTTTAAAATAGGTTTGTTGGGAAACAATTACAACGTACAGATCATATTTGTGGGCAACACGGTGCTGTAGTAGTCAAGAATTAAAGAAACACTAGGAACAAACTCACCGACATAACATGACAAGGTATATACATGGCTACAGAAACAACAATGAAGTGACAGACTGAAAGAAAGAGAACTAAAGTCAAACTGGTGAGAGAGCGAGGCACACCTGGAGAAGACATGAGTGGCTGGAGGGAGCTGATTGGTAGACACAAGGAACAGGTGGAAACCAAAACCTAACGAGCAAGGTAAGAAATGAACATGGGACACAGGAAAATGAGACAAAACATAAAAAAAAGCTCAATATAATTTAAAAAAAAACAACAGCTCATGACAGTCTTCCTTTTATTAACCAAGCTTCATATCAAATACAACAGATAACAGGTTTTAAATCTGCTTTTTTTTGGGCTATGATTTTGTTGATGTTTTCTTTGTAATTGTTAAACCGTTGTTTCATCACAGACATGCGTATAATATTTGAAATAGTAGTAATTATGCTTTGAAGTTGTCTCTACATACACGCAACGCTGTTACTGAAATCTTTTTAGCCATCGAGAGGAAGAGGAAAAAAAGGGAGCCACATGACATCATCAAGCTAATTGCTCTGACCATGGGTAGACCTAAGGTAAGTCCTCTCTTCTATTTTTCATGTTTTCACTGCTTTTCACTTCATGGAGTGTGTCACTCAAACAAATGTTACCCTGTTACTCGCATTGTCAGAAACAGACATTAATATCAAAAGTTTTGTTCTTTTTTTATTCTTTAGCTGCGTTTGTTGTTGACCACTTAGCATGGCAGCTAACACAGCATGTTGAGCAAAACTTTAACATTAGCATTAAATCATTGCAAGCATTGCAAGAAATGTTTGTTGGAATATGTCTCATGGTATAATGAAAGTTTTTTTTTAATAGTCAAGCCTGACCCTAGATTTAAATCAAATTGATAATCTGATTGAATCTTAGTCAATCAAACAGATTTCAAGCGCTTTTGCAGAGCAGAGTGGGCACATTTTTCCCAATTTTTTTCTTTTTCCATAAACTGACATTTAATACTGGGGTTTTATCTTTTCATGTCCACCTTAGCTGCATGGTGAGAACTATTCATGTTCAAGCATAAAATAATGTTTTTCCAAATGAGGTTGCAAATGGATTTAGGGGTCAAACTAGTCAACACTATCACTATTTTTGCTTGGCATTTGCTAAAGAAAGTGGAAAAGGAACAACAGCACCTCTTTCACTGGCTCGCTATTCAACACCGCTCTCAGAGAGGCCAAAGAAACGGCGGACACACCTTTTTTTTCTCCTTTTCTCCCTGAGGGGGAAAGTCCCTCACATCGAAGCTCGCGCTGAAAGGTCAAGCCACTCGCAATTTGGTGGAAACTCCACACCGCAGCTACACTTCAGCAACAGGGCGCGCTCTGTCCCGTTATCTTCTCTGTTAAAATAACATTTTCAAAACAGGTGATGGGATACGCAGCCCAAATGTTTGCAGAATGTCAGGACAATGTTTTGACCTTTGTGATGGGCGTGAATATAAATGGATATCTTATAGTGTTGATGTCACAAAGGCAACCTTTTGTCTTTTGCATTTGTGGTGGCCTTTTGCTGTCACACTGCTCTGTATGTGTTGAATGCACCCACTTTGAACATTTAACCACTTTAAAGCCATATAACCCCTTGACATTGACAATACATAACAAATATCAATTGTCACTGATCAGCGCTTCCAAAATGTAACACAGTATTACAAGTCAGTGTCCTTTGAAAGTATTTTTTAGGGCTGTAAATTGTTTAAATTTCACAGTTTCATCTATATTGCGGTTAATCAAACAAATTGTGAACTTGGAAATGACACATGCTGAATAATCAATTTAATGAAAGGAAAAAGAGTTTATTCTCACTCGTTTAACTCTGGCTTAAGTGGTAGTGTAGTGATTACAAACAATTATCCTTATAGTGCTGTTTAGGGGCTCGACACCATCATCACTTAGTTTGTTAATCAGATGTGGTGGCTACCATATGCCAATTTTATTAATTGCTCTATGGAATGGTTACAATTGTTGTCTGAATGCAGCCAAGCAGCAAGTGCCCACATGTGTGATGAAACCTGGAAAAACGATGTGGGCAATTTAGTTGGATTTTATAATTACATGCCATTATTATTATTTTAAAGGATGTACAACTGCAACAGAGGGTAACATTTCTGGTATGCAGATTGTTTAAAAAAAAAAAAAAAAAAAAAAGATGACTCATTACAAAATGTTGTAGAGCAGTGATGTAAAAATAAACGACTGAGATAATGTGGTTGCACAAGTGTGCACACCCTCTTAAAACTGGGCATGTGGCTGTTTTCAGAATTAACCCTCACATTCAAATGGGAGTCAGGACACTGCCACCCATTAAAATCCCTCAGATTACACAAAATAAGGTTCATATGTAGGCTTTCCTCACATCGAGAGTGTCCACGTTTGTGCGACCACATAATCTAAGTTGTTTATTTTTACTTAAGATTGTTTTTTTTTCATTTGAGTTGGGCAGGTTATATTAATGGTGGAAAAAGTTTTGAAATGATTTATCTTTGTCTGTTTTTTTTTTTATATCACAAAAAAGTGGCATTTGAAAAGGGGTGAGTAGACTTTTTAAAGCAACTGTGTGAATGACTTCCAGTGGAAAAGCTGCTGAGCATTGTCGTGTCTCTCCTCCCCACCCGAGATTCACACTTTGTGCGTGTCTGGCTGACATTGATGGGACTTTGTTGACATGCCACGGCAGCGAGGAGGAGAGACGGGAGGCGAGGATCAAGCAGTACGGCGGGAAAGAGAAGCGTTGAGGCTGCAAGCGGCCTTTATCACCTCCAAGCACATTGGGGTGCCAGGTTATTGTGTCATCAACGCAGAGCAGCTGAACCTTGATAATACTTAAATTATGTACGACGTGCAGGCACCTGCGTTTGGCAAAGTGTTTTGCCTTTGACAGTCGGTGCTATGATCTGAATCAAAATTATAATGTGTATGTTATCGAAGTGCTTATTCATGCAGTGTGTAAAATAGAGAATATCTCAGTTTTTACAATTTGAAGTCCAGAGAAGTAATTGGATTACACTGGATTTGACCCCTGCCATTGGCTGGCAACCAGTTCAGGGTGTACCCCCCCCCCTTCTGCCCGTTGATAGTTGTGATGGGCTCCAGCACTCCCGCGACCCTTGTGAGGATTAGTGGCTCAGAAAATGGATGGATGGATGGATTTGACCCTTAAGCAACATTCATAGATCATCAATCTTTCAGCAATTGTTTTTCTTGGACTAAGCAAGAACACCACATGATTTACTATATTTGTAACACTGTGATACAAGTGTTAGAGTTCAAATTACTTCAACAATATATTTCTCAGACACCTGGATGAAACTTAAAGATGATTAAATATTCTTGTAAAAAAGGAACAACAACCATACATCAAAAGCAGCATACACAGTGGTTGTTCAAAGAATACTTCTCTGACCTTCTCTTTTAGACCTGTGTAAGTCATGCCTCACTGACTTCCCTAAACATGGACTATCCTCCACTTGGCTACCATTGTTGTCTCCTATCCCAGGAAGAGGGCCTTGTCTGACTTCATCATTCTCTGATTTAATCACCAGCCACAAACATACTCGACAGTCTAATCGGTCATTAGTCAGCACTAAGCGAGTCACGTGAGAATTAGGTTGAATGTCATACAGTATGTTTACTTTCCAACCAGTCACAATCAATCTACTGATCTTCCAACCTTAGAAACGTAGAACAAAAGAAAACAACAAGCAAACAAAATTGTGTAATGTTGGGTGATGATTACAGTGTAAATGATCCAATTGGCTGTGGCTGGCGAAGAATATCAAATGAAGGTTTTGGATAAAAACCTGGGTGGACAAACTGAAGACTGTATTGTTGTATCGTCTTTACAAGGTGACATCACTAACTTGCATGCCTATTATAGCATTTTACAGGTCCATTTTTTTATTCTATTCTTATTTAACCTTTATTTATCCAGATAAGGACGCTGACCTGCAATGTGTTCAAATCGTCAGCCAGTCCTTTATTATTCTCTGCTTGGTGGAATGATCGCTTGTATTTGGTCAGTGATTGTAATCCTCACCAAACTGACACAGTCGTTAGCAGCAAACTGTTTTTCCATAATTTCTCTTTGTGACGTTGATTGATTTTGTCAGATGGTTTCTGGCCTGATTGATTGTACACGGCTCTCCCCGCCACTCCGATAGACGTCCTCTTTAGCCTGGCCAAGTTTGGCAGTGGACCACAGCTTGTTGTTATTGAACGTGTAAAATGTCTTTGTTGGTACACACACATCTTCCCAGAAACTGATTTAGGATGTTATCCAAGCTGCCAGTTGAAGTTTCAAAGTCATTCCAATCTATGCAGTCTCAACAGTCTTGAAGTTCCATCTTAGCTTCAGTGGTTCACCTAAAAAAACTACAAATACAAAATACTTTAGGTGCATTGAAGACTCTAAGGCTATGTTCACAAGACAGGTCAATTCCAATTTTTTTGCCCAATGTGACATATCAGATTTTTTTTCATGTCAATGTGAACAGTACAGTTCAGATTTTTTTTTTTCATATCCGACCCAGACTTCTTTCATATGTGGCTGTAAATCTTATATGTATCCGACGTGAGTGCAGTATGGACGTTCACGGAGCATGCATCCAACCTACATGACATCAAAAGGCAACAAATATCACAATTGTTGGACAAAACAGACATGCCACAAAACTGCAATAGTGAGCGAAGCAGTGAAAAGAAGATGCTTAAAACTGATAAATATAAGAAAATGTTGGCTTCAGTTGCACAAAATCCATGAAATCGCCACAAATGCGTCATGACGAGACCTCTGCGAGGGGCTGCATTTACTTCTGTATACACACTGCCTCGCAGTTGGACGCATGCACAATGTGATGTCCGGTCTTGTGTACATGCGTGTAACGTCACGGACGTGTTCCGTCTGCAACGGAAGCTGCATTTCTCTTCGTAATGTGAACGATTGCATAAAAAGATTGGATTTAACAAAAAATCCATATTGGGCTTCATTTCCTGCAGTGTGAACATAGCCCAAGTTCTCCATAGGTTTGAATGGGAATGTTTGTCTACATGTGTGCTTTGATTGGCTGCCAACACGCCCAAAGTGTACTGTGCCTCTTTTCCAAATTCAGCTTAGCATAGGCCCCATTTGAACTACAGTAAATAATGAGGAAAAGTGCTATCGAAAAATGGATGGGTGGATGATGTAAATCTGAAATATGCCCACCTAATTTGTCCCATCCAGGTGAGAACAAGTAAATAGGCAGCTAAGAATGTATCGGGAAGAAATAAGACAAGTTGAGTCATATAGACCAAATGGAAGGATGAAATAGTTGCAAAGTCAGCAATGATAAGGTAGGTGGGTGTGTGCGTTAGTATGTGTGTGTACCCTGTATATCGTCCACATTGAGTAAGGATCCCCGATGGAATAGCTTCATCTATCATCTCCTAATAGTGTTGGCCCCGAGTCAAATTTTTGGAGATATCTCTCTTTCTCTATCATTATGACTTAATGACTCCTAGATGTGTCTCCTTTTAGCTCTGCATGCTTTCTCGACAGTGATATTTAATGCTGCTCTCCCACTACATTTGGCAATGTAGGCTTGCCTCTGCAGGGTATTTGCTCCAGCCGACTCATCACTGTAAGGCTTTTCCTCATAAAATCCTTATCATGCACTCTCATAAATGTTGATTTTACTGTGATAAAAGCATGAAAGCGGAAGAAAATGTCACACGATAAGAGGCCATTTAATATTCTTGAAATGGTGGTTACAGTAAATAATTGAAGGGGGTGGAGGAGTCAGATTCAGAAAAATACAATGCAGTAAACCCTCACGTATTCGCAGTTTGGCATTCATAAAATCACCTATTCACTTTTTATTTTTTTTTTATTTTTTTATAAAATACTTCTTGTGGCACCTTGGTAGCAAGGAACTATGTTGAAGTGAGTTGAGGACTAAATAGTGCTTTGGCATCGATAGGCAACTTTACACCTTTTGGGGATACAGCACTCTTGGATTTTTGCTTTTTGTGGCAGGGCTTGGTCCTTCGCCCCCGTGAATTGCTGGGATGGACGGTAACCCAACAGAGTTTTATTGATGTATAACATTATAACATATTGTTGGCAATCAGAGCAGAGTTGGCAAACAAACTGATTTATGATCTAAATTGTAAGTGCTTCATAATGTTAATGAGGGGTGAGGGTCACTCCTATATCTGGACCTAAACTGTGAGCACATTGATAGGGCTGTCCTGTGGTTAACAGAACCGCCGAAATATGGACACTCATACGACCAGCCTTCATTAAAGTTGCCTGCCCGAAGCTTTAATTATAGGATTAAAGTACAGGGTTCTTGGGTGCAACTGCTGACACACACACACACACACACACACACACACACATCTCTCCAAATTCTCATGTCAACATAGTCTTTCCCTCCCCCTAGGCAGGCTGCTGTATGCAATTGCAGGTTTTGGAACCAAGTCACAGGAGGCAAGCGAGACATCACTTGGGCGAGCGCAGTCTTGACCGATTGTCTCGCAAACACTTGCACAAATAAGCCCAAGGCTATTGTGTCACTTCCGCAGTCCGATAGCAGACAAGGCCAGGCTAACACGAGAAGGAAACTCTTCAGTAACATCCCGATAGACACGTTTCAGAGCATTTTTTTTTTTGTTTACTTCCAAGCATTGCCTTAGTTTATTCTTTTAGCTGTGCAAAAATAATTAGTCTGCCACTATGTGTGAGTGCTGCATGTGTTTGGTACCATTGTTTGTGTAAACTATGGAAAGCTGTTTGGGCATCAAATAGATAAATATCAAGAATATCAAATAAATTCTCAAACAGCTTTCCATAAAGCTGTTTAGTTGATATCCTTGGTATCTAGTTAAGATGTACTGGTACACTTATCCCAGGTAACTTTGGGCAAGATGCAGGGTACATACCATCCTGGACGAGATACCAGACAATCGCAGGGCACATTAAGTAAAAAAACATTCACACCTATGGACAATTTACTTCAGTTAACATAACATGCATGTTTTTGGAATGTGGGAAGTAGCTGAAGTTACAGAAGACGGACTGCCCAAGCATGGAGAGAACAAGCGAATCCCACACAGGAAGCCCCTGAGCCGAGGTTCGAACTCCGGACCTCTCAGCCATGAGGTGGGCATGCTAACCTTCATTCCATGTTTATTTTAAACATGTAGAAATGAAAAGAAAAATGAAAAAGAAGTAAACATATACCATAGCAGAGCCATAAAAAAGATATGAGCAAATGAAAACAACAAAAAACAATATACAGTGTACAATACAATTTACGTGTCTGAAACTAATTAATTCACACTTAATTGCGATACATTTTTCTCTGCTATTTACGGATAATAGGAACTGAGTCCTGCTGCAAGTAATCGCCTTCCCCCTAAACAATTTTCGAATTGCCTATAGAGCCCACAAGATGGTGGCAAAGCACTACATTTCTATTAGACAAGGCTTTGGCCTGAGCCCAAAGACAGTGACTAAGTGGGTTTTTCAGTGTATGACGGAGTATACTGTAGGTAAAGAAAACAACAAGGAAGTGGGGCAACACTGTCATATAAAAATAGCAAAATAATTCTTTGAATGGCTTTATATGCATCTAAAATTACTGACACCAACTCCCAAACATTATGACTAAATAGAGCAATTTTTGACAAATGTTTTGTGGACTGGATTGTGGGAGAAACCGCCATTTCCAGTTTGAACTTTTTACTTTACCTATACAGTGTTTTCCTGCTAATTTCCTGACAGCGGATGATGCAGCATATTAACATTAAATGTGAGAGTAAAAACAAGACAGAAAGCAATCAAACGGTTGGTGCGTACTGTGCAAAATACTGAAGTATGTTTAATTGCCATTGTGTCCTACTAAAGAATTCAGAAGAAAACTACTCAGATTATTTTTAAATCCTCTGGGATCATTTTAAAGAGCACTAATTTGTCTATGAAAGTTGCAATTGCTGCACAACTGATGATTGACTAAACAAAAACAGACTTTTATTCATTCAAATGCTTCAAGGAAATGGATGACAAAGAATTAAGAGAAGAGCCTCTGGGGGTGGCTCAAAGCAATTTGTAGCAAAGCCTCGTGAGATGGGCGTGTTTTTACGAAGTGATTATTATGACAGTTTAAATGTGTGTGTGCTCACACAGTCTGCTTTGTGAAGTAGCTGCTGAAGGGAGGAGGGATGAGGAGAGAAAGAGCCAAGGGCAGCGTGAGGCTTATTGGGGCCAACAGAGGCCATTGTTATCTGGAATATCAATTCAAACGTTCTGTATCAGATGCAGCTGCTCAACGATGGAAATTAGACTTGTTCCTCGCTAAACTCTGGTCACGCCAAGGGCACATTCCCACAAATGAATGGGCACAGGGAATATGGTGGCGCTTCTGATGCTGCAAGGGCGGCTCGGTTGGTCGACACAGAAGCGCAGCGCCAAAGATGACTCCTCATTTCGCTTTCCACCCTTCTTGCACTAATAAACACGTGGCTAACATTTTATTTCCATGCATTTCATTTCATGTTTTCATTTGAACGTCAACTAGAAGATTGTGTGATAAATCAGTTGAGCTGTGGTTTGCTATTCTACTCTGGAAAAAAACCAAAAAAAAAAAACAACTTAGGTTTTGATATTATTTCACTTCTGTGTGAAAGGAGACCTTGGAATATGCTCTTAGTAACATTACAATATTTTATGTGCCAGCCATGAGGTCACTTGTCCTAATACTTGAATACTGTACACACTGACAACAGCTATACTATATACAGTACAAACCCACTAATCAAAACATAACTTCCCTGGTGGAGGTAAAGCTGTTTTTTTTTTTAAAGTGACAAAAGTGTCATGTTATGCCATGTTAATCAGTATCTAGCCAACCTGAAAACCCTCATGTTGATTAGAACCATCTTGTCTCCTTGTCAGTCTTGATCCAGTAACACACCAGTAAGCATTCCGTGTGACCACGAAGCTGTGAATCCCGCTCTCCTCTGTGCTATCTCACTAGGATCCGCTGTGGAACATCCAGGATATAAATCTTGTGAATTTACAACCTGTGCTGCAGTCAGCTATCTGTTCCGATGCCCTCCACCTCCTCCTGATTTTGTCTGTGTAAAGCCTGGTCGCCTTTAATACTGTTGTCACACCACATATCAGTGCATGCTGTTTGCGCTGACACTTTGTTACTGTATGGCAGTCAATGTGATAAGGACCTCTGAAGGAAATATATCAGGCACAGAAAATCTGCATTTGGATACTGTTTTAGACAAGCGGAGGTACAGCAGCTAGTTTTATGTAGTAAGTACACCCCTTGCATTTTGTTAAATATTTTATTACAGCTTTTCATGGAACAACACTTTTTTTGTAAAATGACACTTTGTTGCTATGTAAAGTAGTCACTGCATAACAGTGTAAATTCACCGTCACCTCGAAATAATTGAATGCACACATTCATTTGTAAACTGCTGGCAACAAAAGTGAGTACAGCCCTAAAATGTCAAAATTATCCTAATTGGGCCCAATAAGCAATTTTCCCTCCCCTAATGTCATTTGACTCATTAGTGTTACAAAGTCTCAGGTGTGAATGAGGAGTACGTGTGTTAAATTTGGTTTTATCACTCTCATACTCTTACAAACTGGTAACTGGAAGTTTAACATGACACCTCATGACAGAGGACTATCTGAGAATAGTATCTCAAAATGTTATATATCACAAACAAATAATTTGAGATACTAATTTGCATTGCAAAATGTGATGTCACTCAGAAAAACAATTAGTGATTCATTTAAAACTTCAGAACATTTTTAAAAAATCATCCAGCAGATACTTCAGATACATTTACCTGACAATGTCACAAGTTGGCCGGGTCACTTGCTGCTAGGCAGGATCGTAGATCACTAGGGGCTTATCGAGCTGCGCCCCAGAACAAACAGCTGGAATTTTTTTCCCCTCCAAAACAACACTGTAAAGGTTGAGACATGTTTACAGAGTGACGTGGTACACATGGCTGACTTCGTGCAGCTAACATGGGATCGATTTCCGCTCACTGACATTAGGTGAACAATTGTGTCTCCGTTTGCCTGCTGATTTACTGGTGACCAATCCAGAATATATCCCCCCTCTTGCTCAAAATCAGCTAGACGGATGTGTAGAGAGAGTGCAACCTCCCCTTAAAACAAACGCTTTACCTCTACTGTAATGCAGTGGTTCTCAAACTCTTCATACCAAGTACCACCTCAAAAAATACTTGGCTCTCCATGTTCCACCATTATGACCAACATGAAAATACGCACATAAAAGTTCAATAAAAAAACATACTTAAATATTACAAAAAAAAGTTATACTTTAAATGCAAATAGATTGTACTTAGTAAAAGTTAAATCCAACCGCTCTGTATTTAACCCCCAAAAAATAACAGGTTGTAGGCATAGTTACGAGTTTCTTTCAAGTATGTTTGCTTATATTTTGTTTAAAATAATGTATCTTGTATTTAATGCAGTGATTCTTTCTCATACCACTAGAGGGAGCCCACGTACCACTAGTGGTACTCGTTCATGCCTCACTTTGACGATCACTGCTCTGATCGACATCTGGTTTTAAGAACCCCCCCCCCTCCCCCCATTCATCCATCCATTTTACACCATGAACTGGTCGCCAGCCAGTCGCAAGGCACATATAGACAAACAACCATTCACACTCACGTTCACACCTACCTCCAATTTAGAGTCTTTCATGCATGTTTTTGGAATGCGGGAGCAAACCGGCGTACCCGGAGAAAACTCACGCAGGCACAGGGAGAACATGCAAACTCCACACCAGGCGAGGCCGGATTTGAACCCGGGTCCTCACAACTGTGAAGCAGATGCGCTAACCAGAGAGAGTGAGATTTATTAATTTAGTGGGCTTGCCAGCAGTTATCCCACAACAATCCATTCCTATTAACATATCTAAGGCTCTAACGTTGTTTAACAGCAGATGAGAAGAGTTTTCTTTATTTTTTTTATAAAAAAACACGAATGTCACAGCCTTGCATCCAAACGAGCTCGTCTCGATTCCCGCCGAAAGGCCGGGCTCCAATCACATCAGACGGGGCCTTGTGAGGAACCACTGACCCATCGACCGCTGTGATCCATGGCTGAATGACATCAATACGCATTCATCAGGGATTGTTTCACTTCAGGCCAGTGGGCCGGCCACAGACTCGCGGCTGTCATGACGTGAGGACAGGCAACAAATATCACTTTGTCCTCCACACTGACACCAAACACCATGATGGGGGAGTCAGTCCAATGGAACCTTGTTGGAAATTAGATACTGGTGACCTTCATATGGACAGAAATGACCAGAACTACATACTTTATTCTAAATCTAAATTTAGATCATAGAACATTACACTCTTAATCATGTTGACATTTTACAAAGCTGGTTATATATTCATAGGCTGTAGTTAAAATCAACATTAAAGGGAAGTTTGCAGTTTTACAACTGTTAGCAAGATTTGACGATATGGACACTGTACGGTAACGTGCACTGTAAACAGGCCAAGCCTGCTACGTTGGTAGCACAACTTAATCGTAATGGAATGTTACTATTGGACAAAATGTTATCAGTTTGAAGTTTTCTTTTTTGGGAACGCCCACACTATAGCGTGCCCACTATAAGTTTGCCCAGGAGTGAACGGCAAATGGTTGACACTTTGTCAGTCCGTTTTAACACAGCCTTCTGTTGAAATCTTGAACCCACCGATTAATGTCCCCTCATAGGATTCCTTCTGTGTCTGACACAATAAATGTGACACTCTGTGCGTCCCTCTGCACTGTTATACGGTCCAGCCCGGTGCAGTTATGTTCAGCTTCCACTTGTTTTATTTAGCGTCTCGATCAGCCTCATTAGTATTTCCAACGGCTGTTTTGCTCGAAAGTCATCTCTACTTTGCTCCCTTATAAATCTTTCAGTTTTAGCAGTACCTGTATACAACCGCCGCTCTCTTAGGCCTGCTTCAATTACGAGATAATCTAAGATGTAACCACAAACAGCATGATGGCTCACTCGTGCATGTACGCCATGCAAGCTCTTTATTACGCGTCCCCGCTGCCCAGTTAAAGCAGCCGGGAAGCATGTGTGGAGCCGTAACACGGTGCCAATTAGCCATGAAGAAACTATCGCTCTTGACTAGTGGTCAAGTGTTATTGGTGCTTTCATACATTTGTTTGTTTGGGTAGCGGGAGGCCACCTCAGTCATGAAAGCAAGGTGGCTACAGGCGAAACACTTACCCTGTCATTTACCCTCTTATACGCCACAGCAGCCCAGGAGAATTACAGGCGAATAATGAAAAATATATAGATATATATCACTGTTTTGTTGACAGGAGTTGTTTTTCAAATGTAGTACTTTGTTCATGCGCTGTATGCTTGTCCTCATTAGGTCACGGGTGAGTCACAGCCTGTCCCAGATGATTTAGGACAAGAGGCGGGGTACATCGTGGACTGGTCGCCAACCAATCGCAGGCTACTAAATATAGACAACTAATCACACTCACATTCACTGCTATGAGCAATTTAGATTTGTCAGTGATGCTTATTTTGGGAATGCGGGAGGAAGCCTCTGGAATACCCGGAGAATATCCACTCAAGCACGGGGACAACTTGCAAACTCCACATGGGAAGGCCGGAGCTGAGATTCAAACCCAGAACCCTGAAACTCGTCTGTGAGGCAGATAGATAGATTGATCCATCCATCCATTTTCTGAGCCGCTTCTCCTCACTAGGGTCGCGGGCGTGCTGGAGCCTATCCCAGCTGTCATCGGGCAGGAGGCGGGGTACACCCTGAACTGGTTGCCAGCCAATCGCAGGGCACATAGAAACTAACAACCATTCGCACTCACAGTCATGCCTATGGGCAATTTAGAGTCTCCAATTAATGCATGTTTTTGGGATGTGGGAGGAAACCGGAGTGCCCGGAGAAAACCCACGCAGGCACGGGGAGAACATGCAAACTCCACACAGGCGGGGACGGGGATTGAACCCCGCACCTCAGAACTGTGAGGCTGACGCTCTAACCAGTCGGCCACCGTGCCGCCTAGATAGATTGATAGATCTGAAATGTAATCCAAAAAAAAAAGAAAACCGCATGTTGATTACTGTATCTGGTACGTAATATAGTCCTTTTATGCAACAATAATATTTGTGTAATAGTGGCCAATATATTATTGACGGTCATATATAATCATATAATGACAGCGTATACTTGAATAATTCCATTGCACATTGAAACTTAAAGGAATAGAAAATAAAGTAATGAAATGTGAATGTGCAAATCACACAGTCACATTCTGCAGTCATATTTTAATAATGAGGGCAAACTGATGTATAAATATGAAATAGCGTATGCTTTGTATAATAACAATTATGCAGATATGTTAACATTGCTTTTTCATTACATGCAGTATACCTGTATACAATTCAATCTGTTGTGATAACTTTTAAAATTAATGTTTCAACGTTTAAATGTTTAAATGCAAAACTGCATATTTTAATGATTTTTTTTTTTTAAACCTGTAAGCACTGAGATCTCGTTTTGACGTAAAGTGTCTTGTAAATAAAACAATGAAATTGACTGTCACTTCTTTTATAAAATAAACTATTTATTTCTGTATTTCCCCCCGCCCCCCATTTTCTTTTCAAGTATTCAAGTGAAGAAGAAGGCTGCAATGTGTCTCCCATCTTTTTTAAACATGACTCGTGAAGCAGGATGGGAGTGTCTGCGATGACTGACGAGCGCTCTAATAGGCCCGCCTAATGTTTCATTGATGCACCGACTTGAGGGATTCCAGCAGCTGGAATTCACGCGGGGTGGGGACGCTGCACTGTATGAGCCATGCTCGATGTCGGTCAGTGGAAAGACGCCCTCTTCTTGCACAGCCGTGATGTGCAGGTTATTCCAAGAGGAGCACAGAGAAGCATTTATATGTCTCTTTCTCTCTCTCTCTCTCTCTCTCTCTCTCTGTATCTGAGCTCAGCCAATCTGCGCGCAGTGACGCAGAGAGAGAGGCTGGATCTTGTCTTGACTTCGCCATCACATTCAACACACCCACTCAGATGTCCACTTGCTATAAGACGTGCTTGTTTCTCCTATCCAGCTGCACGCCCTGAAGGTGTCCCCGTCCCCTCCCTCGTCTTGTTACCTGCACGAAGTGAGGCGCCTTCCGTTGACAACTGTTCACCTGGAGAGCTGATTTCCGGATGAGTGCGCGTTCCACACTTGCGAGGACTTTCCTGTAAGAAGAGAAAAAAAAAGAAAGAGCTTGATAGTGAAGAGGTCGCGCGCTCGTGGTGTTTTCACGCGGGCTCCGCACGGAGGTTGGACCGATGCGCGACCCCGGACCTCCACGTTGAACGGATTCGTACTCGGTCGGCCTGACGCGCAGTGGAGAGCGGTCGTGACGACTATGTGGCTTGCGCAAGTCGACCGTTGGTCTGAACCCGCTCGACCCGGTCCACCTGGACGCTAGCTGATAAACCTTTAAAAAAAAAAATCTGCTCAAAGCTCGGGGGGAAACAACAACAACAACAACCAAAAAAAAAAAAAAAACGGACTCTGATGCTGAAACCGTAACGCTTGAACACTGAATCCTCTACTCAAGACGGCAAGTGAAGATGGGTCCTTGGTGTTTAATGTATATTTCATTAGACTGGCGTCCAGTCTGATTAACATAATCAGTGATGTAGTCAGCTTGTGCATCTGCGTGCTCATCATCTGCAGTAAATACTCACATCTGCTCAAAAGGGAGACCATGAAGATGATCCTCCTGCGAAAATTCCGCGTTTTGATCCTCATGGTGTTCCTGGTGGCGTGCTCCATGCACATCATGATAGACTTGCTGCCCAAGCTGGAGAGGCGCGGCGTAGGCGGCTGCTCCTGCTCGCACACGCCCAGCGAGGAGCCTCGCAGCTGGGCCAAGCAAGGCCGGCCGGACAAGCACGCGCTGCGCATCCTGCAGGACTTCAGCAACGAGCCCAGCACCTCCAACGTCTCGTCCCGTTCCTTGGAGAAGAGCCCCGCCGCGGGAGACAAGTCCCAGGGGTTCGGCATGCAGCAGCAGTACGGCCAGCGCGGGGACAGGAAGAGGCAGTTCATCCGGGACGCCGCCGTCAGCGAGAAGACGCCGGCCAAGGGTTCCAGGCTGGCTGCCCTCTTTGAGCAGCCCTTGTATAAAAGGTCCTGGCCAACACTCACCGATGAGGACACCCTATTCAACGTCAACACGGACATCCGATTTGACCCCAAAGCAGCGGAACAGGAGTGGTTAAGTATTCCTCTTTCTAATCGGGAATCGCAATTAAGACAACTGCTGCCTTGAACAATCACTTCAGCCTCACAGTTCTGAGGTTCAACTGCGCCGTTCCTGCGTGGAGTTTGCATGCTCTCGCCGGGTTCTCCAGATTCCTAAAACATACATGTTAGGTTCACTGAACGCTCTCAATCAGGAGTGTCAAACTAATTTTCACATCGTTGTTTTCTTTCACCTGAGAAAATCATTTCTATAATCACTACATACATATTATTACATATACAAAATGGCCACTGACTTTCACTGATATTGGATGTACATTTTGAATGACAAAGTGAATTTTAAATCGGAACGCATGGAAAATAGTGACGACCAAATATTTAATAATAAAACTATTATTCAATCTCTGTTAGAAGGGATTTGGGGGGGGGGGGGGGAATGCTTCTAATGTCTGTTCGAAATAAAGAAAAAAATTATCCAGATTTTCTGCCAAAAATGAAAAGAACAAATACATTTAGCAAGAAATATAAAGTCGACACATTTCATTTGCTTTAGTGGGCCACAAAAAGTGACGGGGTGGGCTAGATCTGGCCCCCAAGCCTTGCGTTTGACACCTGCGCTCTAAATTGTCCATTGGTGTGAATGTGAGTGTGAATGATTGTTTGTCTGCTGGATGACTGAAAAGTAATTTGCAATACTCATCAATTACATATTTATTGTATTTCTGTTCTTTCATTGAGCATAAGGTTTTAGTTAAAATTGGCGCCAAAGGTCGCCTTTCTAGTATAGTTCAGTGCATTCAGTGCTACGCTATCACATTTGTTTGCATCTGTGCAACATCTGTCAAATAAATAACTGACAATCCTCTCACGCAGGAACGGCGAAGGCAATCCAGATGAGTTCAGCCCGACCGGAGAGCTGACGGCCGACTCCTATCCCAACTGGCTGCGCTTCCACATTGGAATTAATCGTTACGAGCTCTACTCCAGACACAATCCCGTCATCGACGCTCTGCTGAAGGATCTCGTCAACCAGAGGATCACCAGCGTGGGTGAGTCGTGAGGCCCCTTTACGTAATTTCATTCAGTCAGGCCGTTTTTTGGGGGGACTCACTGATGGTTCATTTGCCTAACTTCAGTGCAGGCAGCGTGCGTTCCGTTCGCACTTTGTGACGGTGTTAATGTGAGTGTGAATGGTTGTTTGTCTCTATATGTGCCTTGGATTGACTGATGACCAGACCAGTGTGTAGTCTGCCTTGTGCCCAAAGTCAGTTGGTATCGGTTCCAAGCAGAACAGAAAATGAGTGTATTGGTTCTTTTGTTTTTGTTTTGATCAGTAAAAGCTTTTGATCTGTCCCACAATAACAACTTCACATTTCACAATTCTTTTGGCACCCTGCTGCAGGGGTACCAACATTAGTTCCAAAGGCAAAAACTGACCCGCTGGAATGGAAGAAACGCAACATGAACACGAGCATGCCTTCTTCTCAGCAACATGCCAAGAAAGAACACATTCTCCCCATTGTCGTTCTTTGTTTATTTTCATTTCTTGGTTGAATTCATTGGCAGGTTACACTATATCACACATTATCATCCTGCAAATAGGATTTACTGTTCTAAATTTAAGTGTACGACTTGGCAGAAACGTGAGCACACCACAGCCAAACGCACTTTCAAACTGAATCAGCGTTTTTTTTTTTTTTTTTTTTAATTTGTTTCTACTGACTGGACTTAATCCATCCAACAGCCCAAATTTTTTTAAGATCCACCCATGAGCACCTATAACAGAGATTTTAGGTTAAACTAGCAGGAATGAATGCCCCATAATCAGGCATGTACACGTAAAGTGGATGCTCAGAACTCAAACATAACTCCAGGAGATTGTTCAACCTTGGAATCTTGTAGATTCTAACTAACTAAACTAAATAATGGAAATATATCACTTTGAATTTTACATTACATTACATTACAATTCAAGAAAAAGCAAAAAATGTGTAGTGATTTTGAAGTACCGGTACATTTCTGCAATCTTTTGATTGTACTTTCTTTTTCTGTCACCGTTTCCTCTTTATCGTATCATCAGTGGTAACACACAAACAAAACTGTACTTTAGTTACGTGACTAGCTGGTCCAGCAATGTCACACCCTCTCAGTCCATTTGTGTTCCAACATTGGATAGCGGCCTGAATTCTTCTTCAATTGTTTTCACATTGTCCTTGAAATATTACACTAAATTCCGAGCTGTTTGACTATTGAGCCATCTGAGTTTCAAGGGTCCACTGTTTATTGTATCTTTAGGGGTATTTTACAATCCTGAACTTTTGCACCTCAAATAATTAACTTTTTGGGTAAATTAATGTAAATTGTACAGATAGAAATGGGTTGCTGCTGTACCCTAATTTCTGACAGTGTATACTTGTATTACTGAGGTCACGGAGTGTGGGAGGAGCAGGAGGTGACCGCTAAGGGACAGACAAATGTGGTCCTCACCTTCACAAGCACTGCCATTATGAACACATTCAAGCACACATGCAGGGATGCATAAAGACGGAAACCGCCCGCAGGCTTGTCATAAAAAAGCACAGCTCGGTCTGATCAGCCGAAGGCCAAATCGGCTCCCATGCGGTCTCAAAGCACCACAGAAGAACAGATCAAGCCCGGAAGAACACCTGCAAATCTCTCCACAGCTCAGCTGCAGTTTGATTTGAAATCAAATGCTTCTTGATCGACAAGTGTGACGTAAGTCAGGCTCTCTGCGGCGAGCTGAAAAGTGACTGCAAGTGAAAGTAGACACCTGACAGAGCTGATGTTTTTTTTGTTTTTGTTGTTTTTTTTTCAAATTCAGGAGAGATTGCCTTCCTGTTTGGCTCAGTCAAGTTCCCAAATTCCAGGAGTGCTTCTTGCCTCAGGGTCACTCATGTTGCAGTAACTCTTAAAGGGGATTGCAGGATTCTGACTCTGAAAAAGCGCAAAGTGGCGAAAACCTTACCTGCGAGTTTATATGAAGTGTTTACAAAAAAAAAAAAACATTCCTGGATTTCTTTGAGAGTTTTCCTTTCTGCTCTAATTTCTGATTTGGCGTTGCGTGGTTTCCTCTCGCTCTTACTTTCTTACTCTCCGCCCGGATGAATTGAGGAAGGCGCACTCCAGCCAGTTAAATGCACGGTGACTCAGTAATTACAGAGCCGTTACACAGGCCCGGGGCACAACACCAACACAAACCAACAGCACTGTGTTATTATCTGAACTTAAGGATAGCACTGCTTGCATGAATTATACACCAACAAGTTCTTTTTCATTAGTCAAGACTTATCAAAGACAGCAAATAAATGATTGAGTCTGTTGTTTGTTCTCATTTAGTCACTGTTATTTCTTCTGATTATTTTCTTTTTCATATTAAGTAATAATGGAAATAGAAATAATTTGTTCCAGGGTCTAATTGTCATCGTCTTTTTATTAACTGTACAGCCAAAGTTACATTTTACTATTCATATGGCCATAAAAAAAACAAGTTAACCACTGCATAAAAACAGTAAAACTTTCAGCCTTAACTTTAATGACGTAGGCATAATTTGAAGGTGATTTGCAATGCGTTTCTGTCCCACGCACAGAGGATATAACAAGTCCACACACCCCTGTTCAAATGCCAAGTTTAATTGGTCTAGAATAATGATACCAAGGTAAATCATTTCAAAACTTGTTCCACCATTAATTGACCTAAAAAAAGAGAGAAGAAAATAAACACCTGAGATCGTGTGGCCCCCATCTCAGAACTGGGGATGGGGCTGTTTTCAGGCTGAACCACCCACATTCAAGCTCGTGTTGAATGGAAGACAGCACACAACTGCCACCACCATTTAAAGTGTCTCATTTTGGAACGCAAAAAACCTGGCATTTGAAAAGGGGTGCGTAGACTTTTTATATCCACTGTATCTCACATATCTCATTTTGAACTGTCAGACAAGTAAAAACATTAGCTTTCCTTATTAAAGCTAACCACGGGAGACAAAAGAGAAAAAAAGCTTTTCCTTAATTTGAGATTTAGCGTGAGGCCGGAGTCTCATTGTTTTGCAAGTGCTTTAGCCAAACGCCAAAGGAAAAGCAAATCCTTTGATGCGTGCATGACAGTGGTGCACACTCGCAACTTGTTTGTGGCTTCAGAAGCAAATGCAGTTTTTTCTCTACTTTTAATCGGGAAATGTTCTTTAAACATTCATATGATCTTGCACAGCACGTTTATTCATCAGATTTTTCATCTTTGCAAACATTTAGCCCGTCTACTTTATTCAGATTACAGTGAACCCGCGTTTATCGACCTGGGTTACGTTCCAGACCCAGGTGAACATCTGCAACATGGAAAGAGCATACCTTTTTTTATTCATTTTTTTTTTTTTTTACCACAGGCTTTAAACACATTTTAAATGTATTTCAAAACACATACAAAAACTTGGAAAAATAAAATGTGTAGAAAATACTGTTTGCATTGTACTGTCTATTTACCAGATAGTGTTATGTGCCTTTAAGAGGCGGGGCCTGGTAGGATGGCATGTGATGTCGGCAAGTGAGTGTCTGGGCAAGAGCTGTGGCCGACAGCAGCTCCTGCATCGTTTGCTCATTGTTGCTATGTGCTTTACTGTTTCTCTGGAGTTAGATAAATGGCTCTGCTTTGTGGTTACCACTTCACTAGAGCGGCAGTGTATCTAAAGCTCATTCGTAATTAACATTTTGGCTTGCGACACAAAGTAAAAAATGAGATCAAGAGATGCAAAGTGCACTCCGGACACCAGGATTTGGATCACAATTTGGAGTCTTCAATAAACCTAACATTTTTGGAATGTGGGAGTACTAAACCAGTATTTTGCCGTCCTGCCCTTGATTCAAAAGTGTGTAGAACGAAACCAAATCATTGATTTTGAAGGTTGTTCCTTTCCCCGAGGCCTCCAAACCACACTTTGCAATCGATCAGTGGGGAGAAATAACAAGAAAGGAAAGCCGCTGGGCTTATTTTGCAAATCTTGAGAAAGTCCTTGTGCTGGGAGTCCGGTCCCACGGGTGCCTTTTATAACGCACTATCATGTTCAAGGGGGGGAACATGAGGGAGAGGAGGACGATTAAGGCGAAAAGCAAGACTTTTATGCCATTTATCTTTCATATTTACCTTTCTCTCGTAAAATTAATTATTTATTTCACTAAAAGTTCAAGTTGTAGCATTAGAGGAATGTTTGCACATTCACACGTACGGCATTGTTTCGTGACGCTATTTTGGGGCTGTTATCGATGTAAACAGGCTTTGCTTCTGCTTTGTTAATGTGTCAAACATCAGTGGAGCCCGGCGGGTGCAAATGCATACTTATTCTTATCATACTTAATAGGTTTATTATTCGTTGTTTAATTTTTGCAGCTTTATGAGGAAAGCCTTTGAGAAAATGGCTAAAACTGAGGCTTTGGATGATACAGAGTTTAATTGACTTATGCCAGTCACAATTTTGTTTACATATTTTGTAAAAAATATATATATATAGAGTGATAACTAATTGGATTCAAGTGAACCGCTGAATTCTTTTGTGCAATAGATTAATTGAAGCATAATTAAAAGCTTGTTGAGGAATGTTTAGTCACTGTAATTTAAATTGGCAAAGTTCTAGCAAGCTCAAGTCAAAATTCTTTCATTCATAATATTTTCATTCTTAAAAAAATAATAATCTTGCAATTAACTGGTTATTCTGCTTTCTTGTTTTGCTTTTTGTTTTGTTTTTGGGTTACTGCAACAGCGATGAAATCTGGAGGCACCCAGCTCAAGCTCATTATGACCTTCCAGAACTACGGACAAGCGCTCTTCAAGCCCATGAAGTAAGAGAATTATTATTTTGTTATTCATTGTTATTGTCCTTCAACAACGTGTATTAAAAAAATATGCAGCATTCTCTTTCTAGTTCATGGCAATTGTTTGCAGCTCAAACATTTTCAGTGATTTTTTTTTTGGCCATCTCTTTTTTTGTTGCTTTAAAATTGGACTGTATTTGGAGTTGGAATGAATTGGAGTGATTTTTATTGTAAAACATCAGTTATAACATTTTTTTTTTTTTGGTAGCCAATACTCATTCTGTTGAGTTTCAGCAATTTAGTCACAGCGACGGCCAGCCCTTGTATCACAAATTGCCTTCATTTTGATAAGCTTATTACATATTCCCAATAGATGTGAATGTGAATAGTTGTCTCTCCAGTATGTGCGATGCATCCTGCCCCTTGGTCTTGCGCAAAGTCAACTGGGATATGTCCCACTTATTCACGACCCTAATGAGGACAAGTCCTATAGAAATGAATGGATTTGCCAAATATAGCAGCATTCAAATGTTTGTCAAACCTCGTTGTAATTGATCAGTGTTGCCATATTGGATGCTTCGTGGGCATTTCACATACTTAAGATCAGCATTCTGGCACTTTCGGAAGATTTTGCATTTATCGGCATGCTACAAAACCGGATTAATGCTTACGACTTATTACTTACTGTAAGTAAGCAGTTATGAAAACTCTAGACGAAGCTGAATTAAGATGATGAACATGTTGGCTGTAAGGTTGTCATCTTGCTATGTTGATACAGCTCCACTGTGCCTTAAAGAGCTGCTTATGATTGGCTGGTATTGACTCATAAAGTGAATGAAAAAGCTGCTGAAACAAATGACTTCATGTGATTTCGCAATCCGCCTGTGACGGACAATTTAACAGCTGCTTTTTAGCGGTAATGCCATGTAATAAGTGCGCTTTTTGGCTTAGTGTCCAGTCGCTGTTGAAAGCTGCAGCCTTTCAGCCGTCACTCTCATACGTGCTGTGGTTTCATATTTTATTTATCGTTGTTTCCTGAACCAGGCCTCTGTTGGTGCCAGACATGATTTGCTCAGAGCTTTGTGTTTTAATTGCAGAGCCACTCCTCCTTTTGAGGCTTATTCTTCTTCTGAAATAATAAGTTCAACAGGTGAACTACCCATAAAGAGGTGAGCACGAATGAAAGTAATACTTTATTGTCCTCTTCTACCAAACGGTGCGCCTGCACAGCTTGTAGAGATAAGCAAAGCACACACACTGCTAGATACAGCAAAAAGTTTGATTAATTCACATTGCCTTTCTCCACGGTGTCGCATTTCGATGATAACACATCCCGAGAGAAGTATTCTTTGCCCCTAATCTTTCCTCATTTTGTGGATTTAAATGTCACCCATCTTTTGTTATGCTGATTGTAATTTAATTGTGGGTTAATGGCGTCCTACACGGCCTAATGTTTGGCTGCGACTTGTCAGCATACGTAGCGAGGTTAAGCCCGCGCTTGATAGGTAGCGGGGCTATTCTGAGATGATTGTAATTACCGCTTCAGTCGTCGCCCGGCGTGACGAGCCTGGAATCATACTGACGGGCCTGCAAGAGGAAAGATGAGAAGCAGAGGGAAAAGGGGGAAAGGTGTGAGGTGAGAGCATTCACGTGGATAGCGGTGTGGAGTCCAAAATCCCGAGATTACTGCTGTGCATTGCTTGGAATTTGAACCAAGATGTGCACAAGTGGCAAAAGTTCTCCCGTGCTGTACTTAAATATAAGTACAGACACTTCTGTAAATAAAGACTCTGGTAAAAGTAAAAGTACTGATTCAATCAATTAAGATCTCATCCGTTGGTGCGTTTACCTCTCTCCATAAATATAAAAAGTACAGTAACAAAGTGTTTGTACCAACCGCTGTAAATGTGTGATGACAATTTTGGGGAAATGCAGGGACCCAAATCTGTTGCTTAACACTTGTGCTTGTCGGAGGTGGGTGATCATCCTGAGGACCAAAGGGAAAGAAGGGAGGAAGGAAGGAAGGAAAAAAGGAAGGAAGAGGGGGTGGGTGTAGTGGGTGTTCAATCCCAATCCCCCACTGCCAATACCGCTTGGATGCACTTGACTTGAATGAAGTAGGGCAACCCAAGCTGACGTGTGTGTGTGTGTGTGTGCGTGTGCGTGTGCGTGCCACGGAGACAGAGGCGTCGCGCATGCTCATCAGCCAGGAAGTCGACCAGGCGTGCACGTGGTGCCTGGGTGATCATATTGATCCGCCCATCCATATCTGTGAAAAACCGCCCGCTCTTGCACTGCTTTAATATCCTCCACCAGCTGATTTATTGTGCTGTTTGTTTTTTTGTCTTTTACAGTTTGGCTTTAAACACACACGCAGGAATCAATAAGGAGGCAGTGTCTATTGACACTGGCTACAGTATATTTTATTTTCTTCTTTGCTTTTCTTTTTCAAACAGGTGCAGGAATTGCTTTTGCCCTGCAAGGGTTCCTTTGTGTGTTTGAGCAGGCTGTGTTTTTTTTATTGCTGTTTGTCTGCTACAGGAGGATTACAAAAGAACTACTCGATTTTTAGTGGGGTAAATACAAATTCATTTATTATTCATAATTTGGTCATGTTTCTTTTTCACGGCTGGATTTACAATTCATGGTTCAAATGACCCAATTCTCCCATTTTACCCGATAAGGCACAGTCGCGATATGTTTTGTAGAAAAGTAACCTGAAAAAAAACAAACAAACAAACAAGACATTAATTATCTATACATCAGACTGAGTTGTTTGTCAAAAATGTTGTTTGTGAAAATCAGATACGAATCGGATGCCTGCCAATGTGACTGCAATGTAAGATGGCAGATCAGATGAGACCTGTCTGTCATTGAGAGCCATTAGTGATGTATACACAAGGGATGGGCATAATTAATTGTTAAAAAAGTCAATCACGTGCAATTGATTATTGGTTAATCATGTCTTGAAGGACTTAAGGCAAAATGGAGTGCATTACGTTTGCTGTGGATTCATCTAGTTTAGGGTGTAACGAAGAGCATGACAACAGCTTTGTGACGTTGAGCCACCACCATCCATGCCGACCTCCCATTTGGCAAAAAACACACCCATGGTGGATCAAAAAGAAAGCAAACGCTCAGACGGTCATAGACCGTTAGCTCGGGAAATGCTGTCTGGCTTCATCTATGGCAGGAATAGTCAGTCCAAGCCAATTTCGGATCAATATTTTGACTTCAGTTTCTGTTTCAGCAAGTAGTAGTCGTTTACTTGTGTTTTAGGCGTTTGTGTGTGTGTTGTTTGAGGTAGTGAATAAATGGTTCCAATATGGTATCTATGATCTACTTTTATCTGCTTTTTGATTCAAATGAAGGTTGTTTGCTTTTTGGTGGAGGTCTGCTCTCCGCGGAGCGCCATTCGAGCAGATGATGTCAAAGACGACTCCACCCCGTGACAGTGTGTCTGCGGTGTGGTTTTCCCAGACATACTCCAACCCAACTAATCTAATGATATACCGGATGATGTTTTGCAACGTTTCCCAAAACCAGCAGCGTTATGTTATCAGACAGCCTTTTGGGGGATGGCACATGAGACCGTAAAGACATACTGCGCAGTGACTAAGCTCAATTATCATCTCTTCCATTTGCCACAACCTGTTTGACTAAAATAACCAGAGACTTTGCCTAATAAAACACTGCCATAACTGTATAACCGTTGCAGAGTTATACAAAATTCCATCCTTTGAGCTGGCCCAACGAGATGCAAATGTATTTGTAAACGTTAGCCATTTATCTACTGGACTGGGTGCCGGAAGCAGACGGGTGGTAACAACTTTATTGGAGGAGCTGATGTCACTGAGTGAAGACCTGACGAAAACACGGATTAAATAGAAGCACGGTTGTTGTTTTTTTTGGTTTATGTATTTCAATTTCTCCAGGCGCCGCCGTTCGTGCCACAACATGGTACAATCCAATTAGATCCAACACATGAGATCTTAAATTTCTCAGTTTGGATTGACAGAAAGCAATTAATTTGACCCTCTGGGCTCTATTTGTTTTCAACCGAGATTACTTTTTTTCGAACCATTTTAGTTGTGTTAATGCAAATGTAAGGAAACTTCCCAAGTGTGGGGATTTTTGGCTGATGCTGTAATTGCCAACTTCAGCTCTTTAAATATACCGGTATCAATAATATACTATCAATTATATAGTATAATATATAATATATACTATATTATAGTATATATAATATACATATTATTATATGTAATAATAATATTATTACATCAAATTGTACCTTTTAGCTATAGCGTGGCCACTTTTGGCCAATTGAAATGCATGAAAACTACATTTTTAAATTACTTTTTATTTACTGGATTGAATCATACAATTTGGGTAAAAATGGTTCCATTGTTGACTCAACACTTGAAATTTTAAGGTTTTTTAAAATGTTTTCTACCAGATTGCATTATTATATAATTTTGGACAAGGGAACAATTTCATTAATATTCTTTTCTAAAGACACTTTAAATAGCTTACTGCACTCTAGTGGAGCAAATGAATGACACAAATTAGCTTTTAAGAAGTGGGATCCCATCTGCTGAACCATGGAGAAGAATTATATTTAAGAAGTGTAAGCTTCGTCTGCTGGCAGTAGAAAGACACAACATCAAAAAAATATGAGGTTGTTTTACAACCTGTGCATTGTGCAAACAAAGCAGAATTTGATGGGTTTAAAAAAAAAAAAAATTTTTTTTTTTTTTTTTTTTTTTTTTTTTTTTTTTACGAATGGGAAAATTAGTTCGAAAGTGTATTATGTATGTAATGTATAAAAGTGTATATTCCTGAGCGTAAAAAAAAAAAAAAGAAAAAAGCTTCTTCTGACAGAAATATATTTATGCCACGAGAGGCAATATGCGCTAGCTCACTGGCCACTTCACAAGGTTTACCTGTACAATCTGATGAGCTCCAACACAAGGGCTAGAATTAGTTAAGTGTTTTTTAATTCGTTTTTTTTTTTTTTTAAACTGTTTTTATTTGGCAGTTGAGTCCATTTACAGTGCATTGCCTCATAATATGAGTGTTTAATATATTACTTGGCTTATTGACATTTCGGAGCTAACTATCAGAATCACAATCATCTTTATTGGCCAAGTATGTCCAAAAAACACACAAGGAATTTGTCTCCGGTAATTTGAGCCGCTCTAGTACGACAACAGACAGTCAATTGACAGAGAACAAAAGGACAGTCGTTATGACCCTACTTGGTATGATAAAGTACTCCCAATAGGGACTGCGATAAAAAAATATTATTAAATTAGTACTTCTCTGAATCCATTCAAAATTAGGATTGTGATCTTTGGCTGTGAATATTCTCATTCATCCAGTTCATTTCATTCTCACGGCATTGAATGGATCCTAATTGGACTTTTCTGGTTGTCTGAGAAGAAGTTTCACCTCTCATCCGAGCAGGCTTCATCCGTTCACGCAACAAGGCTTAGTTAGGACCAGACGAGCCTGAGTTTTTTATTTACTATTTCTGCTCCAAGTTGGAGGCACACCCCAAAACCACGGATGAGATCTTTGTTTTTGAATTCACAAAAGGACAGTCGTTATGTCTGGCAGAAAAGAGTTGGAAGGTGGCCATTATTATCTGTGTGAATGTATTTTAATACATCTTTCGTGTTCGATTTTGTTAAAATGCGCAAAGTGAGATTTTCTCACCAAATACTGGATACAAGAATGCCACATAGTGTGTGTGAGATTGGACTTGGCACGGTTCTCAACCTGAATGTCCTGGATAAAAAAAAAAAAAACTCTCTTCCAGTCTTCCTCCCATCTGTTTCTACACAATTATGGCTTTGTGCCGACATTATTTCGAGAGAGATGATTGTAATATTTACTGTGAAATTTGTGTGAGAGCACACAAAGCGCATAAGATGATGAGTGCAGATGATTGACGAAGGAGGCGGGGGAACGACCGATGATTGATGTCATGGTGGTCTTCCGCTCCTTCCTGCTCCCGCTTAATTGTACCGCTTGCCAATCAGTCGGCCGCCTCAGTCGCATCCAAATCGACGGGAGTATTCTTAGGAGACCTGCCGGCTGCATCTCCCAATGGGCCGAGCCATAATTGTGCTAAATCAGGGAACGTGAGTCATCTTTGATTGACACTTTGGGGCGATGGGAGTCAGGTGCTACATAATATCACCTCGTTTGTGTCAATAAAATATTGACAAACATGTAAATAATAGCCTGGACGAAATGTCTGTGTTAAATGTGTGATATCAGTGAGAAATTGGCGGCATACATGAAGTGATGCCGCGTCCTCTGTGGGAGACATAAGAATGAGTTTTTTTTTTATAGTTGCTCTGCTAATGCAGACTGATACATTATGAAAAAAAAGAAGCATTTTTTTTATGATAGCAAAGAAGCAGGACACTGCAGTTTTAATGCTAAAATATAATTATTTTTATCTATGGATTTTCAAAGTTTCAGAGTTTTAAAAATATTTTTTTTTCGTTTCACCACATCATATATATATATATATATATATATATATTTTTTTTTTTTTACCCTGACTCTGTTTGCCATCATATGGACATGTTTACTGTGTAATCATGTCCTCACAAGGTCCTCTGTGCCTACGCTTTGACTTTGAGTCAGGAAATAAAAGATGAAGCGCCTGGAGACAAGTCATTCAGAGCATAGATGATGGCCGCTCCAGTTAGAACATCACAGAGGGGGAACGGGAGTCGTAGGGCAGGTATAAACTGCAAGCTCGCGACGTACACATTGCCACACGAGGCAACACACTGAAGAAACATTCAGAAGCGTGGCATGAAGCATTTTAACACAAGGACGAGAATAATTGGATGCGTGCATATAGTTGCTTGCGGCACATAACAGGTAGCACATCAATGCAGTCCACTGTGAATGCATTTACATGCATTACATGCTTTTAGTACAGAATTGATATGCACTTCAACCAACATCCCAAGGTGTTAATTTTTTGTGTGTGCAAATAAACAGTAGATTCTGAATAGAGACATGAATGCTATACATTAGTACTGTGTGTACAAGTGCCACATCCTTAACAGTGCACGCTGGGTGCATGAATAATAGCAGAAAGTAGAATAAGTTGAAACATACTATAACAACTTACCCCAGTCAACCTATTCACTAACTAGCAGAAAGTAGAATAAGTTGAAACATACTATAACAACTTACCCCAGTCAACCTATTCACTAACAGAGTGTAATTACTGTGCGGTGTGTTTAGCGGCACTTACGATCCTGCTGTCAGATTAATATTTTTGCTCTTTCCCTTTGTACTGTTCCATTAGGTGTTTTTTTTCCTTTCTAAAGCACAATTCAAATAGAGTTAAGAGTAAAATTCGTAACCGCTGCAGAGTCTGCAGGAGAGTGATTATGAGGGATCCAATTGTGCCTTCGGGCTTCATTAGCTGCCCCACCGCGACCGGCCAACCCGACTGCTGTTAAAGCCATATATAGATGCCATGCGGATATACATTTAGAGAGGAACGGAAGTGTCCCATTTAATGTTATTAAGCCATAGTAATAATACAAAATAAAAACCACAACAATAACTAAAGTGGGAGCTTCTCTTTAATCAGGATAACATTTAAGCAAGCAAAATCTTTATAGCTTCTGTGGACATGGAAAGACACATTTCTATATGTTATATCTTTTGATGATTATGCGGCTAATATGAATGGTAAACCCCAAAAAGAACACTCAAAATCATTTTTAACATAGAAATTATGTAGGAATGGGCCACCTGAACAGTTTATTGAATCTGTATAAGTATCGCTTTTAAATTGAATGACTAAAAAACGCCGGCACATCTGCCTCACAGTTCTGGGGACCGGGGTTCAAATCCCGGCCTCGCCTGTGTGGAGTTTGCATGTTCTCCTAATGTCTGGGTGGGTTTTCTCCGGGCACTCCGGTTTTCTCCAAATCCCCAAAACATGCGTGGTAGGTTGATTGACGACTCTAAATTGCCCGTAGGTGTGAATGTGAGTGCGAATGGTTGTTTGTTTATGTGTGCCCTGCAATTGGCTGGCGACCGGTTGAGAGTGTACCCCGCCTCCTGCCCGAAGATAGCTGGGATAGGCTACAGCACGCCCGTGACCCTTGTGAGGATAAGCGGTAAAGAAAATGGATGACTAAAAAACACTTTTCATCCTAATTTGTTTTAGATTCACCTGCATGTGTTTAATGGCACAGTAATGGCCGACATGGAAATGCTGTGGTACTATTCTTGAAAACATTAGCAGAATGAGAGTGCTGCTTTTTGCTTGAATTCTGCCAATTTTTTTGCTGACTTTATCATTAATCCTGATCAAATCTGTTTTACATTGAGGTAAGTTTGATGGTAAAGGACAACACAGGCCTACTGCAGTATATAAATTCACTCATGAAGCTTACAGAGTACAGTACAACTAATCTACAGCCTAGTGGGGTAAGGACAGCCTGTGCACAAACAAGTCTGCGGTAATAATCTGTTAATGTTCTGTTGGCGTGATGCCATCTACAGTATTCCGCAGCCATCATGATTTATGTACTGTAGATAACAGTAAATCAGTGATTTTTTTGCTCACTAATGCATTCTAACACAGTGTCAGCTCCAATCAGTGCTGCTTATAAGCTCAATCATTAACTTTGACACAAGTCTACCTCTTCCCCTCAGTTTCACACTCTGTAAGCCAGGGGCTGCACACAGACAAATCCAAGGATGCAAGTGCTACTTAGGCATTTTTCACCTTTAATTTATTTAACACACTGAAACTAGTGAAACCAATTTGAAGATATGCTAGGCAATTTTATATCGTTATTATATTTATGAAAGGGAACAGCGAGGGGAAACAAAAATTCAGATTTAGGGTCCCTGTAGCCCACTGGAATAGAATGATCTGTATTCATTGGGGCCTTATAAAGAGATTTTAATTTATTTTTATTTAATTTATTTATTTTTTGACTATTTCAGTTGTCAGTGGTGCAGTATGCTGTTGTGCATCTCACTGAATGATGTGTGATTTGTGGAAAACCACAAAGTTAGATATGAGAATTAACTTCTCTTTTACTGGCTTGCCACCTAGTGTAGTAAGTAAGTAGTGCATAACTGCATATTGGCGGTTCAGCATTTGTGAATACCTGTGCTATCCTAATTTTGGAACCTATCTACTGAAATGTATTAAAAAACTCACCTACTCACTGTTTTTGTGCTCAGGTCAAAGCCATATCTAATATAGAAATATTGCTTTGGTGCTATCTGGTGGCATTTTGGTGCCAAGCAACTATGTTGAGCCAACAGAGGGAACCTTCAGTTCGTCAGGCTATATCATTGTCCGATTTAAAAATAAATACAAAAAAGAAAAGTGCTTTGCCACCATCTTGTGGCAGCTAGAGGAAATTATGAACTTTTTTAGGTGGACATCAGTTACTTGCAGATTTTCGTTGTTCGTGAGGGTCAGTTGTTTTATGCTAAAAAAACAAAAAACAAAACAAAAACAAACGACGAGCCTCAAAGGCCCTCAGGCCTGAGTTTGGACATCCTTGCTGTAAACTCATCATCCGCATCCATGGCGATTTTGAGCATGTGGGATTAAAAATAATAATAATCCCGCTATTCTATGTGTGGTTGCCAGGGAAACACATTTTTCTGTCTTTCTGGGCTGATCCGTGTCTAAAAGTAAGAGCTAATTCCAGGCAGCTCAGGCCTTCCAGGAGTGGGAATGCCATGACGATATTATCACTCAGATGCCCCCTTCAGGTAATTGTTATCAGCATTAATTCTTGCATTGGTGGAACGATAAGACTGTGTTGCAGCCAGTAGAAATGACAAGCCAGCATCTCATCTGCATATCAAAAGCTTCTGCGAGATTCCGCCGCCATCTGCGTGCAAGCACACTCACATGCATTCTGAGGGAAAGTACAATGATCCAGTAAAAATGTGAACACATTGTTCGGGTTGATCTGTTAGAAAAAACCTGTTTGTCCTTGCGGGCATTATTTGAAACTGCCTTTTGATTACCTTTAGTTGAAGTGAGGTGTGTGCTTAAAATATGAGGAACAAGAAGTTTCTTGGAAAAGCATTATGAGCATTGAGCAGCATTGTGAACATTGTTTTGGTTATGACATATCTGTATTTGCGAGCTTTCCCAGAATGAACACGTGCAATCTGTTCTCACCGAATGCCCCAATTGGAAGCTAATCATCAACTTTTTTTTCTTTTAACCCCAGTCTATCTGTGTGGCCCAGTACCGGTCCATGCATCGGTGGTTGGGGATCACCACAGTAGGGTGCAAACAGACCGAATGGACGGAAGCTATTCCCTCACTAATACTCCTTCCCAAACCTCTAGGTCACGTAAACAAGATCTTGTTCTTGAGCCACCGAAAGAGGAAAGAATGAATGATCCACGAATTGTTTTGACAGAAACAAACTGTTTCAAACAAACTCTGAGACTAATTTTCTAATGTTTTGTTTTCAGTCCCTGAGTGCTGTCATCATGTAAACAAGAGACCACAAAGACACCCTGAATTCTGCGCTATTTCTCATGAGGGAACATATTGTAACCTTCTGAGATACACAAACAAAAACAAAAAAACACCTTAAATTACACGCACCTTCTGAAAACCCAAATCAGCTTGTGTGTCTGTGTGGGAAGAGTTAGCTTTTCTAACATCTGTCAGCTTGTCTCTTGGCTTTGGGCGCGCTGTCAGTCAAAGTTGTCTTTTACTGGCTGTCTGGATCCGGCGCACTTCAACAGTGGATGTGCCAATGGTACGCATTGATTCATTTGGCCCGACCTGACATGCAGGAGCAAACAAAATGTTTCCTGATTGAAGAGGTGGTCTCTCTTTGTCCTCCCAGATTGGATCAATAAAAGACAGGTAGCTCAAGTGTCACATGTCGTTGTGTAGTTTTGCTGTGTAGTATATATAATCCACAGATGCCAAACAGGTTATTCATCTGGATAAAAAAAAACAAAAACGCAAAATGTAATGTATGGTGTCATAGAGATGGATGTGTCCTGTGAGGGGAAATTCAGAGTCTTGCATAAAGGCGCATTGTCAGTATTTTGGAAGCAGTTCAAATTCTCCCCAATTTCTAGTTCCGATTTGATCTGTAAGCATATGGTCCGCAGCAGGTCGCAGACCTATAACTCTCTTGTCTCCACAGCCGAGCAGGGATTTAGTTGTCATGGGAATGTACTGGATTTAACTGGGATAATCTAGAAATTTGCAAAATTACAGAATGTGGCATTATCTTGTTTTTTTGCAAATTACAGAATGTGACATTATCTTGTTTTTAACAGAAACACCAAAACGATTTAATGCAAATCTGTGGCTCCAGGGTCATTATACTATTCAGCAGTCATCCATCAAACTATCCAAAGTAATGCATTTTGTAAAGCATTCATTGCTAGTTCCCGTGGTAAATTACTTAAGAGACATATGCATTTTTTCCCCTTCATAATTAAAGACAGTTTTTTTTTTGTCTGGGTTGAAATTAGCCTGTTTTGAGGAGGCAGTCTTGTTTCATCCATTTGAGCTTGCTCTTACCTCGTTCAAAAAACTGCTGAGTCAATGGCCAGTACAGATGACGATTAGAGCGGAGCTAGGCTACAATTGGAGGCACAAATCGTAAAAGTGCCAATTGTAAAGCACACGTGATACCCCACAAAGTCAGCATGGATTCTATTTTCCTCCTCGGAGTCAGCACTTCACATCTAATTACACTTGTCAATTAGCGTACGGACACATCGGGCTCTATTTTCACAGAGAGCTCATCTGAGGTGTGGCACAAATGATGGCGATTTTTGTGCGAGCGCAAGGCTCACTGTGTGTGTTTGCCAATTTGGCAGACCAGTCTGCGCCAAGATGGGCGTTCCGGCACAGTGAGTGCGTGTCCTTGAACGTGTGCCTGGTGGAGTGAGAAATTGGAGGAAATTCATTTACGCCTGCTTAGACCACATCTAAATACTGGCGCAAGGTAGACCGCTGGTGTAACGCAATTTTGGTGAATTTGATTGGAGCACAGGCAGACACATACTGAAGTCCACAGACATATTTCTTCAAAATGGCTCCCTCCCAAACACATTCACAGAAATAGGCAGATAGCAAAAGATTTAGTTGGTTAATTTCACACTTAATGAGTGAGGTTGTGCCCTCCAGAAACCCAACTATTTGTATACAAGCAATGGGTCAAAGTCAAATTTTCTTTAAGAGTTGTTTCCACCTCTTTTGTTTTGTCAAAATAAAGGTAAAAATGCTTGTAGAGTTTGGATTAACTGTGAAATTACAATTTGTCAAATAAATAAACAAACGAGACGAGCGAACAAGTATTTTTATCTTGTTATATTCTTTGGGAGAAGGCATCTGAGAGCAGATGGAGGAACAGCCTCGGCTCATATAAAAACAGACAGTATCTTTTATCATATACCACAGGGCCAGACTGCTTTTGTTTTACAGAAGTATGCAGCGTTTTATAGTGTGGTGCAGTCTGGTGTGCAGTGCTCCAAGGTTTGTCCTGTGATCTTCATTCTTCATCACTTCACATTATTTTCTAACTGCACTAAGAAACTGATCCCTTTTGTAATTTGCAGTTAGCGTCAGGGAAAGCACCTTGTCTGAGGGGGTGATCATTAGCAAGGAATGAAGCAGGGGGTAAAATAGCATGTTAGGTCTTCACTGCAAACATTCCCGATTGTCAGCTTTAATTAGATATCTTTAGGTGTGGTTTTTTTCCCCCCACATTTATCTCATTCCTTTAGCTTCACCTCTTAGCATCTGGACACTCAGCCTAATTAGACTCTCTCTGACGTGTCAACAGCATCTGTTCCGCGCCGCTGCATTCTGCCTCGACTTGATTGAACTCGAGCGCTTTACTTGTGTCTGCTTATTCCCACGTGTTTCGCTCGGGCTGTCCTGCAAAAGACAGAAAGACTAAAAGGCTGCGCAGTCAAAACAAAGTCATGCAACCAACCTCAGATGAGGAGATTGGAAAAAACTGCACCCGCAATACGCACGTCTCGACATGAATGGGAATCACATGGGAGCACAGCAAGTTTATTTTCGGTCTCTTTTCTTATTCTACTGCAGTGGTGTCTCTCATGTTTGTCATCCTGATTTTGCTAAATATGCTCTCAGTATGAAGTGGCGAACTTTTTACGATTACACACTGTTAATTTTCTCCCAAGAATATCCTTATAATAATTGTCTACATGAAATTATGAACTACAAATCTTTTTAAAAATGTATAATGTAAAATGTATGTAAAGGTTTTCGTCCTGGCCGTGGAACAGTGGATCAGCTCTATACCCTCGGCAGGGTTCTCGAGGGGTTCATGGGAGTTCGCCCAACCAGTCTACATGTCTTTTGTGAACTTGGAGAAGGCGTTCGACCGTGTCCCTCGGGGGTCCTGTGGGGGGTGCTTCGGCAGTATGGGGTACAGAACCCCCTGATACGGGCTGTTCGGTCCCTGCACGACCGGAGTCAGAGTTTGGTCCGGATATCCGGCAGTAAGTCGGACTCGTTTCCAGTGAGGGTTGGACTCCGCCAAGGCTGCCCTTTGTCACCGATTCGCTTCATAACTTTTATGGACAGAATTTCAAGGCGCAGGCGATGCGTATAGGGGGTCCGGTTTGGTGGCCTCAGTATTGCATCTCTGCTTTTTGCAGATGATGTGGTTCTGTTGGCTTCATCAAGCCATGAGCTGATGAGATCCTGCCCCAAGTGGAGGAGTTCAAGTATCTTGGGGTCTTGTTCACGAGTGAAGGAAGAATGGAACGGGAGATCGACAGGCGGATCATTGCGGCGTCTGCAGGGATGCAAACTTTGTATCGATCCGTTGTGGTAAAGAAGGAGCTAAGCTTAAAGGTGAAGCTTTCGATTTACCGGTCGATCAACGTTCCTACCCTCACCTATGGTCACGAGCTGTGGGTCGTGACCGGAAGAACGAGATCCCGGATACAAGCAGCCGAAATGAGTTTCCGCCGCAGGGTGTCCGGGCTCTCCCTTAGCGATAGGGTGAGAAGCTCGGTCATCTGGGAGGATGTCAGAGTAGAGCCGCTGCTCCTCCACATCGACAGGAGCCAGATGAGGTGGCTGGGGCATCTGATTCGGGCACCTCCCACTGGGAGGAGACCCCGGGGACGACCCAGGACACGCTGGAGAGACTGTCCTTCGGCTGGTCTGGGAACGTCTCGGGATCCCCCCGGAAGAGCTAGAGGAAGTGGCTGGGGAGAGGGAAGTCTGGGCGTCCCTGCTAAAGCTACTGCCCCCGCGACCTGACCTCAGATAAGCGGTAGAAAATGGATGGATGGATTCTTTCTGATCTGATTAAATGATGACTAATTCTTAATCAGGGTTTCACAGAAAACATTACAGGTACTTGTTTTTGCAGACGTGCCTGTTTCAAGGCACCTCCGCTTGACCTCTGTCCCTTATGTTTACTATGTATGATCGTTTTTACACTATTTTTCTTTTCCACTGTTTTGAGATTTCCCCATGCATGACCCTTTAAAAACCAAGAGGTGCATGTTTCTGCAGGAACATTTGCAAATGTGGTGGAAACTCCGACAATTCTTGGAACTGTTTCAAACTACTACAAATGTGGCGGAAACACTGAGTTTTCTGGACTCTTTCTAGGGCCCTCTTTGAGCTCTGTTAGCAGTGCCCCATAAACATTACACGCATTTATGGCATTTACATTTGCCCAGTTTCAAGATTCCCACCATTATCACCATTTCCAAATTAATTTGCGTAGACACTGTTCACAAACTTTGTAGCACCTGTACAAAAGAATGACATTTGTAAATATTTTCATTTTTGAGTATTTTGGATCACTTTAGGAAAGTCAAGACGTTTCTGCATAAAACAAAAACACCAAGGAAGGGACTGCAAACTTGAACCACAATCATAAACACTATCAATACAACAAAATGGAGTATTTTAGATTGTGCAGCTGCACCTAATGGTAGTCATCAAACATATAATCGTGCATCAACCGAAATATGGTTCTAAATGGGTTGAACGATGCTAAAAAAGCTCATCACCAGGAAGCGCCGCTTTTGGAATTAAATAGCAGACTGTACAGTCATTTCCTCATGACTCAGAGTAGCAGTTTTGCATTTTTATTATTACCATAACAATCCATCTAAATGCGCGCATAAAATAAAAGGGCAGAGCTTATATCTTGAGCGTTTTGGCCCTATAGCATCCCTATATGATACCTGCAGTCCCTGTGATTATTAATGTCAGTGGGGTGTAGATAAGGAAAGGATAAAGAAAAAGACCATATGTTCGGCCTCACCAAAGGATTATGGTTTGTTGTTGTTCGCAAAAAAAGAAGGAGAGACAGGGAGAGAGGGAAAGAGAGAGTCAGAGAGGAAAAGTGACTTTAGCATTGTTAGGCCCGCCGAAGAGAAAGCTGCTTGGCAGTGGCTCGGATTAGTGCGCGGCAAGTTAGAGCATCCCCATTCCGAATGCATGCTGTGCCACATGTCCAGTTAACTCAGTGTGGGGGATAATGTTTGTCCAGCGCTTATTCAAATATGAGCTTTGGAGCCTAAACACAAACTAACCTAAAAAAAAAAAAACATCTGCAAGGGTTGAGGGCATTCACCTTTTATTCCACACCCCCTTCCTTTAATTGTCAGCGACAGACCAGTGCGAGGGGATGTCATCTGGCTATTGGATAACTCATTATCAGTTGTCACTGCGTATAGATTCGTATGCTATGCTCCTTCTGTTCTCGTGAGACAAGTTCCCTCGAGGTCATAGTACACAGAATACAACAAAAAGCGGAATCTGCTTACTGTACTTAGCCTGAATCTTGACCACTGTTATGTCGGCTAGCAGAACACATACTCTATGAATGGGCAATGATATACAAAGTAGAAGTATTCTGAGACTTCAGGCGTCTATACGAACACCTACTATCGAGAAGAAACGCATGAGGTGTTTTTTAAATGGTGGTCCATAGGCCATAGCAGACATTTTTGAGGGCAGAGCATGGGTCACATCTTCCAGTTTTGTGTTTGTTGTTTTTCTTCACTTTTGATGAAGTTATGACAGATTCCTATATCACGTTATATGGTATCCTATGGTTAATATATGTACACTAAACAAACAATTTAGTCTAATTTGGTAATTTTTTTTACACTATTGCGTTTGAAAAAATGTGCCAGGTGACATTTTTTTTTTTTTTAAATGAACATAATCAGTGAAAAATTTGTCACTTAATCCTGGGTTAGCACTCTGCAACATACATTATACATTACATTCTTTTGTTATAATATACTATGCTTACTACAATAATGGTGTGCGTATATGTACGTATACATATGTATTTGGTTAATTAAATGAATACATCATTGCCAGCATTACAAAATGCAAATACAATTTTTTTACTTGAGTTCGTTGTCACATTTCTGTGGGGCCAATTATACATTACTCGTGCACTCACTGTAGTTGTCTCGCCACGCTGCACTATTTGCATATCTGTTGTTGACCAATACTGGCCACTCATGCCAGAGTAGCATCTGCTCCATTTGCACACTGATTGAGGAGTATCTGCAACATTTGCACAACCAACATTGTCCCAGATTATCGCACTACTCGTCACTTTAAACCCCATACACTCCTTGAAGACTCGGCGCCCTTTGCACAATGGTCATTGCACCGGACTATTGCAATATTAGTCATTCGAACTGCTCTAAGTGCTAGAGGACTCTGCATCTTTTTGCACAATTGTCAAAAAAAAAATGTACCGACATTACCAGATAACTAGCAACCCTTTACTGATCAGTGACTGTTTTTTTTTTTTTTTTTTTTTGTCAATGTCTTTATGTCTCAAAAGTGTTCTCTGTCAATTGACTGTCTGTTGTCGTACTAGAGCGGCTCCAACTACCGGAGACAAATTCCTTGTGTGTTTTTTGGACATACTTGGCAAATAAAGATGATTCTGATTCTGATGAAATAAAGTTACCAAATACAACCCCAATTCTAATGAAGTTGGGACATTGTGTTAAACATAAATAAAAACAGAATACAATGATTTGCAAATCAGGCAGGCCATTCTAGTACCTGCACTCTTTTACTATGAAGCCACGCTATTGTAACACGTGCAGACTGTGGTTTGGCATTGTCTAGCTGAAATAAGCAAGAAAAAGATGTTGCTTGGATGGCAGCATATGTCTCTCCAAAACCTGTATGTACCTTACAGCATTAATGGTGCCTTCACAGATGTGTAAGTTACCCATGCCATTGGCACACAGCCCCATACCATCACAGATGCTGGCTTTTGAACTTTGTGTCCATAACAGTCCGGATGGTTCTTTGGCCGGGAGGACTTCTTTGGCCCGGAGGACACGATGTCCACAATTTCCCAAAACAATTTTAAATGTGGACTCGTCGGACCACAGAACACTTTTCCACTTTTCATCAGTCCATCTTAGATGAGCTCGGGCCCAGAGATGCCGGCGGCATTTCTGGGTGTTGTTGATAAGTGGCTTTTGCTTTGCATAGTAGAGTTTCAAGTTGCACTTACGGATGTAGCGCCGCACTGTATTTAATGAAGTGTTCCTGAGCCTATGTGGTGATATCCTTTACACATTGATGTCGGTTTTTGATGCAGTGCCGCCTGAGCGATAGAAGGTCACTGGCATTCAATGTTGGTTTTCTGTTTTGCCGCTTACATGCAGTGATTTCTCCAGATTCTCTGAACCTTTTGATGATATTATGGACCGTAGATGATGAAATCCCTAAATTCCTTGCAATTGTACGTTGAGGAACATTGTCCTTAAACTGTTCGACTATTTTCTCACGCACTTGTTCACAAAGAGGTGAACCTCACCCCATCTTTGCTTGTGAATGCTTTGCTTTTGTACCATGGCACCCACCTGTTCCCAATTAGCCTGTTCACCTGTGGAATGTTCCAAACAGGTGTTTGATGAGCATTCCTCAACTTTCTCAGTCTTTTTTGGAACGTGTTGCAGCCATTAAATTCTAAGTTTATGATTATTTGCTAAAAACAATCACGTTTATCAGTTTGAACATTAAATATCTTGTCTTTGTAGTGTATTCAATTAAATATAGGTTGAAGATGATTTGCAAATCATTGTATTCTGTTTTTATTTATGTTTAACACAATGTGCCAACTTCATTGGAATTGGAGTTGAAGTAGGCTATTTTATACAATGGCCATGAGCAGAAATTTGAACAGGCAATGGAAATTGCTACAAGAGAAGAAAGTCAATATTTCATTAAAAAAGTCGACGCTTGCACTTGTCACTTGAGTTTTCCCCCATCGATAGCTCACATACTGTATCTTCATTGGAATGAATGACAACTAATTTTTCTCCTTTTTAACTGTGTGATAACCTTTTTATCAATTTAGTCAACTTTATCCCGCAACAGGAAACACTCCCATATGAAACGCTCTGTGTGCTTGACTCTTAATTTATTAATCAGCCTGAAAATGGGTTGTCACATCTGTCAAACGAGCATATATTCAAACAGTTTGGAAAGTGTTCTCAGGTCTCCTGTGATTGCTCTTATATAATATAAAGCTTCACATTGTTGTATTGCTTTAAATTTAGAAGTCCATGCATTTGTCACGTGATTGAGCGCACAATCCCTATTTCAAGAAACATTTTGCTCCAAGATCGAAAATACTAGCACGTTAGCTCAGGATTATGCTGGTTTGGTTTAGTGGGAAAATGCGTGAAGCACACAAGTTGTTGTTGCCTGTTGTCTGCTTGGCCAGTTGGCAGTCACGCTGCTCGCCACATTTTCTTAGCAGTGTGTTGTAAGTGCATGCTTCTCTTCCCTCTTGTCCATAATATTCGTGACATGTCTCACTCACGTGTTAGCACACTGACCCTCAAGAATCTAGAAGGATTTCCTACAAACAGGAATGTGTTGTTATGAGCAGAAATCCTACATGTTTTGATGGAATTTAAATTGGGATTTTCTTTTTTTTTTTTAAATTTTTTTATTTTTAAACATTTTCTTTTTTTTTTAACAGAAATACTACATACAACACAGCCATATATATCACATTATTCTACTTGTTTTGTCATCCAGCCTGTTTACATCTTTAAGAATTGCAAATCCCCAATATCCCACAATGACATCCTGTCATCTTCAGGGCGAAGGCCTCACTTCCTCTTCTACATCAGCTTTTTCACAGCCCTCACATCTCTGGAAAATCTTGAAATCTGTCGTAAATCGTTGCTCCTCTCACAAAATGCGTTTTCGCTGCTCGTAAAAGACTTCCAGACAGTCCTTATAAATGTTTAACAAGGTCACGTTTGCATGTGCTTTACAGCCCAGCCCATCCATGTGGCTTTTGCACTGGGGGCATTTAGAATGCAATAAAGAAATGGGGGAGTGAGCTGTTTTATGTGGCAGAACAACTGATTATATTTTAATACTGGATGTACAGTACTTGATACACACCTGATGTGATTTTTTTTTTTTTTTTTTTTTGTGGCTCCTGGATAGTTTATTTCTGTCCCTCTCCATCTCACTCACTATTATGCCCAACATGTTTTTGCGCCGCTTGCATCCAGTTTGCCTTGCAGCCCTCCCTCTGCGCCCTCACCACGTTCGTTTCATGGCTCCATGGTTTCCCAATGAGTATTTTTATACGTGCCAAGTCCTGTTTCCCGTCTGCTTATCAAGTGCCACAGCTCGTGCACCCCGCCTAACAATTTGCCAAACACAGCCCTACCACAGGCACTGGCTGAAGTCACTCACAGTTTACCACACCTTGACGCATGTCCTCCCCTCTCTTATTCCATCCCTTCCTCTGCAAGCCCACTGATGGTGCCACTTTTGAACATTTATGGCCCTTTCAGTCAGACTGTGGCTTTACTTCACGACAGACACGCTAGACTTCATTGGTCCTCAATAGGGCGCTCGAAACCAGACTTATCATTTGAAAATGCTTTTCATTCAACATTTTAATTTTGTCTCATTTTGAACCTGCACGTCTTTTCTGTCTTCATGGTAGCAATTCTGTGTACGACCGAAATATTACAATAGCCCCTTGTGACACTACTTAGACCAGTGTTTGCCAACCTTTGTTGAGCCAAGGCACATATTTTAAATCAGAAACAAATTCTCACGATGCACCATGAGCTGTTTCTTGAACAGGATAGAGGTTAGCCTTGGTTAGTGCCAGCTATTCCGATCCACGATCCCGGAGTGGAACTCCATCTTTGTCGTTATGTCTGATAATGCACAAACAATAACTGTGTGCTAATAAGAACTTTATCACAGGAAAATTATAAAATAGAAGAGCACACAACAACACTTGCTTTACAACACTAAAGATAGTACACCATACGTTCATGTTGATGCAACAAGCACATGGAAATATTTGACCAAAAGTGAGTCCAGTAGTACATCTATCCTCAAATAAAATCAATTTAAATAGCAACAGTGAAGCAGAGAAATGCAAAAAATTTTTGGCGCCTACCTCGGTGTCCCATCTTACAATACAATATACTGTAATATGGAATAAAATATAAGACTGGCCAGCTCGTTAAACCAGCTCCCACTTATTAAAACAACTCCAATTAGCTTAATGGTGAGTTATATTTTAAATTTCTTTGTTTATGTTTTTATGCCTGTCTGTGGAAATATATCTTTATGCGAAACGGGTCTGCGGCGCTAACAAAGGTTAGGGCACTGCTGTCCTGGGCTTAAAAATATCAGTGATGTGATCGATTAATCAACTTCAACTCGACGTTCATCACATTATAGTCATAATCGACTTTGACTCAATCTGGTTGTTGTACCTTCTGTCATGTAGTTGTTCTGCCTGTCGCTATGTGTTGCTGGCATCGCTAGATGTACATAACCAAAACAGTGATTAGGACACACCCCATCATCACTGAATTATTCAAGTTTACATTTTGGACAATTCTGTGCTTGCAACTTTGTTTAAAACATTTAGCAAGTGACCAAAGCAAGGTTCGTAAAGGGAGGATTGGATGCCAAATCAAACGCAGTTGTGATGAAGTATAATGGAGATGTCTCCAAATACTTTTGTCCATATCTTGTGACTTTACACAATCATGTTCCTGCTCCAAAACTGGAGAAATGCAAACAAGTTGGATTCTGTCCCAGTAGTATGCCCCCACCTTCTTAGTAAACACAGACTTAAGTGTTTTAGCTATAAATTTCCTTCCAGACGTGAAAGGCGCTTGCGACGGTAATCATGCGCATGGAGGCGTTGCTGTAGATTGCACGCCTCGTGATTGATTTGAGTAAAAACGCACAAGCGTAGACAAATGGCACACAACAGTCCCAACAGTCACAAGTTCAAAAACAAGGCACTTTGCTTGTTTGTGTCACACTGAATGACTCAGAGAGGGAGTGCTTTGGGAAGGTGGGGGCTCGGTGGTGGGGTCGGGGGGCTCAAACGCTGCCTGCAGTATGGGCTACCTAATCTGGATGTAATGGGACATACTGTAGCTAACTGATGTGTGAATGGGTTTCTCTCTTCTAATTCTACTTCACTCTGTTCCCGTTGTCGCCATTGTGAGAGACACTAGAGGTGAATAGGAGGGTTAATAAAAAATGTGCCAATTTCTAATGACTTTCTGAGTCTCATATAGTCACATGTATTGCATTTCTAGCCGTTGGGCGAGTGAATATTTGATTGTGCAGTTTTTCTTCTAATATTGTTCCTTCGTTCTTTGGTAATTACACTTGAACTCATCTTGATTTGTCAACTGTCATCTGTCGAAAATAATCAAAAGAGAAAAATATCATTCAGGATCGGCAAGCTTTTTTTATTCCTCTCATCTCAAAAACGTGTTCAAAATATTGCGAGAATGAATGATGCAATAATGCTGCAATGATGTCAAGGCATTTGAGCATCCAATCAGATTGCCACGATTTCCTTTTCATCTTGCTCGCAGAGACACCAGGGGCATGTTTGTCTGCTATCTAAGGATTACTATGATATGTTGTGATGTATTAAACCGCGTCATTCCTGCAATCTATTTCTTTCTTTGACATTATCGTCCTTGAGACAGCACCTCTCTGCAGTCACGTCAATTCTGAAGGTATTGCAGATTCTCATACGTGTTTGAGAGTGTTATATGGGATGTGTTTAAAAAAAATAAAAATAAATAAACTAAATGCTTCAGGAAGTAAGTCATAGAACATTAGGCTTCAATAATTTCTCAATTCAAAATGCAACCTCTTTTTTTCTTTAAGTCAGCAGGATCAGAAAGGCATCTCAAGTTGAATTAAGTAGAGGAAAAACATGTTTTTATTTTTCTTTCTTTTTTTTTTAATCTTTGCTGCCATGCAGTAATCAACTATGTTTGGCGGAACAGAAGGCTTGAATATGGAACAGCCCGCGAAAAAGCAGCACACATCTTCCTTTATCGGAGTTTGAGCTTCCCCCATTAGGAAGCAGCCCGCCGGCGTGGACTAGTTTGCACAAATAAACATATCAGACTTTCTGCTTATTAACAGAAAGCCCTTTTTGACTCTAATGATGCACTATTAACAAATTCCCAAATTCTTTTACCATCATCGGCATCTTAGTGATTTCTTGCTTCCTTTTATGTCCAAAGCCACAGGAAATTAGGAAAATCCATTAGCTATGTTCCCCGCTCGGTACTCAGGATCGTGGAAGCGTAGTCCTGCCCCGTGGGCCTTTACGGCAAGGGCAGAGGAAATGGCCGGGCATTAATGGCGGCTTTGATTACTCTCCTGTCACTAATGTAGCCAACATGAAAGAGGAAAAAGAGGAGAGGGATGACTTCTCGACCCATATCAAAGGAATTCTGAAGGGATGTACAGTATGTGGGTGGACATGCCATTCGGGGCATGCGCATCCTTCCGCCCACCGCCACAAACTTCCAAGCTTGTAATGGCTTTATTTCATCAAGTGGTTATATCCCATGGGCCAAGGAAGAACCCGTTGTGCAGCTGTGGATATTAGGTCGTTTGCAGTCAGGGATGACCACAATATCTATCAAATTGTTTATCATAACTGTAAATTGGTAATTAGAAATTTTATTGGAAATTCTGGTGTCCTGTAGGGCCGAATGATAAATGGATTTATCAATTGATGTAAGTTTATTTGTTTATTATCTTCTTGATGCAAATTAATGCTCGGATAAAACATGCTGTAAAAACAAAATCAAGGCTTGTTTGGTATCAAGAGAAGGTGAAACAAAGAGAGAAAAACAAAGTAAACGTATTTTAAATAATGTAATTTGATTCTTGGTCATCGACAACTACAAAGTTTTATCAAATCATAGGAAGCAAGAGATCTTCCTGGCCGCAAAGGTATCCAGGAGAGAAAAAAAAACAAAAAACCTTGCAAATATCATAGTTCACAGCCATCAAGTGTTTTCTTCCAAATATCATAGTTCACAGCCATCAAGTGTTTTGCACAGTTAGTTACATGTCTTGGATAATTATTAAAGAACAAGAACGGTATTGTATAAGGTCAAAATAATAAAAGTAAAAGGTAATAAAGCAAAGATAAATGTAAAAAAGTGACATAATAAATGAAAACAAAACTGTGTAGTTATCGTCTCGTGTGTACTGTACGTGACTGCATGTAACGTAAAGGTTGCTGTCAGCTCAAATGAAAATATTAACAGCAACGACCGATAATAACCTACAGTATATGTATAAAAAAAAATTAAATAAAATTTAAAACATCCTGTAACATCATCGAAATGAAAGCAACAGATTAAAAAAAATTCTGCCAAATTAAGAATTTTGGGGTAAAAGCATCATTGTGATCGAGAGTACTTTCTGGTCTTATTATGAGTAAATAATGTTATTTTTGAAAATGAGTTGGCACACTGCCATTTAAAATAAAGTTAAAGACCAACACTTAATTATCTAATTTAGTAACCCCTTTCAGAAAGTCATTTGTCAACTTAATGAGCAATGTTTATATTTAACTACCTGGTAACTATTCAGTTAAGCTCTGTTCTGTTAAAATACTTATTAGAATCAATTTACCGTAATTGTGCTTGACGAGATGACTTTAGAATGTCATTATAATATTTAATCATCTGAGTGTGTAACCGGCTTTGGCTCACATGAAGCAATTGAGGGTGTTAACCTCAGTCACATTAGAGCAGCATGGCAGCTAATAATTGGTTGAAACTACCCTGCTACTTCAAAAAAGACCATATTTAAAGGGAATTAAATAATTGTAATTATTTCATGGGATCCATTTGATAAAATCCAGAGTAGAAGCGTACTTTGAAAAATTGCTATACTTTATTTATCATTGGAGAGTAAAATAACGGTTCTATTGGAGAAGGACAGGCTGCTCCCTCTAATTGAGACGCTGTCATTTGACTTTTTGGCCCGTGTGACTGATGCAAGCACGCCACAAATGCAGATCACTGAATGAGTGGAAAATCCAAAACATTCTTCTCAATAGCAGCGAGCCAGCAATGACGTTGGTACCTCTTTAGTCTAATTTCCACCCCTGCTTGCCATTTAGTGAGCGCCAGTATTTATGAAGCCTCATCTTTCACTATAAATTACATCATGCTAGCATTAAGTAACATAATTGCCACTTACGCAGCATGATTACTTGATTACATTCTTGTAATACAATTTTATCATGCGCATTTTCCACCAGGAAGCATTCTTTAAACTAGATAAGGTTTGCAAATGCGTTTTAAATGACTGTGATCACTTTATGGCGGTTAATAACCTGAGGCGGACCTGCTTGTGCGTTATGAGCTTTTAACGCACAATGTGTGGTGCGACCCTGAGTGACCTCAGTGGAAGTCTCTTTGCAGGGCGGCAGTGTTGACGGGCCACACGCAGTTCTACATCCATCCTCCTCTCCAAAGAAATAGACTATATGTGCTAGCAACTTCCACATTGGTTAAAACAGGTGGAAGCACTTCCTTCTGGCACGGGTCAATGGCAGAACCCGACAGCAGGTGACTTGGACAAAGCATACTGTAAGATGTCACCACAGATGACAATATACGCTAAAAAAATATAGACTTTAACTTTTGTCCGAAGACACCAGCCATAATAAAAACAAAATTTTGCAAGTTCAGCTTCAAACCATCGCGTCATCCGCCCGTGTTACGCTCGTGAGTTCAGCATACACAGGAAGTCCGCTAACTTGTTTAACGGGTTGGGTCACGTGACGCTCTGCGTCTATCAGATTAGCTGTCACGACTTCCTCTTCCGCCTGCCTGCTTTGCAATCCCACATGTGGATCGGAGTTCCTTTGGGTGCTCCGAGTGTGACTCAGTTCATTTGATGTAAAGCACGGCCTCCCTGACTGAGCCCACACAATGGCTGCAAGATGCCCACAAGACTGCCACTTTCGTCTGGGAATAAATCTTGACTGCCATTTTCTTCCCCTTTTTGTGCAGTGCTTCTAATTCTATTAGCGCCGACTGTTCAAGAGTGGTCTGATAAGTCACAATGAGGGCCACACCGGAGTGGTTCTTCTGGGGTTTGGATGGCACTGGTCTGTTACGCTGTTTCAAATATTCTTCTGCATAACTTTGTATTTACGTTTGCTGGTTGATTAATAGCTCAGAGAGGCTCACATATTTGTTTTCATACTCGATTTCTCTTCCTACTACTAATTAAGGCCCTACCAATATGGATTTTTTTACACCGATGCTGATTTTGATTATTTTGGCAGAGTAAAATCCTGATAGCGGCACGGTGGACGACTGGTTAGAGCGTCAGCCTCACAGTTCTGAGGACCCGGGTTCAATCCCCAGCCCCGACTGTGTGGAGTTTGCATGTTCTCCCCGTGCCTGCGTGGGTTTTCTCCGGGCACTCCGGTTTCCTCCCACATCCCAAAAACATGCATAAATTGGAGACTCTAAATTGCCCGTAGGTGTGACTGTGAGTGCAAATGGTTGTTTGTTTGTATGTGCCCTGCGATTGGCTGGCAACCAGTTCAGGGTGTATCCCGCCTCCTGCCCGATGACAGCTGGGATAGGCTCCAGCACGCCCGCGACCCTAGTGAGGAGAAGCGGCTCAGAAAATGGATGGATGGATGGAAAATCCTGATAAACGATTAATAAAAAAATAAAAGAATAAAATAACTTCTTTTTGGTCCCTTAACGCTTACAACAACAAAGATATACAGTAAATTACGGTCATAAAATGTTACTGTTTTACAATAGTTTGTCCTTTAGTATTTCTTTGCCATAGAGAAAAATCTGCAAAAATGGGTCGATTTTTTTGATAATTTTTTAAACGTTTGTTTGAATGTCATTATCTTTGTCTTATGTTGTAATGTGTTAAAGCTTAGAAAGAAAAAAGAAAAATCTTTTTGCCGATTTGAAAAGGGCTAATATGAGCCGATTAAATCAGTCGGACTACTACTACTAATGGTACAGTACATTGGTACCTTGATTTAAGAGTGCCCCAACTTATGACTTTTTTGAGTTACAAGCCATTGCTCGGTTGATTTATTTATTTTTTTTTTAATTATTTTTTTTTTTGTCTTTGTGTTACGAACCAAAATTTGAGCCCCAGTCACTGATGCACTTTCAGTAGTTTATCGAACGGTACAAACAGTTCAACACACCAATACAAAATGACAACACTCGCAAGCATCTTAAATAAGGCAAAACGCATGCCCAGACGCTCACGCAGAGACTACACAGCCATGTTCCTGACATCATTCACCAGGCCACGCCCCTTCAAGGCACACATTCAACACAGTTGATGTCGTGACTTTCAGCTTGTTCCAACGTACAGTAATAACATTCTCTTTATCGTGTTTTTGTACAATACAGTGCTATTATTCTTTATTAAAAGCGTAACATGGTCGTGTTTTTGGCGGCTGGAACGGATTATGGCATTTCAATTCATTTCAATGGGGAATTTAAAGTGAGTTACAAGCTTGCTCATGGAAACAATTAAACTCGTAAGTGGAGGTACCACTGTGCAGTTTAATGTATCTGTGTGGCTCTGTGTGTGCGCGCGCTATTAATATTTGCACATATCAATAAGCAAGCACAAGTGACGCATATGCAAATGCAAATATATGTTGTTCATATATACCGTATCGCACATACACACACGGTGACACATTTAATCACACTGACTCCTCTCATCTTCAGGCCGTGCGTGCGTGCGTGCGTGCGTGCGCGCGCGCGTGCGTGCGTGCGTGTGTGTGTGTGTGTGTATGAGAGCGAGAGACTAGGCCTTTCTCTCAAAGGGAGATTAATTCTGGCCATGGCCAATGTGTACTATTTGTATTGGTGCAATTAAGATGTGTCAAACTCACTGACATAATCTGCAATGAAAAAATGTTGGCATGGCGATGATGTGAATGTTTGCAGTATATTTATTTAACTTTAACGCAAAAGACTGCAAAGTGGTATATAAGGGTCCTCATTTTATAACGCCAATGCAATCCGAATTCGTGCTCCAGTCTATCACTAACCTATGCTAGTAACCTGACTTGACATTACTTGAGACAACCTGTGACTTGACTTGCCCAAGACAAAATGACTTGGTACATGCTTAGGACTTGAAATGTGTGACTTAATCTCATCTCTGCCTCTTAGTACCTGCTTTTGACAATGACATAATATCAATAGTGAGCAGAGTTGTTGAGCAGAGTAGTAGGCATCCAATGGAAACGGGACCTTCTTTGTATAGTAAGTCAATTTCTGTCCTTCAAGATATACAGTTCTGGACAACATAAACGTTCTGTACTTTTTCCAGTGCCAAAAATGTATAGGTACAGTGGATATAAAAAGTCTACACTGTTCAAATGCCAGATTTTTGTAATATAAAAAATGACACCAAGACAAATCCTTTTAAAACTTATTTTCACCATTAATGTGATCTATAACCTGTACACCTCAATTGATATATATTTTTTATCTTTCTGGGAGGGGAAGTAAAAATCAACAACTGAAAAAGATGTAGTTCTACAAGCGTCTACAGCCTCTTATCGCCAAAACGTTCAACCTTGGTTTCACTGGACCGTAACTAATTTTCCAACATGTGTTTAGGAGACTTTGTTATGGAGCATTTTTGACCATATTTCCAAAAGGTATGTTTGGCGCTAACACGACACCGCGCTAACACGACACTGCTCATCTCCAGGCTTCTTTTTGAAAGCAAAAAATAAATGTTAGGGAAAAGCCTACTAGAACAACTGGACTTTAGGGGTTAATCAAAGGCATTTTAAATTGTGTCAGCTGTGTACAGAGTCCCATTTAAAATTTTAACAGGCTTGTGTAGCCTTTTTATATCCACTGTATATTCCCAAGGGGCACAATAGCAAGGTTTGATTCATTTTTAGCAAGAGTGCAGGAGTGACCAGTTCAACTGTCTGGTATGATGTCACTATTACACTTTCTTGTGCTACCTCGGTGACCGTTCACGTCCTGTCCTCTCCTGAGCACACAAATAGGAGACCATCTCGATAACACCTTCCCAGCTAATAAATCCATCACTCTCCGTGGGAGCAAAAGTGCGAATGAGAGAGATTTGAGGGTAGGAAGATGAAATCCCGCGTCGAATCGCATGGGCATGAATAATGGAACGCGCCAGAACTTTCCCATCAGGCTCAGCAACAGCCCAGCATCCTCCTGTGCCATTGTGGTTGCAAGGAGATGAAGGCCACTTGCACAGCAGGAGAGAGAGATGGAACTGCGGAGAAATGGCGAATGGCTGAGACGGACGTGCTTTGAGCGCAAAGCAAGGGAGCTGAGGAGAGAGGTTGATAATTAGCGGTAATTGTTGTTCAGAGAGGGAGAGGAAAAAAGCCAATTCATTCACTTCTCTGCTTATATTTATGCGCCAGTCACTTAAACTGCATTTTTTGTTTGTTTCATACCGCATAAATAATTATTTGAACACGTTTGGTCGTCTGAAATACAGCACAGCCCTCATAATGTTTATTCAGTCCCCTCCAAAAGTATTGGAATGCCAGGGTCAATTCCTTTGTTTTTGTTGTATACTGAAGACATTTGGGTTTCAGATCAAAAGATGAATATGAGACAACATTTCAGAATTTGAGCTTTTATTTCATGGTATTTACATCTAGATGTGTTCCGCAACTCGAGACAGCACCTTTTGTTTGAAGCAACCCACTTTTCAAGTGAGCAAATGTATTGGAACATGTGACTGATGGGTGTTTTTAGTTGCTCAGGTGTTTGTTGCCTTTTAGATTAATTGCTGAAACGTTAGACAGTGCTTGTTTTTGGCTTGGGGTTTCACCTTTGAAAACTGCATTTGCTTTTAAGCAAACATTAGACCAGAGAGTTGTCTATGGGAGAAAAGCAAACCATTTTGAAGCTGAGAGAAGAGTGAAAATTGATCAGAGCTATTGCACAAAAATTGGGCATAGCCAATACAAAAATTTGGAATGTCCTGAAAAAGAAAAACTACTGAGCATCAGACATCGAACAGGTTGGCCAAGAGTATCAACAGCACTTGATCACAGAAACATTGGGAGAGCTGTGAAGAAACAACCAAAGACAACGGTCAGTGACATCACTGCCAACCTCCACAGGGTAGGGGTGAAGGTATCACAATCCACTGTATGAAGAAGACATGGCGAGAAGAAATATACCGTCCATACCACAAGATGCAAATCACTCACCAGCACAAAGAATCGGAAGGCCAGATTGGATTTTGCAAAGAAGTACAAAAATGAGCCACAAACGTTTTGGAACAAAGTTTTCTGGACTGATAAGACCAAGATTAACCTCTACCAAAGTGATGGAAAGGCCAAAATATGGAGGAAAAAAAAGGATCTGCTTATGATCCAAAGCACACAAGTTCATTTGTGAAGCATGGTGGAGGTAATGTCATGGCTTCGGCTTGCATGGCTGTTTCTGGAACGGGCTCACTAGTCTTTATTGATGATGGAACTCATGATGGTCGCAGCAGAATGAATTCTGAAGTCTACAAAACCATTTTGTCTGGCCATTTACCGAAAAATGCATCCAAACTAATAAGGAGAAGTTTCATCATGCAACAAGACAATGACCCAAAACACACTGCCAACACAACAAAGGACTTCATCAGGAGGAAAAAGTGGAAGGTCTTCGACTGTCCATCACCGGACCTTAACCCAATAAAGCATGCATTTTACCTCCTGAAGAGGAGACTGAAGGAAGAAACCTCCAGAAACAAACAAGAACTGAAAGAGGCTACAGTAAAGGTCTAGAAAAACATTTCAAATGAAGAATGCAACAGTCTGGTGAAGTCAATGGGTCACAGGCTTGATGCAGTTATTGCAAATAAGGGTTATGCCACCACATATTAAATGTTATTCATTTTAAGTTAATTTAATGTCTGTTCCAATACTTTTGCTCGCTTGAAAACTGGGTACCTTCAAACAAAAGATGCTCTGTCCTGAGTTGTTTAACACATCTAGATGAACAAGTATAATTGAGGGATAGTTGAGGGCCAGCACGGTGGGCTAGTGGTTTGTATCACAGTTTTGAGTCCATAATATGGGTCACTGACAGTGTAATGGTTTATACTCCTTATTTCCATGCAGGCAGGATGGGTTCAGTGTGGTTAGAGTAAAACTTGTTCCAGCCAACTCAACTAGCAAAATACGTCTGCAACTATCTGCACACATTATTGTGCATATTTAATATTCAACATGTTTGGCAAGTACGATGTATTTTTTAAAATTTTGTGTCATATTATTAAATACAAATTTATTCTGAACTGTTCCAGATGATGTATGTGGCGCTGCTGCGTGTGTTTTTTTTTGTAGGTTTTCTATCATCACAAAGTAACTGGGGGTTATTAAGAGGTTGGGTAACTGAAGGCCAAGGTTCCAAATGCACTGGTACCCCTGAGTTCTACACCACTTGTATTTTGCCATTGTTAGATGAATAAAATCAGACCATATCGAAAGGCAGAATCTTTAGATATACCTTCCAGGTGCACCGAATGTAGTGCGTATGTATGTCATACGTCCCCATGCAGGCAGTGAGGAAATAATGTTAGGGGACCCGCAAAAGGTCCAGCGAGAAGCAGTGGACGTACGTGATGCATGTGCACTGTCAATACGGAGCCGCACTGGCAGCCTTCCCACTGCACTCCAGCGCCGCAGGCTGCAGGCATCAAGTGAAAGAAAGATGGGCCGTGACAGAGCTGTAAAGCAGCAGTTCTGTATTTGGTTACACACTGGCCACGCTCCTAAGCGGCGGTGGCAAAAGCTGCTCGAAGGTGAACAAGCTTACAGACGATGGGAGAAGAAGTCCAGGCGCCTTTTAGGAAGACTCAAATGGCCAATTCATGTGCTTTTAATCAAGCCTGCCTCAAGTATTCATTTTAAGAATGTCATATCATAAACATCATCACATCATAGGCATTTTATTTACAAAGATGAGGTATAATAGCAAAGGGAAAAGACCTTGTATACTGATGTGTGACTTCAGCGTTCCTCCGCTATAACCCAGTTCATGTACGCCACTGCTATACCGCCAGGTCTGTATTGCAAATGACAATATGTTCTTAATCGCCTTACCTGGAAAAATAAAGGTTAAATGAATGAAAAAGACCTCTTGTCCTTGCCGACGATAGCAATAAATTTTTTCCACCCTGCCTGCTTAGCTGCCCACGGATGACTTGTGCACATTCACTTAGCTGACCCTAATGAAAGCGGCACAGCTTGCAAACACTATTCGATGTTAGCGCAATGTGAATAGGTAGAGGCTTCATTCATCTTGTCATCAAAAATCAACATGCTTGTTTGCCTGTGACGGGATACGCACGCTTGTGTGTGCGTGGCACACAAACCATGAGCTTCACCTTTTGGTCCAAGCGGGTTTCTAGTGCAGACTGTGGTCGATAGATCAATGTGGAGTGGAAGACACACACTCAGCAGAGCCAGAATAGCACTGAAAAGGCCACAGCAATCAGTCTTAGCCAAGCACGTCCCATAATCATCCCGTAAAGATTGCAACTCTGAAAAGAGGCTATTTTTACAAACTGGCACTGGAGACACTTTGAATATGCAGCAATTAGAGACTCAGATAAATGAGCGTAATGATGCAATCATTGTCTTGATTATTTTTTATTGATTGTTTCAAACCCAGCAGCAGGGCAGACTTAAAAAAAAAAAAATCATCATACAGTGGCAGAGGAATACTGCTTTTTGTCTCATAGTGAGACTTAAACCTATGTGGGTTGAGCCTAAACCACAGATTGCTGGCTGGTGAGTTTGAATGGAAAATAAAACGCCCTGATCATGAATGGCTGGCATTCGTCACCACGATGGGGCTTGGCAATAACGCCGTCATCTCCACCGTCAAAGTTTATCTGAACCAATCACTTTGTTCGTGTCTCAGAGAAAAGTGGCTTCAACCAATAAATTTGTTAGCAGACAACTCTCATATGCCTTTCAACTGCACAATCAAAATGTTTTCATTTCAGGAGAGTTTATAATGCTTTTTGACACAAAGATAGTAACTTCAGTCTTTAAGGGTTTTGTCAATCTGGGCCAAGGATGGGCAACTTTGATGATCTCAAAACTCTCATGTTTTAGCCATACAGCCCGAGGACCAGATGGTGAACATCCACCCGTTAAGATCTCTACTGCAATATTCTGATATGAATAATTCAATCCAATGGATTAAGCCAGCATTCATACATGAAATGCAATTCCTTTCCAGGCACATAATGAGTCTTTTCATTCATTTACTTGGATGAACAGTCTAAAATGTGCACATTAATGAGTAATAATGTTTTCAAAATATGTTTTGAAAATATTTTATGATTATCAAGCCTGCCTTAAGCCTGTCATGTAAAAACAATTCAATGACTCATCAGGCACTTCAATGAAATGTCAAAAGCGCTTGTAAAAATGAGTAGCTGGCTCTGTTAACACCATTTTGTGTTGAAGTTGACGACAATAACCTTGTTTGATAGCGCTTGACAATTTGCCGTATTTGTACATGGTACTGTTGTGGCGACTCGGATAAATGTTTCCCACTTCGCAGTGCACCGGGTCAGCTCTGACGCATTTGACCTCCTTGGCGAACCCCTGAACACAGCACCCGGTACAAAGGAGTTGCCGTTTCAAGAAAATGCATATCTTGCTAGTTGCACTGTGTGTGTATCTTTGACCCACAAAAATCAAATCACAGCAAACTATGATTTGTGTTTTAATCCCATACTCAATATGAATTATGAATACTCTCCTCTTGAACAGCATTGCAAGCACAGAAAAGGAGATAATGTACAAACTCTTGCGCATCATATTTCAGAAGCACTACTGGATGCTCATGCCCATTCACAGTGCAGTATATACGATTGTGTAACATAACGTGAGTAATTGTTCGGGAAGGAGAGCCTTGTGTTGCTCCGTGTGCGCCTTCTGTGTGGCGGCTTATCATTGATGGGATTCGTTTGGAAAGCTGAATGAACGGCGAAGATTAGGGTTCATCTTTTATGCCATACGGTGAGATTCATCCCACCCACTCTGACATACACACACACACATACACACACACGTGTAATCCACCTCTGCTTTAGAAATGGAGATTAGAAAGCACTGCGGCCTCTTTTATAGCTCATTCGGGGAATTCAGTGATTCATGTTTACATTTCTGTTCAGAGATTCAATTTCAATCGATGTTCCTTGTTTGTCATGTCTTGACTCTGTGGATGCGTGTGCGTTTAAACCATCCTTTTTAAACCACATTTCCTCCACCCCGCACATCCTTAAAGCATCGGTCTATGCCTGTCTCATCTCACTATTTCTTCCTCCTTTGCAATGCTTGGATGGATTCCAAACCTCATTTTCTTATCAAATAGGCACTCTAATTACCGCAGAAGTCTTCCTGATTTCCATCTGGCTTTGATGCATTTCAAACCAAATAAAAGCGATTGGATCCCGGCTTTGCGCATAGAAGGCTGCCCTGTCACAGTGCTCTTGATGTGCTACCAAAGGAAAAGCATATAAAAATATTCTTCTAATAAATTTAGACCATGGCATGTGTTTTGGCCTTTGTGCACATGTAAACTATTATATACTACAGACTTTGTGGAAAGCTCTTTGGAGTGAAAACCTCCCAAAATCTATACAGATTTCTACTTATTTTTTTAAATCTGTTTGCCATCATTTTAGCAAGTAAACACACATGCCGATAATCGAGGCTAATAAGCGCATTTTTCCTCTCTCAGATTTGTGGCCTGATTGTCGGATGTCTCTAAAAGATAATCCTAAGTGATTATCCTGTGGTGTGGGATGTGCTAAAAGTGATTTTTTTTCCTCCACGATCTGCTGGGAAAACGGCCAATTGTTAAATGTCTGGATTCCCTCTGGTACCATGCTGCCGCTCCTAGGTCAGTCTTGGAACTACGACTTCTGGTTTGGGGGATGAGACTCACGATTGTCTGTGGCGATATCGTTGTGTGTGTGCTGCGACGTGTTGTTCATTTTGAATACACCGCACACTATTACTGTAGTAAGCATATACAGCACTTGTTGATTTATTTATCTTGTCATGTGTGGGTTTTGTCACATTTAAAAAATCGGTTTAGGTGTCTTGTGTATACCCCACTTTAACTACTTGTCAAATGTCAACAGCAGTACTAGCGGTTAGCACGTCTGCGTTTGTAGCTTGGCGTAGACAGAAATGCCAATGAATCAGGTTTTAAAAGAAAAGCTTTCCATATGTGAAAATAGCTGAAAAGAGAGTGTAAAGATGGGACGAGGCGTGGAAACGTGTATGCTGTAAAGTGCAGATAAGGAGACAGCGCGGGCTGTCATTGTATCTTGATCAGATTATGTTGAGATGATAGCTCCATCTTTAAGGCCTGTTTATCCGCACTGGGTATTTACAGGATAGCATGACCAACAGCTCCTGATGCGTTTGTGTGCGGGTTTATACGTGCACGCCTCTCCGTCAGGGATTAATGCACAGAATGACAATACAAATCCATTTAGACGTAGATTAATGGCGGACACCTTCCTGTCCCCCATCTCCCCCGTCATCTAAAAAGCCTCTCAATAACAATCGACTAGAGCATCCTTCTTCCAGCATCCTCCGCCTCCTCCTCCTCTCACAGCTCTTCATGGTGTCTTGCCACATGCTAAAGCTCTAATAGAAGTGCTTTGCTGGGTGATTTTCATTCAGGGCTATTCTTTTTGTGGCACTCTGTCCTCTTTGAAGTGGTGGAATAATGAAGCCACAGTTTGTGTGTCTGTGTGTGTGTTCTGGGGGTGTTTAGTCAGGATGTCTGCATTTATGCATGGAGTAGGCCCCTCAGGAGACAGAGGCTAAACTTAAACAGGATGTAGTCTCTTTTGAAATAGTCTGTACTGCATAATTCATTTTATTGACACTGTGTTTATTCCTACTTATTGTGACTCTTGTGAAGCATGCCTTTGTCTTGACAATTGGTTTGTGGAGCATATATAGCGTACATTAACATGAAGCATCGTTTTTTTTGGCATTTAGCTGAATGTGAGGAAATAATATAGCAAGATTATATAGATGTGATTCATGGGAGATTTTCTTTCCAGTGCAGCTTACTGTGAAATTTCTGTATTTCCATTAGATACAAAAGAGGTACTCTGCATAAAATGGCTGTACAGAACACATATTCACCTATTCTCGTTTTCTCTGCGGAACATATCCTCAGCTATTTGCTATATGCATATTATTCGGCTCTTTCTGTAATACCCTAATACAGTGGTGCGTTGAGATACGAGTGTAATTTGTACCATGACCGTGCCCGTAACTCAAAACAGTCATCTGAAATCATCATTCCCCATTGAAATTAGTTGAATTCCTATTATTCAGTTCTAGCCTTCTCCAAATTCAGAGAACAAATTTCGTGTGCATGCATGCATGTTCATGACAATAAAGGTGATTCTTCTTCCCCATACATTTTTGTAATGTATTTTTAATAAGAAAAATAGCACTCAATTATATTGTACTTTAGAAAAACATAGTCATGGCATACAGTTAACTAAATAGAATGTAAAGAATGAATTACACATTTTTTGCTTCAATTTAATGGACATTGTGCTGCTCCTTCTGGTGTTCATGCCTTGGCCACCTTGGGGTTGTATACTACAGATTCTGTGACATGAAGGAGATTTTCATAACTCCAAAGTGTAGCGGACATGCCACGCAAAAGATGCCACCCAGCACCCCAGCCTTGCATTACCGCCGCTCCCCGCCGAAGTAGACGTTAACACGGATTAACACAATAAACTATCTTCAACAAGACACAGATATTTTCTTTGCCATGCCGACGCTAAGTGAATCACGTCTGCCTGAGACTTCAAAGCGGAGACCCACGGATGCTGGGTTAATTAACTTCCCGCCAGTCGAAGGATTGGACCCGCAGCGAGGTCTCCACCCTGCTGAGAGCTGCTACTTGGGAGTTGGAACAGGCAACAGCGACTTCCACGGGCGACGGAACGACACTACAGACATGGGGTTCATAAGACAGTCTGTGACTCGACTGGGAGTCAATATTTTAAGAACTTTACATGAACGCCACTAGTGACTCTATTGCTGCAAACTTGAATGTCTAACGTCAAATCTGTTGTTAACTGAACCAGATGAAATGTTTCACCCCATACCACAAATGTCACATGAAAATAGTAATATTCTCCACACCACACAACATTTGAAACATTCATTACAGGTGTGAAAGAGGATGAGCGTGGACCAATGCAGGGTGAGGAAATGGTCTCGTTTTCTTAAATCCAATAATTAATATTTTTATTCCACTGGTTTTAAAACACCAAATAATCCTAGAACGAACAATAACGTCAAAAAGGCAGTCCAGCCCCTTGGTGTTCGCGAAGGTGGTAGAAAAGGAGGGGGGTAAACCCCCCCTTTTTGACCCGCTTCGGCCATAAAAGGGGCCAGAGCTGGGATCAGAGTTGAAAAGTTTTTGGAGTCTTGGTGGAGAAGTCTTTCTTTGGTCCACCCCGACCAACTCGGCGACGACCAGGCCAGGCAGGGCGCCCACCTCACCCGGGATTGCAAGGAGACATCGGACGATACCCGGCTGCAGCGCGTCCTGCATGCGCTCCGAGCCACCCTGCTTGGAGGCCTGAACTCAGTCTGAGGGAACGGAGGCGGACGCAACGTGCCCGCTCCGAACGTCATCGTGAGACATCCTGCCTGAGAACTCGTTCTCCTCCCTTTTTTTTTTTCCTCTTCCTCCCGTCAAATCCACCTGTTCCCAGTGTGGACCGGGCCGGCCGAACACTCGGGAGCCTGACTCGCCTGCCTCAAACGTGTTCAGACACGTAAGTCCAAAATTGCGGTCTACTAAAAGTACGGATTAGTGCATATTTGGGTTTATATTAACGAGACCAGGAGTCCTCAGCTATACGCATTCACTACACGCCCATTCTGCTCATCTCACGTCAAAAATCCCTTCCTTCGCCAATGTTCGTAGATATCTTGTTTGTTTTGTGTTTGTCTGTGTTTTATCCTGTAGAAACCTCTTTTCATTATGAAATTTTCTATAAAATTCACCACTTGCATTGATTATATGTGTGTTTGGGTTCGGACAAAACCTCTAGAAAGTCTAGAACTCAAAGTTCCTAAAATGTTGCCACCTTCCGATAAGAGACTGATTATAAAGGTTTGTCGTCATTTCGCCTAAAGTTAAACTTGTAAAAATATGACGTGGTGCCCCTCATATCTATCAAATATCGTGATTTATAATGCTGTAATTAAAAATTACGATAACCCGGAAATGACGCAGGCGCCGCTTCCATCTCATTGTTTCCTTCTAAATTAAGCACAATTCTTACCAATCCCATAAACACTACAAAAGGATAAAGAAAAGGGCCTGTGATTGGCCACGTAACAAGCAGCTGCGGTCTTTGAGCAATTTTCTATTAATCAAACAAAACAAACATGGAATGAGCACTTCAAATGCCTCTAAAATCCTCCACAACAAATAAATTCGTGAAAACATTGATTACTACTACCCACACTGATCTTCTCATGAATAATATTCCACTTGCACTCGATCTCCGTGTGTACAACGCTGCCATCAGCAAACCACTAACCCACACAATGCCATACATGCTATTACTACTACCAACAATGATCTTCTCGCGAGTAATATTCCACTTGCACTATTTTAAGTCGAGTTTTTAGGGCAAGTGAAACATGAAGGTAACTTTGACTCGTCGACTTGGAGTACTCAACGGAATTTCGGCCGGTATTTGTAAATTGATGGCTATTTTGAACTGAAACTTGTCAGCCAATCCGGGAATGACTTCTATCACATCCTGCTTGTTTTATTTCAAATCCAATGCCAAAAGGTCCATATGATTCTGGACCTAACTGCGACTACACTCACTCGTGAGTCGTACTTCCCGTGTGTGTTTGAGTGAGTGCTGTGCTCCCTGGAAGGAAACAGCTGTCTCTGTGTATAGCAGACCCTGACTCTGAAGGGGTAATAGAGTAAGGAGTGGGAGGAGGAGGAGGAGGAAGAAGAGCATTGTAGCGCCTGGGGAGCTATGACAGCCTGACTCTGAAAATCTATGACAAACACACACACCTGGATCGCACTGTGAAGGTTATTTAGAGAGCCCCCAGGCTTTTGTATTGTGCTTTTCAAAAACCTTGGGTGTTTTTTTTCCTTTCTGCTGTTTTATTAGATTATGAATTTATGGATTTTTTTTTAATGGAAACAAGTTAAACATTTCTTGCCTTTCTATTATAATTTCATAATCAAATGAGGTTTTAAATGTAGACATAGAAATCAAAGTGCCTTTAAACATTGCCCTTTTGAGCTTGCGTGTTATTAGTACATGATTGCCAAAATGCCCCCCCCAAAAAATCAACTCATAATTACTCCTCCTTTCATTTAATTTCTTTCCTCAATCATTCCGTTTTTTTCTTTCCTTCCAAAAAGGAGCATGCTTTGCAATACTCAGGCAACAATAACTTTGATATCCTTTTCCTTCCATTCGTCTTATTTTATTCTTTATGCATATTATTGTCGTTTCCCTTTTTTTTGTCCTCTATTGCATCATGATCCAGCGCCTTTCTCTCCCCGTCAACGATACTTCCCATCATTCTCCTCTTTCTCTCCTTGTTCCTTTCCTTTCTCCCCTCATCGCTTCCACCTCCACTCACATAAACCAAATGTCATCTCGACCATGTGCGGAGCACTTACTCAAAACACAATAGCCTGTCACGCCTCCCCATTTGGGCAGCAAATCCACACCGCAGACATAAAATTACAGTGCAACGCCACAGCGGCGACACCAGTAAATAGTCGCACGTACGGTCGGACGCGAAGGCAAATCCTGTCTTGCCCGCTGGGTGAGAAGCATTTAGTCATTTTATCAAATGTCATTGCTTAAAAGGTCAGCCTTCACACTGGCGCAGCTCGAGATAAAACAATGCTCCGCCTCCTCTCATTGCCCCCCCGCTGTGATGATGCTGTGCTATCTTAGCCGCTCGTGGATTTGAAGCTCACCTTCATCCTCGTGGCCCTTCGACTGTGTGTGTGCGCAACCAACGCAGTTCTGGTCTGGAAGAGAGAGCCTCGTGTCATGTCATGTTTTTGCTGCAGGTTTTGACTACGAGTCTGATCGATTGACGGTTTGACTTTGAAACTTCCCTCCAGAAGTACAACTTCACAGCACAGACCAAATATTTGAATCAAACTTCCGCTTTGACAAAGATAAATAGAATAGAACAGACTACATATTTCCTACTTGGTGGACAGACAATGTGACACTGTATGCAAAAGAAACAGAACAAGAGTACGAAAGAGATTGCAAGGTCATTTATGAAGTCCTGTGGAGTTAACATAAGTTGATACTGTTCCACTCCAGTCCTATGGGTGGCAGTAATGAGTATTTAATAGATTAGTATCATTTGTATTAATTTTTATCATTGTGATCGTACTTTTCAGTGATGTGCAACTTCAATGCATCACACACTCTCATGTAGCTGAATAAGCTAACCTCAATATTACATAATATTATTCCACCACACCATTGTTAAATTAATACCTGGGCTAGCATGGCAGGTTTGTGGTGACCCAATATCCTCACAGTCCAGAGTTCAAATATCCACTCAGGCAAAGAAAGGCCTTTGTGAAATTTCCACGCTCTCTTCATGTTTAGGTGGCTTTTTCCAGTCACTCCGACTTCCTCCCACATTCCGATAACATACTTGCTGGGTGAATTGAAGATGAAATAGTCCATACGTGTGAATGCGAACGGTTGTTCGTCTGCGATTGAGTGGCGAGCAGTCCAGGGTGTACACTGCTACCAGTTCACCAACGACCATAATGAGGACAGGTGGTATACAAAAGTGATGGATGGAAGTGAATACCCTGCTGACGTTGGAGCATTATTATTTTCGGCACAATTTTCATGCTGCTGTTTTCAGCTCAATACCATATGTACTGAACTGCATTTGCAAGTAGATTTCTCCACATGCTGCGCTTTCATGTCCCTTTAGATTCTCACAGTGTGGTGTGTTTGCTGTTAGACCGCCAAAGCCCCCACTGGCTGCTGCGGGGCCCCTCGGACGTTGGAAGCGCAGCCAAGAAAGTGTCTGTCCAGCCAGTGTAAACTATGTGTTTACCGTGGGCCCACGGGGGTCAGCCAGGGCACGCTGGACCCAGTATGTCTCACCTGCTGTCATTGATCACGGCTATGGCGTTCGGACAGACAGGCTGCTGTATAATGGCGCCACATTGTGCATGAAAATATGTGAGGTTTTTTTGTCTTGAACAGTTGGCTGTGTGACTGTGGTGCAAAATTGCTCAACACAAGGCATAAATCCACTTTCAGTTGATTTGATGTACAACTAAACGTGCGTTATATAAGTCAAGGTACCCCTTTATTTAAGCATTTATTTTCCCCAGTTTGTCGCATACAGCGTGCGCAAACATTTATGGAGCCAAGATTTTAATATGTGGTCATGTATTTTTGTACATTCCCTGCGACCAGATCATAACAAGCTAGAACATAGGCAGTGCTCTTTTAGAATTTGTACTTGTCCCAGTTGCCCGCCCCATTCTTGTCCAGAAATAACATTTTCTCATATTCTGGCCGCAGCTGTTCTTTCAAAGTGTTCGGGTGTGAGGTGTTGCTGCATGCGCTGAAGAACTTTATTGATTAGAATTGAACAGGGCTCACCAGCCGCAGTTTATCCAGCATCTCTTCGCAATGTGTGGCAAGCTGCTCTTAATCGTAGTACCATTTGCCTCACACGCCTCATTGCAATGCTTTTCCGAACGACATTGTAGGCGTGAATAAACCAGATAGCCTCATACCTCTCTGGAGACGTGGTAAATACATGAGAAGCATTTTAGGACTGTGATTAAATCCTTGCTCTACAATGTTTGTTTTTGCTTGTCCTCCAGAGCACTAAACAGTTCAGTGATTATTTAAGTACACACATGCAGCATTTTGTCTTAAAATGTCTTTATTTTCAGTAATTTGCATGACCATGCCATGCATCAATCAGTTGAGCAAAAATATTTCTTTAGAGGCAACTAAACACCTAGAAATCAAGAGTTCTGAATTCTGGCAAACCTGCCACTACGAGTTAGTTGGCATTCACGACGGTGAGCTTATTTGTCGTGCCGCTTTGATTGCATTTGACACACAATTAGTGCAAGGCACGAAATTGAGAATCGGCTTTGAGTTGTTATTGTCCCCCCCTTCAAGCTGTCAAGGCTGCCTTTGATATTGTGCGGTAAATGATATTGTCCATTTGTCCTGCTCTAAGTGGACACTGCCCCCCACTAGCCGTCAACATCATTTTTCTTCAATGTGGAGTAAAGCGATCCGGAATGAAAGTGATACCATCAAAAGATGCTGTTTAGCCTTTGGTGACACCGTGGACATGTTGAAATCAAGGATGAGCAAAGGGGCGGGAGCAACCTCTTCTAAATTCAGTGTTAAATTGAATCCAAACTGGACTATTCTCCAGCAAAATGACTAATACAATTCATTTTTGTACTTTTTACACTAATACAGCACAGTACAGTACAGTGTTCCCCTCATTTTTGTAACTCGTGGATTCAACTTATTTTTACCGGAAAACTAATCTATCCACTATTTTCGTGCTCAGGCCATCGTGTGGTATCTTGGAGCCAAGGAACTATGTTGAAGTGAGTTAAGGAGCTTGATTTAGACAACAGTAGTGCTCTGCCTCCATCTTGTGGAATCTATAGGCAATCATGAAGCTTTTGGAGAGGTGTCAGTTATTCAGTTTCCCGATCCGGTTCATCGTTCCTTTCCCATTTTTTTTTTTTGAGCGTTTTTACTGGGTTTTCAGTCTTCTGTACTGTTTTATTTTATTTTGTGCTTGAATTGTTTTTGTACGTGTTCAAATATGATATTGGCGTTTAAAAAGTGTTTTTAAAAAAGTGTCGTAGGGATAAAACTATTAACAAAATTTTTTTTTGTCTCTGTCTCACGGGTTTTCACCTGTTACGATTGGTTCTGGAATATATCCCCGCGATAGACGGCGGTTCACTGTACCTTCCTTTATGAGTGTAATCCGGATTTTTCTTTAAATAAAAATATTTTTTTATTTACGATAATGTGAATTTATAATATGATCATTTATATTATATGTCGTATTTCTTGTGTATTACATACATGTTATTATATACCATAAATTCTGATGAGATTCTAGCCACGTAGAGGGTGAGGGGGGCGGTGTTCCAGCAGATTGGAACTGTTCTCTTTTTCTATTTCATACAGAGCTGTTAAATAAATGTGTATGTGTAAATGCTTCATAATAGTGTTGTGTATGGACACTGCACCATCAGCTCCTACTGGGTGTGGCTGGCATGTGTTAGCAATTTTTTTTTTCCCCCGTTTGAACCCTATGAACTCTGCCTAGCAACAAGTGAGTGGGCAAACAAATGATGTGATCAGGAAAAGGAATCCGAGGCGTAGTTATTTCAGCTGTGAAGTTTTAAAATAAAACAAAATATTGAAACACCATTAGCCGGAGCACACGCTGCATCGGATCCTGGTCCCGATAGCTCAACACTGAACTGTTCCTGTTGCAAGTCAAATGATCGCAAGGACGCGATGTGCAAACGATTGTGTGTGAAAGACTGGCAAAATGCAGGGCAGAGGAAGAAAATGAGGACTTTTCAGCGGATGACTGTGCATCTGTGCACCATGTTGGGATAGTTAATGACTGGTGCGTATGTCAGTTACACAGCTGTGGACGGAGCGAGCCAGCCAGCTGAGGAGAGGAAAGGAGGGGAGAGGAGAGGAGAGGAGAGGAGAGGAGAGGAATGAAAAGAAAAGAAGAGATGAGATGAGGAGAGATGCAATAGAGGGGGAAAGGGAGAAGTGGACAGATATGAGGTACTCAGCTCTGCACACACATACTGTAAGTGGAGTAAGCAAAGAGGGAAATAAAAAAAAGAAGGAACAAAGAGAGAGAGAGAGAGAGAGAAATTGCCAAGATATTTCCAAGGCTTCTCATCTTCCTCCAGCAAGCAGAAGAAGAAATGGCAAAGGCTGTCAACCAAATCTTTGCTTCTGTGCAAGGCATTTACTTTGGTCAATTTAAAATAAAAAAAATCGGCAAAGTGGAGCTCATAAAAGGGAAAATAACTCAAATACCACACTGTCTTGTTCGATTTTGACGCATCTGTCCTGCCCTGTTCTGGCTTCTGTTCCATCAACGCTGGCTTTTCACGTCTTAAAAGAGGTTCTTTCGCTTCTTGTGAGAGCTTTAAAACCCGAACGTGTGCATTTTTTATTTTTTTGCAGGATCAGAGTAAGACGGAAATAAGTACACAGTGGGAACAGGAGCGGACGCTTCAGCAGGAGGGTTTTGACCTTGAATTGTCCTCCCTCCTTAAACTCCTTGAACTGCTTTGATTGTGGCTTGATTATTTCTACAAAGGTGAAAGTATAGGTACGCAGGTGTAATAATGCAGTGTTGAGTCCTTAACTGGCCTTCTGTAGAGTGGACATTGTTGTAGAAACAAAAGATCAGAATAACACATGGCGTGAAGTATTGCATTTTTAAATTTAGGCTATTTTGTTGAATAAATGCTGTTGAAATCATATATTTTGTGTACATCTACGTTGTTCTGTGTCCCTCTAGGCAAACTCGTGAACAAGAGACGCCTCCAGACTTCTTCTATTTCTCCGACTTTGAGAGACACAACGCTGAGATCGCTGCCTTTCACCTCGACAGGTAAGACAACGCATCGAAATCCAAGAAAAATTCCAGCCTCTTATAGAAACTCTGAAAAAAATAAACATTGGCACTTCTATGTGTGTTAGACTTGTTTGAGGGTCACTTCTCTATACAGCTTTGACAACAGGCCCCTAAATTTGAGAGACATTTAGAGTTGGAGGACTTCAGTCTTCAGATCACAAAAGCTATTTTCCAGCACAGTTGAATGCAATATGGGAGTTTGAACTGATTGGCATTCTGTAGGGGCAATTAGCGACATCACGCAGTACGTCCTGGGAAAGCGAGCATCTCAAGACATTCTGCAAATTTGGACCTTTTGTTGACCAAAGTTGAACTGTTAACTAAATTTTTTTTTTTTTTAAAAAGCTACAATCAGAAGTGCTCACTCTGACACCAACGAGGCAGTCGGTGCTAATGAATGGCCTTCCATTCCGTTTCCGGTTCCACCACGACACACAGGGCAAAAGGGGAAAACACTACAAATATCAGTCAAACTAACACTACTTAGCATTATTCACGTTTTAAGGGTAGCAGTAAGTCCCAAAGCAGTCCTTCTTGCACAAAAATGTCTCTCTGATTTTGGTGACAAGAAGGTCAAGTAGAATCATTCCCGCTTTGGAGGGACAATGTCCTGTTTGACGTCCTGCTGATTCTACATTGGGCCCTGATTGCTAATCTGTGCCTCCTCATGTCAGCTCATTAACCATCTGGCAGGGAAGACAACAAATCTGCAGAACACTTGACGTGAAGGGCACCTTTGCCTTTGGATTATGACCCATTATTTTACATAAAGATTAGAATACTAATGTCGGAATTATCTTTTTGAGCTGCTTGACAGCAATGCTTGAATTAGCATAAACGGAGGCAAATTGCAGTACCGAAAAAGTATTGGTAAACACGGAGTCTGGTTGCTGGACAGATACCACTGCTGAGGTTCTCCCAAGCAAAGCAAACAACCCTGCTCCGGGTAGGCACACCATTTATGCGACGTCCATATGTAGGGAATTTAATTCAGGGTTAGGGTTGCCAGATCAGGGTTTACCCTTCCAAATCAGAACATGGCGAACTGGACTGCTTGCTGGAAAACATTTTTTTATTATTATTATTTTTAATGTAATCCAGGTTATACCGTTACTTTAGAGCTGGGCGATATGGCCAGTTTTTTTTTTTCAACAAAAATCTCATTTTCCGTTTTAATCACTGTTTCCCCTTTTGCTTGTAGAAAAAGCAAATGACAATGACTTTATTCCAAACTAGTTTTGTTTTTTTTCCAGCATGTTTTTTTCCCCCCCACCGCATCAACTTGCATTAACTTCCACTGAAATTAGAGATTTTTTTTTTCTTTCCAGATAATGTGAAAATAAGTACTTCCTCTTGGTAAAATGCAATTTCTGTCAAAACAGCCTTAATAAATTAACATTTAAAATGTTCAACAATTAGCATTAACAATAGCATTAAATGCAATCAAACTGCATGGCCAATATGGCCTTTGTTGAAGGGTACGCTGCAACACCTGCAGCTCTCTCACGGTATTTTATACAGGTCAGGCAAATGCGACATTGGAAAAATATTTGCATCTTGGAAGCCCATACCTTGGGTCAAAACTTTCCAATGCGGACAAATCAACATAAAAATTGGCACTATGTCTTTAGCAAGGCGGCACGGTGGACGACTGGTTAGAGGGTCTGCCTCACAGTTCTGAGGACCTGGGTTCAATCCCCGGCCCCGCCTGTGTGGAGTTTGCATGTTCTCCCCGTGCCTGCATGGGTTTTCTCCGGGCACTCCGGTTTCCTCCCACATCCCAAAAACATGCATTAATTGGAGACTCTAAATTGCCCGTAGGTGTGAATGTGAGTGCGAATGGTTGTTTGTTTGTATGTGCCCTGCGATTGGCTGGCAACCAGTTCGGGGTGTACCCCGCCTCCTGCCTGATGACGGTTGGGATGGGCTCCAACACGCCCGCGACCCTAGTGAGGAGAAGCGGCTCAGAAAATGGATGGATGGATGTCTTTAGCAATGTTCAGCACGATTGAGTCTATGATTGCCTTCTTTCTTGTCATACAGAAAATAACGTGAAAATGAAGTCTTTAAATATAGCAAAACTGACTGTGCTTTTGTAAACCAGCTCCCCCCTTTTCGCAGCCATGTTGTTTGTATAGTAGACCCCACCAATTCTGTGAGGAATAGGGGCGGAGCCCTGCTGTAAATAGTGAAAGTCTGTAAGTAATTGATGCCCCCCAAAAAGGTTTTATAATTGCCATAAGACGGAGAGAAAAAAACGAACTACTTTTTGTCTAAAAGAAGTGCCCCAATTCACATCAACATAGTTCCTTGGTACCAAGATGTCACAAGATGCTGGCACAGCACTACCATCATCTAAATAAAGCACCTCAATTCACATCAACATAGTTCTTTAGTACCACTATGCCACAAGACGGTGCAAAGTAATACTTTTATTCCTTTTGGCATGAGTAGAAAAGCATAAATCGGTGAGTTTTTCAGTGAATAACAGAGGATAGGTTCCTTAAAAGAAATTCTGCAAATAGGCAAATTCAGAGATGCCCAAGTATGAATATGTGGGGCTTCACTGTAAATAAGCAGTGCACCTTAGCAGGCTTTTCACTATGGAAGCTGCTAAAAAAATTTTAAAAAAAGTTACAAAATAAAATCATCTTGACAAATAAAACTCCTAGGGTTATGTTTGCAGATCGGGGTTTACCATTCCAGATCACAACAAGGCAAAAATACTGGTGGTGGAAAGCATTCCTTATGTAATGCAGGTTACAGCGACACGAGAAGGAGGAGCACCCTGAGCAGAAGGTCCTCTGTCTTGCTGTGTTATTTTACTTGGCATCTGAAGCCATTGAATCCTTCCATGTTTTCCACTTTTACTGCTTTTATACTTCTTCCCTTTCACTGCCTCCATCAATCTTGCTTCTCAAAAAACACAGCGCTGTACAGTGAAGCCCCGAGCTCGGAGAGGCCATTTGTCACCGAGAATGAATGCGGCCCTCCCACAGCAAGCATCCGAGCGAACAAAGACTGCATCCTCCTTACTTAGCTAAGCAGCACGCTCCTTGACTCTTCCTGCTCGAGGGAAGCTTTATAAAAAGATAGGAAGCACCGGGAGGCTACAAAGCATTGCGCTGTAGCAGGAATGCTAGTGTGTGTGTGTGTGTGTGTGTGTGTGTTTTGTTTTGTTTTCCTTTTCCAGACGAGAGTGAGGTTACAACACTTGTCCGTCCACATGTGCACCATCGTGGCGGGGGCCGCGATGGTGAATCCGCTCGCTTCCTTCCTTCGGGCGCAATGACACACTTCTGCATAAATTGCATTAGCGGCAGCTTTTGTCAACAGTCTGCTACACATCTGGTGCTCTTCTCGACACACACGTACTGGCAACATATGTGTGTGTGTGTGGGTGAAAGGGAAGGGAAGAGGAGGAAACCAAAGGCATGAAAGGCCCTGCGCCCATTCTAAATATAAGCCAGGCAGGGTTTGCCAAAAGCAGCACTTTATTTTTTTTTCTCCCTTATTTTGTCTGTTCTAAATTAGACCTTGGCTGCAGAGCGGTTGCTGCTGGTGCTGCAGAGCGAGGCTACACTGCCTCCCAGGGGGCCCGTAGCCACACAGAGCCTCCTTTTAAAGCAGCACTAACAGCCAACGCCGCTTCTCTTATGGGCTACACTGCCATTAACACACTTCATTATGCGATTGGATTCGCTTCAGGTGGAAAAAAAAAGAGAGCGAGCAGTCAGCAGGTACCAAAACATACAAGATTAAATATTGTCCAACCTTCTTTTAATGAACCATTTATTATGCATTATGCATTTATAATAGGGAGTGTGTGTGTGGGGGGGGGGGTGTTAATACATTGCCATTTGAAGATAAGCTGGCGGGGGAAAAAAAACACTTCAGATAGTAAGGACAACTGCTATTTTTTCTGCTATCTTACCCCAAGTGGTTGGTTGCTCTTTTATTTAATTTCATGTAGATTTTCTCTATAGTTCCAACTTTTTCTTCACCACTTTCCCATCTTTATTCTGGTCTGTCCTGTCCTGCTTTTGCCCTCAGGCCCTGTCCATTAGCAGTTGTCAGGGGGTATTAATTGTTAAAGAGTCAGTGCCGATGTCTCACTGAAGACCACAGATGCGTAAAATCGACATTTGGCACGCACACATCCGCACAGAAAGCCAAGGAACACATCTCTTCTTTACCGACCACCGCAATACCACACAACCGGAGTTTCCATTTAAACTGCCAGCTGAAGGCGCACGAACCACAAAAGCCTTAACGGTTGGTGCATAAATACAATTTCCCAGAACGGACGGGGAAGTTAGACCTTGCCGGGCTTTTGACATCAGGATGCTGTGTGCGGAGGTTAAAAGGCCTGTGACGTGAAATGCAGGCCACGCAATCACCGCCGGGTGGTTTAACTTTGCGGTGCAGCGTAGTCACGGTGCCCCCTGGTGGCGACATCTCTCATTGTAATACGACGTGCCCTTGTGTCCAAATGGATAAGGCACTGGCCTCCTAAACCAAGGATTTTGAGTTCGAGTCCCATCTGGGGTGGAAAAAGCAAAAGAAAAAAATGCTATTTTAATATTACAGATGGATTGCAATTTGCTAATTAGAACTTAATTTGATGTAGAACATCGTGTATAAATGTATCAAATGCTTATTTGCAGAAAGAAATCAGCCCAAGTCCGTGTTTATTTCCACCTGGACCACATACAATATGTCTGGAATGACTGTTTGACAGTGGTTAAAAAAAAAAAATAGATTAAGCATTAAGACATGTCCCTGACATATATATATATAGAGAGAGATTCTATTTAATTCACAGCAGTACTCATCACACATATACACTCATTTTAATAATATATGTACAACCAAGAAACAAAATACAACAACATACAATGAGTAGTATTAAGGAGGGCTTTAAAAAAATCATTTTAATCGAAGAAAAGAAACAGAGAAAAAACAGAACATGCTAATATATGCTAAGTAATACACAAAGTATGGTTTAATTATGCTACATTAATATTTGTATAATTAGTGCAAAATTGACATGTGCACTATATTTATATAATGGTGTATACTCAATATTTCAGTGTATTGCTATGCATAATGTAATTGCATAATAGTTGTATTGCACTTTGAAACTGTTTCAGTCGTTGATGTTAACCAAACCATCAGATTAATATGTTAAGTTTATTCATGTAAACATTTTTATCAAGAATTGTATTGTCATGTTTGAACAGTATGTGCAAATGAGGAGGATACTGTATAATATTTTGGGTAACAATATAGTTTTATTATTTTATTTGTTTTGGAATTGGACTGTTTCATCCATGAATTTTAGTCATTTAAACCCACAATGATGATAACATAATAATCCTGTGTATGTCCTTTCGGCCCTGTAGGATTCTGGACTTTCGCCGCGTCCCTCCCGTGGCCGGCAGACTCGTCAACATGACCAAGGAGATCCGAGATGTCACGCGTGATAAAAAGCTGTGGAGGACGTTCTTCGTATCACCAGGTAGGGTACACCTCGACTAGCTCAGTGAAGTTAAAGAAAGCAAACATTCTTAGAATAAAGCTAATTCCGCTGACTAAAGTAATACTGAGGACCTTCATTAAATGGAGACTAACTGGAAGCTTGCTCGGATCAAAGCACAGAAGTTAATGAGCTATGCAAGTTTTTGGTCACAAGCACGTGGGAGCGTCTCATGGGATTGAATTTACTCACAGTCTCAGCAATTAATACAAGTCATCAAATTCCTCCAGGGGTCATTAATTTTGTCCCATGTAAAATAGATGTGGTTGGAATTCTTAAAGCGCAAAAAGAGAGCACAGTCATGCAGAATTGAATTTGAATAGAATCTTTTTTTCTTTTCTTTTTTTGAGCCCATTATCATCACTTACCAAGGAAAGAATCCTGCTACGGTTGTGTATAAATAATATGCATTCACTTATTAGTTACAACTATGCAACCTAATAGGAATCACTGCAAGAGCTGTAACAAGAAATCTACCTTGATAATGTTCGGTTTTGAACAGAAAAATATTAATTAAACATTTTTCCTTTAGTTGCATTGCCCCACTCATGTCTACGAAGGTAATATTATTATTATTACATTATTACCAATCAGTCCACTGCAAAGAACTACCACAAAAGTAAACATGTTCAATTAGTTGACAAAAAATTAGCATTCACATCTTTATGAATGCTGATTGTTTTTTTCATACAACTGACTACTGGGCCTCACTATAACACATACAGTGGTGCCTTGAGTTTAATTTGTTCAGTGGCCACGCTCATAATCACCCCCCCCCCCCCCCCAAAAAAAAAAATTACGTTTTTTTTTTAATAAGGAAAATATCACTCTATTATATTTATTTAACAAAACATTTATTAATAACTTAATTTAAAAGGATGTAAAGAATAAACACTTTGTGCATCATGATTAATTCATTGCGATGTGTTTTGATTTGTGCAGTTTGGCCACGGGGGGCAGTATAATACAGTCATGAAGACACAACCGAAGAAGACTTTCACAACTACTGTAACTGACTCAGTAAATTGCAGTAATTTTCGTCATTTTTGTAGAGGGTAAAGAATATATGCCTACGAATATTGTTATATTGTTTCTCTACATGTGTTAATGCACCGTTTGTGCTCAAATTTGCATTGCTTCAAGGGTTAAAACACCAGGACTATCCATGCTATTCATTAGTCCATCTATGGCGTTTTGCGTTGTGTATTAGCATTAAGCTAGGCAAAGTTATGTGGTTGTTTTAAATACTTAAGATGTATCTTTGTTTAATGTTTGGTTTGACAGTAAGCTTCAAATACTGGCATTTTAAAAAGCTTGAAGCCTGTTTTTTGAAGAACTGTTCACTATCTGTCAAAATGCCGCTTGATGTGAAGTGAGTTGAGCTGAGTTCACTGCCCATAGAGCGGTCGAAGCTCAAATTGTTGATGGCAAGTCAAAGCTAAAAATCGACCCAACGACGGCTTGTACCCAGAAAAACTCGCACCACTGTATACTGAAAAAATATACATTATTCTTGTTCTTCTCAGCCAACAATGTGTGTTTCTATGGGGAATGTTCGTACTACTGCTCCACGGAGCACGCTCTGTGTGGTAAGCCCGATCAGATTGAAGGATCCCTGGCCGCCTTCCTTCCGGACCTTGCCCTCGCTAAGCGCAAAACCTGGAGGAACCCGTGGCGACGCTCCTACCACAAACGCAAGAAGGCAGAGTACGAAAATCGCCACTATTTTGCACTATTAGGCAATATCAGTGCAGTGGTCAAAAAATGCCATTCTGTAATACTCAGATGGGAAGTGGACCCGGACTACTGCGAGGAGGTCAAACAAACTCCGCCCTACGACAGTGGGACCAGACTTCTGGACATAATGGACATGACCATCTTTGACTTCCTCATGGGTCAGTTGGACATTTTTACATTTATAAATTATACAGGTGCATCTAAATACATTTGACTATCACAGAAAAGTTCATTGATCAAAGTACTAGTTTGATTCAAAAAGTTAAACTCGTAGATTATACAGAGTCATTGAAAATACTTTTCAGAAGACCAATTCCTACCTATTTTTATAATGCAAATCTTTCATTGATTGTTTCTAATATCCTAATTTCTTGAGATTGTGGAGATGCAGGTAAATAACAAAATGAGGACACGAGAACCAGTCATGTCACTTTACTCTCCACATACCAGTACAAAGTGTTTTTACAGCAAGCGGCCAACCACTCCCTTTGAAGCCAACAACCCCCTTTGACCATTTTATCTCCTGCCCCTCCCCCATGACACACAGTCCTGGTGAATGTCTCCCTCTTGTGGGGCACCACAAGATGGTGAATCTTGCTGTTTTCTTTTGGTGTCAGGTATAATCATCAAAAAAATGAAATCATTTAATATTTCACTTTGTCCAGTGACTCAATATAACATATGAGTTTGCTTTTTGAAGTGTGCTACTGACATGAATTATGTATTCAAGATATTCTGACTGTACATAGACACACATTTGTAATACGGTACATAATATTCCTGTTTCTTAAAGTTATCCCATTTTCAATTATAGGAAACATGGATCGGCATCATTATGAGACGTTTGAAAAATTTGGAAACGAGACTTTCATCATCCACCTGGACAACGGCAGGGGGTGAGAAGTCACATAGCATGTTAATATCCATCCATCCATTTTCTGAGCCGCTTCTCCTCACTAGGGTCGCGGGCGTGCTGGAGCCTATCCCAGCTATCATTGGGCAGCAGGCGGGGTACACCCTGAACTGGTTGCCAGCCAATCGCAGGGCACATACGAACAAACAACCAGTCGCACTCACATTCACACCTACGGGCAATTTAGAGTCTCCAATTGATGCATGTTTTTGGGATGTGGGAAGAAACCGGAGTGCCCGGAGAAAACCCACGCAGGCACGGGGAGAACATGCAAACTCCACACAGGCGGAGCCGGGGATTGAACCCTGGTCCTCAGAACTGTGAGGCAGACGCTCTAACCAGTCGCTCACTGTGCCGCGCATGTTAATATGCACCCGGAAAATTTGCTTGTTGCTTCACCCTCGTCTAATAGAAAAGTAGTGCTTTGCTGCCATCTTGTGGCATCCAATAAGCAATTCTAAATCTTTCAGGAGGCGACACGGTGACTGACTGGTTAGCACATCTGCCTCACAGTTCTGAGGACCGGGGTTCAAATCCCGTCCCTGCCTGTGTGGAGTTTGCATGTTCTCCCTGTGCCTGAGTGGTTTTTCTCCAGGTACTCTTTTTTTTCCTGCCATGTCTCCATAAACATGCGTGGTAGGTTGATTGAAGACTCTAAATTGCCCGTAAATTTGAATGTGAGTGCGAATGGTTGTTTGTTTCTATGTGCCCTGCGATTGGCTGGCGACCAGTTCAGGGTGCACCCCGCCTCCTGCCCGAAGATAGCTGGGATAGGCTCCAGCACCCCACGACCCTAGTGAGGAGAAGCGGAACGGATGAATGAAATCTTTCAGGAGGGCGTTAAATTACTCACAGATTTTCACTATTTGTGGCAGGGCTCGGCCCACATCCCCTGCAGATTGGGGATTATACTCCATTTGTAACGGCTAATCACAAACTGAAAAAGGCTCTTCAAAAAGGCATTCAAAGTTGTGTTAACCTTCTAAGCTTGTTTCTCTCTCTGTAGGTTTGGGAAGCACTCCCATGATGAGAAGTCCATCCTGGTGCCACTGACGCAGTGCTGCAGGTAAAATGACACGTGTGGGGATGGGAGCACGCACGCACGCGTGATTTGTGAGTGAATGAGCGCTTGGGCTAATCGCCCGGATATTGTGCAGGGTACGCAAGTCGACCCACTTGCGTCTGCAGCTGCTGGCTAAGGAGGAATACAAGCTGTCCACACTGGTGGCCGAATCCCTGGTGAGGGACCGTCTCAGTCCCATCCTCATCCAGCCGCACCTGGACGCCATGGACCGCCGACTACGCCAGGTCAGCGCTTCTCACAGACTTTGTTATTTATCGCACCATTGTCTATTTTCATCTCTTTGATTTATTACAGAAGTTTATTTTAGTAGTTCATTTCAAAAAGTCAAACTCAAATGTAATGTTTAATAATCATTGAACACATTAAATACTTTACTTAAAGCCAATTCCTGCCTAATTTACATGTTGAATATCATTTTAAGTGTTTATGTAATATTCTAATTCCATGAGATGATGAATTTGAGTTTTTTGTAAAAAGGTATATAATAAAATCATAATAATGAAATATTTCACTCTGTGTATACTGACTCTACATAATGAGTACTGAAATAATTATGTTTTCCACGATATAATAACCATAATAATTACTGAGATACACCTGTAATTAAAATTTTCTGTTGCAAGAAAATACTCTATAGCGGTGATTCTCAACACATACATTCATTCATGAATTTTTCCGTACCGCTTATCCTCACTAGGCTCGCGTGCGTGCTGGAGCCTATCCCAGCTATCTTCAGGCGAGAGGCGGGGTACGCCCTGAACTGGTGGCCAGCCTACAATTACAACAAGATCTATCTGCTGTGTCTACATTTTGGATTTTGTGTCACTCTATTGCTTCTTTTTTTTCTTTGTTTTTTTTTGCTCTGCAGGTTCTGCAGGTGCTGGTTGAATGCATTGAAAAGGAGGGCTACGATTACGTGGTGGAGAACGACCTCCAAGGGAGCCAGTGGACAGACCACAGCGAGCCAAGGCGGAGGTAGCTGGCCTGAGGACCTAGACGCTGCATGGGACTGGATTTGGGAGGATTTCACTTGCCTCCTGATGCCAAGTGAACGATTTCAGGCCCAGCTGCCTGAAAGTCACAAACTAGTAGACGCAACAGAACTTGACGCAGGTGACAAAACACGGATCCTAGGTTGAGCTGGGTTTGGACCATGTACATTGAGTTGGACCTCCCCTCGTCACCTCGGCCTCTTGAAAAAAATAAACACCCAGTATCACCGCAGCCAGACTAACCCACTGCAGCACTAGCAGACCGTGAAAGTCTTGTAAGAGACGCCTTGTCTTTGTCTCCTGGACCTTTTCTTTTGAATTCAGTGAATTCTGAGGGACTTGGCGCGACTTTCCAAGCTGAAAAATGTGTTTCTACATACTGATGACATCCCGAGCATTCAATTGAGTTGCCCTGGAGGGAATCCTGGTTGTTTTTTTTTTGTCATCTTAAAGATCCAAAACATTAAGTTGTGTTTACATGAAAATATTTTGTTATTTTATGTCCTCTCACGGCTCTTCGGGGTTTAAATATTTTTAATTGGAGTGCAGGTTAACTCTTGAATTTGTCTATTAATATTGCCCATAAATGTCCAGGAGAGTGTATTTATTGAAAACCATATTTATTGTTAGAACGAAAATAGGTACAAAATCAGCCTCCAAAACAACATCAAAGTGGTGTACTCTCTTATTTACCCCACAAGAGGGCGGTATTGCTGTGTGCAAAACCACCAGTTATTAGGTCAGGAAATATTCAATAAATTGGGAGGAACAAAGGTCCGCCTGTCACTTAACGCCCAACTGCTGTCTTATTATTCGTATCACCTGTAATCACCAGCCACTACATTAGGTACACTTGCACAATGTACTGAACTCCCAATACAAGGGCTGTATCAAATATCAGCTTTTATATACAGCAGAGAATAATGTTCAGTTTGGACTGGCACTATTCATTGAACAATTTGCATTAATGTGGTTGGAGTTGACAGTGATGCAAAACAGCACTGTATCATCCTGAGAGGTCTTTCTAACATTCTGGTTACGCTGCATGAGAGTGGAAAAAATATCAGAACTATTTCTCTGTATGTTGCACTACTGTTATTGTACAGCTGTTGAAAAAAAGAAAAAAAAACATGAATTAAAATCAGAGCATCCTTGTCAAAGCAGAATTTTGGATGCGTTACAGTGCCTGTAGGTGTACCTAATATTGTGGCCAGTGAGTGTAAATGGGTTATAGTATCAAAAATGTTAAACAAATCGTTTTGTACTATTGTTTCTTTGTAATATAATTGGTGTCCAGATGTTGCTGTCATGGAGAGATTATTTTTGGGGGTGTACAGTACATTTGATTCATTAACAACAGCTTTGACGGCTGAGCTGTTGGTCGAGCCGACGGTTCTTTCATTGGCTGAAATTTAATATATACCATAGAGAAATCTAGTGCCTGTGCAATGATAGAAACTTGAATGTCTGGTTTCATACGGCCGAAAGGTTTCAACTTCTTCCCAGAGACGAGTACAGATGAGATGGGGGGGGGGTCTTTGTATGAGTGTGTGCTGATTCCATCTGTTCTACAAAAAGGTTTTCTACAGTCCTGTGTCAATACATTGTGTGTGTGTGTGTGTGTGTGAGTGAGAGAGGATCCACGGAGAACATACAATATGTTCTCCAGGTAAAAAAAAAACGTTTTGTTTTGTTTTTCACCATCAGAACACTGTTTCTGTGGACTTTTTTTTTTTTCAATTCTTTGCATCATGGTTAAAGTGCAATAAAAAATAAGCAGAATCCAGTCTTACATTTTTCTAGGATTATTTGTTTTAAATGTATTGATAGATACACACAAAAAAAGCAGTACAGTGGTGGATTGGTTAGCACGTCTGCCTTATGTTTCTGAGGTTTGGGGGTTACAATCTCTGCTTTTGCCTTCCTTTGTGCAGTTTGTTCGCCCTGTGCTGGCATGGGTTCTCTCCAGTTTCCTCCCACATTCCAAAAACATGCAAATTAGGTTCCCTAATTTCTCCGAAGGGTGTGAATGGTCGTTTGCCCTGTTATTGGCTGGTCACCAATCAGACTGCATATTTGTGTTAGTTTTCATGGAAAAGGCATTTTAAGCTATAGGAGAAAATTCCTCCTACTTATCCACAAATGTAATTAACATCTTAACAAAACTTCCAAATCATTAAACTTCATTTTGGACAGCTAAAAAATTCAAAGGCATTAAAAATAGTACTTTAGAATATTTTTTAAAAATGTTTTAAAATATTTAGACCAATGGGAAAATTCCTTTAAAATATTTAAAAAAAGATCTTAGAAATATTTAAACAAATTAAAAGGCATTAAAATATTACTTTAGAATATTAAAAGATATCCTAAGAAATATTTAAACAAATTAAAAGGCATTAAAATATTACTTTAGAATATTAAAAGATATCCTAAGAAATATTTAAACAAATTAAAAGGCATTAAAATATTACTTTAAAATATTGTGTTCGTGTTTACATATATCTTATTTGTATTTTAAAAAAATAATTAATTAATTAAAAAAGGATATACATGTATTTGACTTTTGTCCGAAGCCAGCAGCCATAAAGAAAACATAATTTTAGCAACTTCGGGTTCAAAACATCATGTCATCAGCCAAGTAGTTATGCTAGCTATAGCAGCATCCACAGGAAGTCCGATAACATGTTTTCAGGGTTTAGTTATGTGATGTTCCGCTTAAAATGGATTGTATAAGTCCCAACTGCAACCCTTAACGTAACTCGGTAATGTAACCGTTTGTGGAGGCAATGAAGGGGTCACTTGCATAGTACAGTGCAAATGAAAGTTCCCTGTGCATTTTTTGTTTCGATAACCTCTGCTTGCAGTGCAGCTTATGCTACTTGTTCGTTTTCATTAATGGACACCCACACACACACGTACTTATACACACACAATGTGATCCATGAATGGAGAAGGCGGAGCCAGCTACCACCATCAGAGAGCGACCGGAGGACAACTAATTGCTGCAGCCAGCCGCAGACAGGCTGTCAGAGGAAGCATCGTCATGGGAACAAGCCATGACGATGCTTATCAGATCCCACCTCGAACCGACTTGATTCAGCGCAATAATTATCCAAAACAAAAGAAAGGCCAAAATTGAGGCAGAAGGGGGTCACGCTGTTCAAAACATGACAAATCCCACATTACCCATAAAGCAACGTCACTGCAGTCACTCAGCAGGGGGTTCTAGGGGGGAGGCCGGGGGCAGTGCTTTGCTTAAATACTGAATCTGGAATTAGCACACTTTGATATTTTAAACACATGAGAAATCCAATTTATGATAAAAGACACATCATAATATGTCTCTCTATCTGTAGCCGTTTGTGTTTCTTTTTGGTGAAATCCTTTTTTCCAAGGCCAACAACAACAAAACAACCCTCAAAAATAAGAATATCCTTCGATAAAAGTCCAACCTTGAAACTATTGACAGGAGTTGAAAAAGTGCATGAAGAAAAGCTATGTTATATTCTTTTGTAACAGCCATGTTGGCTCAGCCATGTTGGCTCCTCACACAAGACAGACACGTCAGTTCTTTACATGAACATGTAATCTTCCTCCCACCTGTCTTGAAAGCTCCTGTTTCCCATCTTCCGTTTGGCCATTTTTGGGAAGGGGAGGTGTAATTTTGCCCGAGGAGACCAGTAACATGGTTGCTACTGGCTGCAACAAAAAAGGAGGGGGGGGCTTGCCGGTCTCGACTGATGCGCTAACACACGAGCAAAGCGTTCTAGGATTTGTATTACGGTATTAGCCGTGCATGCACTATATACTGGCAGCCCAGATCTAATACACATTTGATATGGTCTCGCGGGCCAGAATTATATCGTGGGCCAGTTTTTGGCCCCCGGGGCAGAGTTGGACATTTATGCCTTACAGTATAATGTAGTGTAATTTGACACTACTTCAAAATAAAGCAACAGATACAAATGATTCAACAATTGCCTTCAGTAGTGTTCAGACCTCTGCCAAGGCCAAACAATTCGAATTCAATGAATATTTTACACTTCCACCTCCTTTATGTGACTATTTTGTGACTAACAATATAAGGAATATGTTGTTTTTTTTTAAATCCCTTCATCACATAAAAATGTATAGTGATTTTCCACTTTACAAAGCTCTAGCAGGATTTAAAAATAATAATAATAATTATGATGGACACTATCAGCACGGTTGTTTTGTGGTTAGCATGATAACCTCTCAGTTCTGAGGTTCTGGGTTCAAAATCTTCTGGCCTTCCTGTGTGGAGTTTGCATGTGCTCCCCATGCTTGTTGGCTTTTCTCTTTCCCCAAAACAAGAATGTTAGGTTCAGTGGAGACTATAAATTGCCCGTGAGGGTGAATGTTTTTTTTTGTCTATATCCTGTGTGTGCCCTGCAGTTGACCACTGTTGTACACTGCTTCTTGCCCAAAGTCGGCCACGATAGGCCCCTTCTTACGCACCAATGAGGACAATCATAGAAACTCGATAGATATTTTATCATAATACTGGTGTTTAACAAACATTTGGCATTGAAAACAAATGAAAAGATATGTTATATGTCAACACATCTCTGACAACGTATCAAGCAAGGCAGCTTTTGGATTGGATGCCACTAGATTGTGACAGGTGTACCTAATGTTGTGGCCATCGAGCATCTAGCCAATGCATCATCGTCTCCTGCACCAAGGGGCCCACACACAGAGGCCCTTGCAGACCTCGGGGTGTTTTCCCTGCATCGGCCGCCTCACGGGACACTTCCAATTGCTCCGTTAAGAGTCCCTCAAAAATACACATTCCGCTCTATTTTATGGACACGGAAACAATTTATGGTCATTACAGATCATTACCGATAGCATCTCCAAAACTTCCCGTTGTTGACTAAATGTCTGCCAGAGTGGACAAATACACACACGCACACGCACACACACACACACACACACACACACACACACACACACACACTTACTGTACAGCCAAAAGAGTTAAGAGGAGGAAAAGAAAAACAACGATGCAAAGGGTTTGTTTGTTGGTTTGGGCTTAGCAGTTTTAACTACAGCAGCAGAGATTAGACTATAAAAAGAAGCAAAATAAAACATAAAAGCAGCAGGCAAAAGCAGGGGACCACCCAGAATCTTCTTGGATGTGGCTCACGGGAGTCTTATTCTTTCCCCTCAGATATGCGGGCCGTTACTGTGAGACGATATATATATATATATATATATATATATATATATATATATATATATGATAGCTCATTATCAACTCTAATGAGGATAAGCGGTATAGAAGATAGGTGGATGGACTATACTCTGTTAAGAAAGGTGGTTGAAAAAAACAAAACAATTCCCAGATCCAGACCAACTTTTTCTGGGTTATTCCTTGTCCCATGGCTTTAAGTGAACAAGCTTTTGTGTTATTCTGCTTCCAAACAAGCGCAGTGGATGACAACATTCCTACCTTTGGGAGTTGACAAACACACAAAGAATCCATCCTGATCCCCCATCTCGCACCAGATATCACAATTTACAATAATACTAACTTGAGATCACTTGTGCACAGAAGCAGACAGAGGTGGGGCAGTAGCCATTCATGGAGAGCACCTGGGGCAAGACGGAGGGGGATCGGGGGTGTCGAGGATGTTGGGGGGAGGCGGGGGGGTTCTGGAGGAGGAGGCCGTCACCAGGAGAGCTCCCAGTGGACGTCAGCTGGCTGAGCAGAGCAGCAGGAGAAGAAGGAGAAGGTGTTACTGCTGGAGACATATACTGTTTTTGTTTGGCAGGGAGGAATCACACTATAAGTTTAAGTGTAGACATGTTTGACACTTCTCACTATCCATTCAACTGTTTCAACTATGATGGAGACGCGTACGCTTCCTGTAGCACAGACCAGGAGAAGAAGATGTGCCGGCCCGCCTACAGGTAGGAAAGAGCCCAACTTCCCCTTTCTATTCTATTCTATTCTATTCTATTCTATTCTATTCTACTCTATTCTGTTATTTCATTACAATTTACAAAATAAAGAAAGAAATAAAAAAGTGATCTTAAGACATTTTTTAAGGAAGATGGACTTTCGGCCAGTGTTATTGTTTACTACCTTCTCAGATAATGGGCATTACATTGTTTATTTTTATTTCCTAATATTTCATCGCACAATACCGATTACATAAGAATACATGACATACTCAAAATTAATGACATAGAATAATGAAGGTAAAGTCAGGCACATGTTGTTCAATGTTAGCAGCAGGACTTTAAAATATACAGTATATGTATATAATGTATATTAGGTACATGTATAATAGGTATGCTAGAATTAAGTTATATCTTTTTTTATAGTTAGTTTTACATCAAATACACTTAATACATTTAATTATCGTTATGATGCCGCTTACAGGGTGCTTTAAAGACCTCAAAGTATAACCATTTTCTGAGCCGCTTAACCTCACAAGGGTCGCGGGAGTGCTGGAGCCTATCCCAGCTATCATCGGGCAGGAGGCGGGGTAAACCCTGAACTGGTCGCCAGGCAATCGCTGGGCATCAAAGTATAACAAAATTTGAAAAAGTCTGTTTATTTGACAGGAATATATTAATCCATATAACTCTAAAATATTATAAAATATATCATCTTAAATTGTGATAGCTCTTCCAAGTGATTTTCAAATAAAACGTTTTTTTGTTTGTTTGCTTACATAAGGTTTCTTTTGTATTTGAGGTGGCCCCACTTTAACCAATGACTTTAAAAAAAAAAAAAAAACATTTATTATCAACATTGGTCATTGGTACATTCCTTTGGTTGATCTAATATTGAATGTTATGCAAATGTGAAGCAAAAAACAATGCATTCCATATTCATCACATCTACAATAAATGATGTATATATTAGTGTCACTTCTATTAAAATATGCATATCTTATAGAATTCATGGAATGGTGATCACATGAATGAAATACATCTTTTCATGATAACAAATTGTAACATGCAAAAATTAATCGATGAATCAACAAACTAATCGATTATCAAATTAATCGACAACTATTTTGCTCATCGATTAATCGTTTCGAGACTAACTTAAAATTGTACAAATCGTTGTAATTTCAGCCAATCAACAGTAAATATTCTTAGATTTCTGTCGTCCTCCATGGAAGCAGACTGATTATCTTTGTGTCTATTTAAAATAAGACATTCGCAAACATCTGCTTTTTCTTTGGAATACAATGATCAACATTTTTGCCTTTTTTTAAATTTTACAGACCAAATCAGGAACTGATTCATAAACAATCTACGTTTGTGTATTTCCTGCACTGTCAATTTGAAATAATGTCCTGTTTTTGAATAAAGGGATGGAAATTAAAATGATTTTCATCCAATTCATCAATTCATCGGGGGAAAAAAATCAACAGATTAATAGATAATTAAAATAATTGTTAGTTGCTTCCCTGGTACAGCGTTTACATGAAGTATTTTGAAAAAAAAAAATGTATAAGGAATTTTGATATTGACAAGAGGTAGAAAACTTTGTCATATTGCCTAATTCAAATGCGTGTGCACGTGTCAGCTACATTGCCCTGATCGCCATGGCGATCCAGCAGAGTCCCGAACAGAGGGTTACCCTGTCAGGCATCTATGAGTTTATCATGAGGAGGTTCCCATACTACCGCTCCAACCAGAGAGCCTGGCAGAACTCCATCAGACATAACCTATCGCTCAACAGTTGCTTCATCAAGGTGGACACACAATTAACACGGTATTTTCTTCATGTAGAACAACGGAGAATCCAAGTATCTTCCTGTTGTGTCACAGGTTCCCAGGACGGAGGGAAACGAGAAAGGAAAAGGAAACTTTTGGACTTTTGCCACAGGATGCGAATCCATGCTTGACCTCTTTGAAAACGGCAACTTCCGGCGTCGGAGGCGCAGGCGGAACATGAAAATCAGCCTTCGCGATTCAGGAGAGGCTCCGCTCCGGCCTGCGGAAAGCCATGGCAAGCAGCTCGCGCCTGCGGTCCGCCGCCCCGAGGCGGACTCTACCCTTTGCCCTTTAAACCCCGAGAGGCCTCGGCCGTGCCCCACGCCTAACCCCCTCGCCCCGAAACCGGAGTCAGAGATCAAGTTCAGCATTGACTACATCCTGTCTACGCCGGACCCACCCGTGCCTGGGATCAGATCCTCCCACATAAGCCCTGTGCACATAGGCCCGGCAGGACCACACATACATGTTCTGGAGCCCCAACACCTGAACCTGCACTTCTGGACCCTGTGAGGTCAAAACTGGCACAAACTGGGAGGACGTCCAAAGACAATAGTCATTTAATTGACTTGAAACTGTAATTAAATGAGCGACAAAGTAGAAAGGTACAGTTCATTATGTTGGCTTGCAACACAGAAAGACAAAAAGAACAACACTGAATTCATATTGTCATTCATGCATACAGTATGCACAGAGCAGCGTGTGACCGTCGACGGTAGTCTTCCATACACATACAGTACATGAGATGAAATACTGTGGGGTTGTTTTGACATTTACTGGATTATTTTGGATCAAAAACCTTTATTTTCTTCCTCCTTTCACCAAAGCATAGTTTAAATTAAAATTTAAACTATAAGATTTTTCAATTACTGTCTTTTGTTGACACAAAGTCAAGCGGAACAAATAGCAAAATATCTGCGGAAAATGTTGATGGTTATCAATCATATACCATGTTCAGAAGATAGAATGTCCAAGTTTTCCCAACATTCACACATAAACTGTACTGTACACATGGTTTAATTACTGGCAGTACATACAAGATGCAACTGAAGTTATTCACATAGGTAATTTAAAAAAAAAAAAAAAAATGTATACTAAGGTAAACGGTACTGAGACTTTAATGTGTTGAGACAAATTAAAACCTATAAAATCATACAAAAAGCTGAGTCTCATAAAATATTCAAAATCAACTATTTTCCAAAACCAGTGTAATCATTTTCATACTTATTTTGAACATACTAAAATATAAACAGTATATAATAGTTTTTGGGCAGCATGGTGTAATATGGTGGTTAGCACATTTGCCTCCCAATTCTGAGGTTCTTTGTCTGAATCTCGGCTCATTCCTTCCTGTGTGGCGTGTGCATTTTGTCCCCGGGCTTACGTGGGTTTTCCCCGGGTACTCCGGCTTCCTCCCACATTCCAAAAACAGGAATAATAGGATCAGTGGAGACTCGAAATTGTCATTAGGTGAGTGTGACTGGCAGTTTGTCCATATGTGCACTGCTCATTTGTGACCCTGATAAGGACAAGCACTAAAATGATGGATAAATGTTAGTTTCCTACTCAAAACAGTGGACTACATTTTCTATGAAATTCTGCTACGATCCTCATTCTTCATGTCAGTACATTTTGGGTAAATTGTGTCAAAAGTGGGGTCTAGTGGTACATTTGCTTGACTTCAGGGCAGGCCGCGTGATTCCGTTTCCACTTAGTGATGGTGTGAACGTGAGGGTGAATCGTGGTCTTTCTCTTCTCTATATGTGGCCTGTGATTGACTCAAAAATAGCTGACAACCTAAACATTAAAGCTACATGAAAGTTGTTTATGCTGAAAACTGTGCTAAGGAACAACTCGAACCTTTTATGGCATCCTTGTGCTATTTTGAACATGTTACCAAATTATAGTACTTCCTCCACTAAGGCGACATAGCAAAATAATATGTTCATACTCTTGACTATTCCATGCAGAACAAGTTGTAGATATCTATCAATACTTATCAATATCAAGCCATCCATTTTCCATAGCTTGCCCTCATTAGGGTTGCATTTTAGATGGAGCCTATTCCATCTGATTTTGAGCAAAGGGGAAATTGCCTACAGTGTGTTGACCAACAAACATTCACACCAATAGGTAATTTACTCTTCAATGAACTGGTTTTGGAATGTGGAAGAAATGGTGAAAATACACACCACACAGGTGGCCCTGAACTGAGATTCGAACCCAGAACCTCTTGAATGTGAAGCACACATGCTTACCCCTTTTCACCGGGGTGCCCATACAGATTAATATACAGCGGTGCCTTGAGATACGAGTAATTTGTTGCGTGACAGTTGAATCGTAAATGATCATTTCCCATTGAAATGAATGGAAATAACATTATTCCGTTACAGCCTTCCCCCTGAAAGAAATAAAAAATAAAATTGTTATAACTTGTACTTTAATGAGTAAAATAGCACCCCATTACATTGTGCTTCATAAAAACATACAGTAATGACATAAGTAAAAGGAATTAAAAATAATTAAGCCGTTTTTGTCACACTGCATCAGTAGAATGGCCATTGTGCTGCTCTTTCTGGTGTGCCCACCTTGCCCACCAGTAGAAGCCAGACAGAGATACTATATACCGATATACTGTTCATTGAGATGGGCCACTCGTCATAGTTCATCAGTACGCCACTAATATTAGTTGTTCTATGCATAGGATAAAGAACATATGACTGAGTAGTGTTATATTTTCTGTAAATCTGTTGCTTAAAAGGTTATAGCACCACAACATCCAAGTTGATGCTATTCGGTGGTAGCATTAAGCTAGCAGACCGAAAGGTGAAGCTATGTGGTTTTAAATACACAAAGTGAAATTTGCTTTGTTTGATGTTTAGTTTGACAGTAAACTTCAACAGGGAGTGTCAATAAACAGCTTGAGGCCTCTTTTTTGAAAATGTGTTCACTATTTGCCAAACTGCTGCTTAATGTGAAATCTCTGCCACCATACAGTGCTCATAAATCTGAAGTCTACGCTTGCAAGTCAAAGCAAAAAAAATCTTCCGAACGACAGCTCGTAAGTCGAGTTACTCATATTTCAAGGCCCCACTGTAGTTTAGATGAACTTGAAAGTGGCGTTTTGTCAGTAGGAATGTTAGTTTTCTGGAATGCAGTGGGGGGAAAAAATGCACAAAGGCATCTCAAAATTAATATGTAGCGTGCAGGCGGACATGACGGCAGCCTGTTACGACCCCGCTTGCCACGCCTCCTGCCAAATTTAATTCTTTGTTGGTGACCTTTGGAAATCCTGATTGACTGACACTTAAATTCTAATCCACTCGCTCCTTATTATAACACATGATATGCACCTTTTTTGCTAATGAAAACAAACAAACAAAAAACAGGTCTGGCAAACACATATTTCCTACGTGAGGGAGATCAATCATACTTGTGTGCTGCTGAAGGGACATTTTTCAATTTAACCTTCATATAATGTGTTGACTACATCAGAGAACACACTTAACATGAGTGGCATTTAATATAGCATAACACTTGCAAGGTGAGGCCCAGATGTGACCCTATTTAAATAGTGAGGGGGGTTGTGGCTGAGCTTTAACAACGTTGTCCCCCCCACCCCCATTTCCTTTATACACACGCCAACAAACCCCTGATGCTATTCTAATTAAACACAACTTCTGCCTCTTTTACAAATGCCCCTCATCGATCTGCGGGATTTTGTGTGTGTGCGTGAGGTGCCCCCCAGCAAACGTCTGCAGCAGCGCGAGTTTATGGATCAGCAAGTTTCCATTAAGAAAGTTGTTGACGTCGAATAGCAGGCCACGCCGTGGATATATTTGGGTAAATTAACTTAGCATAAAGTGCTCCGAGGCTACAGGGGCCAGTACCAACTTGAAAAGTCGACATATTGTGCTGTGAGAGATTGGGAGAATGTGGCACTACTGGCCTATTAAATAACCACACGCCCTTAAAATCCTGCAGTATCTTGAGTCATAATTGCTGACGCCGATCACACTTTCCATTTAGATGTTGATAACTTCATTAAATGCGTAAAATGAGCACCTCTGGGTGAGAGGAAGTAAGTGTTGCAGGTCAGATTGAAGCCATTGATGTGCGTCGTTAATAAAATCATAAACACAAATGGGTCATTTAGTTTGAAGTGATTATAATGAAGCTGTGTCAGAATTGGGTAGGATAAAAAATTGACAATTATTTATATTAGTTGTGATGAGGATGTTTTCTTCACAGTATGATGCAGGGAATTAAAGAGAATTATGGAAAGCCGTTTGAGCATTTATTCGATATACTTGATATCCATCTTAAGGTCCATGTACTAGTACACTCTTTTTCCTTACAAGTAAAACCAGACACGTGCACACATTTTATGAGGGCAGTTCCTCAAGCTAAAAAAGGGCACCCATTGCAAAAAGTATTCACACAATTAAGAAAATCAGTACTATTTAACTTGTATTTGACTATGTATTTATTTCTGTTAACACAATCAACAGTCCATAATACCACTATTAACAGAGGCGGTGACTATTGACAAATGTCAGGTTTTTGTCATAAACAAAAATGACCCCTCGATAAATCATTTTAAAACTTTTTTTTCCAACTGTTATTTAATCTTTAACATGTACAACTCAATTGTAAAAAAAAAAAAAAAAAAAAATGTAGCGAGGGGAAGCAAAAACAAACAACTGAGATAAAATGATTGGGAAAAAAACCCTCTTATACAGTAAATAGGGATGTGGCTGTGCTCAGAATTAAGCAATCACATTCAAACTCATGTTAAACGGAGGCAGCACACACCTGCCGCCAATTAAAGGGCCTCTGATTAACCCCAAATAAAATGAGGTGGGACCATATGTATAATTTTCCTTGTAGTGGAAAAAAAGGTTATAAGTAAGACACAGTCGTTCTGTTAGTGCGATCAATTTTCTTCCTAGCAAGGACAAAGAAAATACTAGTACCTTAAAACTGGAGGTCAATGATATGAAGTAAATGCTCAAATGGCTTTCGATAGAGAATGAATGAAAGCATTATGCGCCATTAAGAAGGCAGCATTCAGATGGAGGTGCAACCAAACCAGTCATCTTTATGTTGATCTTGCTCCAAGTGCATGTGTGTCTGTGTTTGTGTGTTTGTCAATAATGAGAAAATCAACACGGCATGTCAATCAATGGCCGCTGGGCGACCTGTTTACATTTTTTACTTTGATTTGTGATAGAGATCCTGCGGTGGTTGGTTGGCGACAGAGCACAAATATGACTGGGAGTGACCGGAAGGGTTTTTATATTAGTTTAGTAAAAAAAAAAAAAAAGAAAAATGTGTGACATTTAAATCAAAATATTGCTTTAAATTTGCCACTTGTCATTTCTTGGTAAACAGGCCACCCAAGTGTTGCATGATTTATTTCACAATAAGGATCAACAATGTATTATTGTTTCTGCCGAATAACTCAAGCACTTGCAAACCTGCCCCGTCATATTTTTACCTCTCTCGTTTGGCTAAATTATGAGAAACCTTTTTTCAAAATGAATGCAGAACCTGCAATTGGTTGTATTCTCTGTGTAGTTGCATGTTAGAAGAAATTAAGTTGACTCCAACTTCCATTTGACAAAGTAGTGTTCAAAGGTTTTAATGAGGTCACTTTCTGATTCAAATATTGAGCAGTTAGTTGCATAGCAGTACAAATACATTTACAACATACATTCTGAATACATGTGATCATGAAAAGAAACAGCATATTTGGGTTCAGAAAAACCATTGCGCTGAGTGGAAAAAAAAAAAACTATCTCATAATATAATAGTCTGAAGTTATTTCCTAGCGTTAAATGTGCAAAATGTTAAATAAATGCAATGGTTTGTTTACTATATTGCAGTAATTTATGCAGTTTAATAGCAGCTTGATAAGCAATCCAGAGGTGGTGAATCGCACTGAATGATACTCTGAGTTGCATTAAAACCAAGTTCTGTGTCGCACAGCAGGAACATTGCACTTTTGTGAGGAATTTACATGCAATGCAACTACAATGCACCACAGCTCTGGCCACAGTTGAGTAACTCACACCTGGGGTCGGGTGACATTACTGTAAAGTAGTTGTTAGCACCGCTATCCTACCACCAGGGGGCGCTGGGAGTGAACTCTTCACCGAGGAGAACACGTTGAGCACCCAAACCTCCATGAAAATCATTCTGCAAGAATCCATAAGTGATTATTCACTCTCAACCACATCACTAATACGTTGCTTGTATTTTTGTTTTTGCTTTGGGCATACTTTTACTAAATGGTCTTGAATAACAACATTAAGTCAATTATATGACTGGTTGTCACCTTCACTAGTAGGTTCAATAATAGCGTGAGTGTAATAACAACATACATAACAAAATATCTCATTTACAATGTGTTACACTGTTTTTAAACATGTCAGGGAACAAGTTACCATTGTCAAAAACATAAACAAGTTACCTTTTCTGCTCACAATCCACCAAACTGTGCAGCAACTCCAGTTGTGGATCAGTGTTCTGGTGCTTTCCTAAAACACCCCGCTTTTCATTTTGACCGGGGCGGGGGGAAATCCCTCCAGAAACGAAGGCCGAATGAGTGGGGCCCCACATTGCAGGATGAGGCGATTCCAGGCGACCAATTGGGAAGCCCCTGGTGTGGGGCCCCCTCCAGAGCGTCACAGTGGGGCCGAAGAGGGGCATGAATGACAAGAGTTTACTACAGGTCAGCTTTGTTAGTTTGGCTCATCAAAAAAAAAAAAAACATAAACTTGGGAGTATGTCACACTGCTAAAAGTTTTATTTAGTTCATGCAGAAGTCAAACAACACAGACAGAAAATCACACACACATCAGCATCTGTCCACTCAAGTGTTCAGTGATCACAAAGAAACAAAGTTCCTCTGAGGGAGCTGGACTGTCCCGTGTGCTGAGGTCCAGTTACACATGGGCAATAAAGAGGACACACTGGCATTAATGGACTAAACAAGAGGCATACAGGACATCGACAATATACCAGGTGTGTCAGAAAACCTCCAGGACTAGCGTCGCAAAAGATGCATTTCAAACCCAAACCAAGTTTTACACTTTGAAGTAATCACCCTGGAGTCTATCGCACGTTCCCAGTCTTCTATGCCACACTTGCATGTAATCCTGGAAGGATTCTTCCGGGATCCTCCACAGCTCCATTGTCACGGCCATCTGGATGTTGTCCACATCTAAGAAATAGGTCCCCTCGATGAACCCTAAAAACGCTTATTGGCTAATTTTAAGGGTCCGGCTAGGGGGGTCCATTGTACATTTTTTGTGGCACCAGTCCTGGAACATTTCTGACACACTACATATGTGTCTCTTCAGTCGACATATATGTATAATTTTGGAAGGAGAGAGGATGCGCCATTAAATCTAAAAATAAAGCTGAATCCTTCTTGAATGGATGACAGGTGATGCTTTACGTGTTTACATTCGACCCACATGAACACCAACAGAATCAATAACACACAATACATCAGCCAGCAGCAATGTATAAAACATATCTAGACTCCATAAAAAGCCACAAAAATAAATCAATTGCCCCTACATAGAGCTTTTCCCCATATATTCCTTGACTGCAATAAAACCATTTAAAATACTCATGTGAAGGGGAGCAGGGAGGACAATTACCAATAAGTTATTTTTACACTCCCAAACTCTATAATTACTTACATCCGAGTGCTCCTCCCTCAGCTGATTTACATAAAGTACAAGTTCAAATGCCACGCCGCTGTCAAAGTGCACGCTTGCTCTCAGCTCCTGGAACAAGTTTACTCCCGTCAAGAAAGTAAAAGGTCTCATTTGTAGCGCCTGAGCTCATTTCTGGGGAACAAATAGTGGCGCTGGAAAGGTCAGAATCTTTTCTAAAGATGTCAGCCTACAGGAAGCGCACACCAATAATGTGCAAACAGCATGAAAGGGATGAGAATGATATAACCATGGGTTGAAGGCGTTCTTTCTGTATCCAAGGGAAATAACACATTTGGTCCTTTGAACTAAAGAAGACGAAAAACAGAATACAACTGCCCATAAATTATTTTCTCAGCATTAAGGTGATCACGCAAACAAGACCTAAGCCAAAGAAACCTCAACACATACGTAGTCAATAAGGGCAGTTTGAAAACTACAACACAAAAAAGGCAGATTGGACCCCAAATAAAACACATTACTGTGTACAACTATGCCAAACTAAACTCACTTGTTTTAAGCGCATTACATCATGAGGTTCCCTTTGCTTGTGCAGCGCATCCCTAATCATACAGCAGCCAGGAAATGCGAGCTCATCAGCCCTCCCTTTCCCCCCTACAATTCTACTGTATATTACATTTCTCTCAAACATACTTCGCTTGAAATATACACGAAAAGGAACATTAGTCATTTACACATTTACACTTGAAATCATGCCTACTTGCAGCGGGACTGAACGGAAAAATAATATTGCCGTATGGATGCTCAGGACAGCAAAACCAAACCGGAGGTTTTAGTAACAAAACATAACTGACTAATCGTGTGTAATGATGCATGCTGGGAGGTTTTTTGGGGGGGGCAACCCATTTAAGTCTACATGCAAGCATGAAGACGCACACACCCCGCTGTCATTTCATGCCATTCATCCCTTTTTTTAACATATGAAAATAGAACGTTTAGTTAAGTTTTTCCCGTGTAGACGTACAGATTCCCTTTCAATGAAGTTACATCACTGCAGTGGATCTAAATAGTGTTACTTGACGTGTTTTGGTCTACATGGCAAACAAAGCGTCCTCCGGTCTGTCCGGCTTCTTGCGGCTTGGGGTTCCCTGCGCTGCGCCGGGCTCAGCACTTGGAGGAGATGGCAGGCTGGGGACCATTTCTGCGGCTTTGGCTCGTTCCTCCAGGAACTTGTCAAACTCTGCGATCATACAAGCAAGCAAAAGAAAAATAAGACAGTCGTTCTCAAACTTTTAGTACCACCTCAAAAAATATTACTCTCCAAGTACCACCATTAAAATACAGCAGTGTAGTAAGCCTTCAAAATGTTATTGATTTAAAAAAAAAAAAAAAAAAAAACACTGAGGTTTAATTCTTAAAAAGCATATTTAGTATTATCGTAAGCCATTTTAACATGCCCAGTTTGAACATTAACAATGCATTTAAATTCTGTATAGGAAAATGAAAAACTGCACTTAAATATGTTTTCACTTAAAATGTATTGCACATAAAATTAGCAAAAAAAATCTGATCGAAATAAAAGTCTAAAAACGGTTATTAAATATTAAATATGAAGGATTGGCCTAAAAAAATAAATACAACTGAACTGCACCTAGGCAGCGATTCTTTCACGCACCACTAGGGGCAACCCAATTACAGTAACATCTATTGTATTTTCTGTTATCCCTTCTAAGGCGTTTCACATATTTTGTTAGACAAAATTGGGGTTGGTTAAACATTACGGTGTTTAAATGTATTTTAATTTGTGGCGTTTTATGTGTCAGTTTTACAGTTAACGTCCACTAGGAGTTAAAACAACAGCTTGAAGCAAGCACACTTGGGATCTTTGATTGAGAACTATGCGAGAGTGAGAACAGGCAATAAGGAATACTTTAAAAAGTATGTTTTATTTAAAATGTTCAAATGAGTTTAAAGTGTGCGTGTTAAAAAAGTTTTTATATGGTCTCTCTCTCGCTATATATAAAAAACTGGTTTTCACCTGTTGCAGGCGGGTATTCTCTGCAATAAACTGAAGTTCACTGTACTGTACTTACCTTCACTTGTCACACCCTCCTCACCTTCATCTCCTTTCTGTAAATGGAAGACAGGGTTTTACATGTGATAACACTGGAAACACACTCCCGTTCATAATGGAAGCACCCCCAGAGGCAACATGCAAGCATTCTTTATGAATTAACATCTCACCAGTTAGGTCTTATTATGAAATCATACTGACAAAGACCCTCTTACCAGCCGATTAGCAATCAACCAAAAGTAGTGTTAGTTAAAAACGACAACAATGTGCATTAAGAGAATTAAATAACCACAAACACACAGTTGGCAATATTCAAGGCATGACAGGATTGCAGATTTGTGTAAAATGAGCATGAGCAGAAACTGTGTAAAAGCAGATGCATATGGTTTGGAATTATGTTTGTAATAATAGAGTATTAGTATATGGTCCACATTCAAGGGAAATAAAATTGAAATTACAAGAAACGGCATAATGTTAGGAGGATGAAGTAATATTACAAAATAGCAGTAATGTAAAAAAAAAAAATCATATGCGAATAAAGCAATATTAATATAAGAATATATTGTCCCAAGAATGAAGTACACTTTTTTAATGTGCAATATTACAAGAATCAATATTTAATGTTATAATTGTTGTATTTGTTTGAGAAAACAATCCTATCGAGTATAAAATTGTGCAAAAAGTTACAAAAATAAAGTCATCTTTTTCATTGGAAAAAGGTCTGGAGAGGAAGCCCCAATAAGACAAAAACATAATGTCATGAGAATAAAGCAATACTTTTTAAGAAATATGTAAAAAGGTATGAGAATGTATTAGCAATATGATGCAAAAATATACATTTTTTTAAGTTAATTTTTTTAGTAAAACTATGGAGAATAAAATTGTGGTAGAAGTTAAATGTTTTAAAGAAAAAAGTTATTGTGGGAATAAAGACCCAATAATAGAAAAATTGTCAAATGTTTAAGTCATCAGAATAAAGACTCAATAATAGAGGAAAATTAAATTTCAGAAGACTAAATTCATTGTTTTTCAAGAATATGTAAGTCAAAACAATACAATTGAACAAAATGACTGACATGATTAAAATAGTTTTTGTTCAAGATTTATATTACAAAAAAATGGGGCATAATTTGAATGAGTCAATATCAAAATCATTCCATTCCTGAGAGCTGATAGTTGCAGTCACAGTTTACTTGATGCTCATTTGTACAATATGCTGCCATGTTAATGACCACTGGTTCCCAAAAAAGTGTTAGCAAAGTAATCTAGGATGTTAAAATGAAACGATCAGAGGAAAAAATGAAGTGCGAGTGGATTATATTACTAAAAATAAGAGGACAAAGGATAAAACAGAATGGAAAAAAGGAAAGAGTATACAGAAATAACACAAAATGAAAACAAAAATCATGATAGGCTCACCACATCAGTACTTAGCCACTCCTCTATGTCATCCATGACAGAGGACTGGCCTCCGACACACTAGAGGGCGAGATCATAATGACCGTGGGTGGCCATTGGGGCAGCAAAGCCACAAAAGAAAACAAAATCAAGCCCCAAAACACAAAAGTGAATATGATTTCTTTGGTATGCACTTAATGTAACTTAAAAAAAAAAAAAAAAAATAGGGATGAAAAAAGGTGGGGTAGTGGCTTATCACAAAACCATAGTGACTACAATTCAAGCAAGCGTTTTTTAATACCTTGGCATATTTAAGAATTCAAAAACAGGTTAACAGCAGCAATTATAACTGTCATTTCAATTTGTGTTTAGTGACTACACAACTGGAGAACGTCCTAAGACCTAGTTTAAGGCCATCTTGTTCATAGGGCTGGGTGATTTTGGCCTGAAAATAAAATTCGATTTCTCTCTCTCTCTCACACTCACACACACACACGCACACGGACGCACACAAAAATCAGATTTTTGATTTTCCCTTTGCTTATAGGAAAGGCAAATGAAAATGGCATTATTCAAAACAAGTTTTGCGTTTTGTCCCCCCCCCCCCTTCTGAGATCAGCTTTATTTCTCCTGATAAGCTTTGAAACAGCTTCTCCACCCCCAAGCATTTACTAAATAATAGAAATGTATATATTTTTATTTAGAGATAATGTGAAAACAAGGAAAAAACAGTCTGAAAATATGAACATTTAACAACATAAAATGAGCCGTCTTGTCAAAGAGAGGTGAGGCAAGGTGACTGCGGCAAAATATTTGACCCATGGAAGCACATAAAAAAATAAATTAAAAATAGCACCACGTTTGGCAATGCTCAGCATGATTGACTTCATGATTGCCGTCTGCCAGGCTCTTATTACAGAAAAAGTGAGAAAATGATTCTGCTCATGTCGGTTTTTTAGCGGGAATTGAAGTTGCGTGTCACTTTTTTGAAAAATAATTGCTAAAGGGGTCAGAACAGTTGCCAACTTTGCAACACTTCCTGTCCTTTTGTAAACTAGCTCCCCTCTGTAGGTAGGTAGGTGGGTGGTTAAATAAATAAAGAATAAATAAATAATTAATCACCCAGCCCTACTTGTTTAGTGATGCCACCATTTAAAATAACAAGCAATTATTTACATGATTTTTGATGATTCTGTTAAAAATTGGCATCTGCCAGTGTTTGCTACAGGTTGCAGACTCACACACAACCCTGACAGTGTTTTTCACTGAGACTCACCGCTGCTGCATGCGGCTGTTGGACATCCAGAGTGGGAGGAAGAGCAGCAGCTGCAGCAGCTGCAGCAGCATGGCTGTCCTCTGCTTGAGTCCTGAGAAAGGAAGGAGATATGATGCAATAAAGGTGTGTTTTTGTGTCATTTAAAGCAGCTGTCCCGACCTTTGTTTGTTCCATAGTTTCCTGAATACAGCTTTCTTTTTCATGGAAGTTATAGGCGCTTCTTCTTCTTGGCCTTTTCCCGAAGAGGCTCTCGAAAGACATTTTTACTATCATGTGGGTTTACTTTATTATTACCATATCACATGACTGAAACAAGTAGTTTAATGTGAACATAATCACAGGTGGATGCACCTGATTTTCAAAATAAACCTTCTTTCAGACTCTCAAAATAACGTTTAGAGTCTTTCTGTGCATCCTGGTATCAAATGACCCATGGACAGCTGGTTGGAGACCCTTATTTAAAGACACGTGCCATGTAAAGTTTGAGAGAATAGTTCCTTGGCTAATTCATTGTTTGTTGTGATTGCCTTACATCGTTTTAGGTTCAGGGAGGGATCCAGTCCTAGTTTGGGCAAACACGTCAAATTCGTCCTGGGAAGGTGGAGGCTTGCAGCTGGATAAAGAGCTTAGGGTGCTGCTCACACTGTCGGCGCCAACATCTGTACGAAACATAAACACACCGTACAGCTTACTACTACACACAATCAACTTGCACAGCCCACATTTAAAGATAATTCATACATACCCTGTGCAAGTTGTTTTTCAAAAGAGTCAACTCATTCCAAATAATATATATTAGACTAGATATTTCACATTTTAAATAATTAATAAATAATACAGTGAAACCCTGCCTATTGGCAGTTCGCTGTACGCAAATTTATACCTATTTGAGTTTTTTTTTTTCCTGTGGAACATACCCTCAGCTATTTGCTGAAAAACTATGCAGGGGTTTTCTGCTCTTTTGTTTAAGATGCCACAATATGACACCAAAAGCCCGGGCTAAATAAAAACGTAGTAATTGATAATCCAAGCCTTGTATGTCTGGGAGGAGCTAAATTTAACCTGGGTTGTTAGTTGCAGTATTCACAACATGTCCATGTAAACGCACAATCATGTCCATGTAAACGCACAATCAAAAAAACTCTAAGGTTAGTATTACTGAATTTATTTCATAAAACTCTGACTGTGGCTTGTGTTTTTAACAGTCACTTTTTAGACATTTCCCATATATTCTCAAGCAATTTGGTGATTTACCAAATGTATGAGTTGCATATAATCAGTAAGGTTTCTTTTTCTGCTAAGAACAAGAGCCCAGTCGATCTTCCGTGAGTCATTGCTGCCACATTTAACTCAATTAGCCTATAAAGCTGACTGTATCAAAGATGTGGAGGCAAGTAACTGCACTACACTGACCTTGCACTGACGCTATGAATCCACAATAAATGAAGCACAATATAGTGAGGGATTACTGTACATGCTATTATAATTTTTTTTAAACTATAAGTATATGCAATTATAAACATTTTTATGGGGGGTATCAATTACTCATGGGGTGTCAATTACTCATGTTTCCTTGCAACTAGCCGGGATAGGAACCGAGCCCTGTCGAGGGGGTTTAGTGTAGTAGACGTACCTAGTCCAGCCAGGCGAGAGGCCAAGGTGGCTGGAGAGGATGGTCTCCCAGTGGTGGCAGTGATGCTCGGAGGTAAGCTGGTTGGAGCTGCGTTGGGCATGTTGCTGACCACCGCTGGTGAGGCGGGACCCAGATCTATGAGGTTGTCCGCTGTCGCTTCACTTAAGACCTGGTGGGAAAAGCAGAAACATAATTGTGAGCAAATGCATCAACTCTAAAACTGATTGGACTTCTTAATGTGTAGTATGTTTGCACCGTGGGATCAATGCTGTCACAACTAATAAACAGGTGATGATGTTATGCAACACAAGAAAAACAATCTAGCTGATAAGCTTCAAGAGAGCATGAAAATGTCTTTAAAAAAACATTTCTTAAGGGGTTGTACACTTTTACTTCAAACTGATTTTGGTAAGAGGGACTTTACATACATGTACCACAAGGGCTTTTTTCCCCCTCTCATAAAAGTGTATAAATATCCCCTTAAGAAGGAGGAAGGAAAAGAGAAAAAAAAAAAAAAAAAAAAAAAAAAAAAAAAAGGGAGAAGAACAGGGTAGAGGATTCTTAAGGTCTGTATGAGGATGGGGGCACATTCTTACTTGACATCATGACTGTCAGACAAACAGATTTATTTTTCTTAATTTGTTTTGCCATCTAACACTATCTTTGTTCCGAGTCATTGACTGGTTGAGGCTGCATAGACAAGACAAGACATGCCGTACAGGGTGGAAGCCCCACATATTCAACCAGGTTTCGAAAGTCCACGTGGTGTCAGACTACTATAGGGTACTGATCTTACAGGGTATTGATCTTTTAGGGAGGCCGAGATTGGTTTCGTACTTGCCTGTCTCAGCTAGCCACAGAAACAGAGGAACAGAAAAGAACAGAAAAAAAGAGACAGTTACATGCCTGAAAGGTGACAGTGACACTGCAACGTATACAGTGCCTAAATTCAAAGGAAACCCAACAAAGAAGCGGCTAAATGTCTTTTTGAGAATGTCCGTAGATAAAAACAAAATCTATACTGAACACAAATAATGCAGAAATTAACCCTGTGCACTGAAATTGGTGTTGTGTCCTTAGACTGGGCTCCACACCAACTTTTGCACTAGTAGCACTGATGCGACCAAATTTTTCCAGTTGGTCGCACCAGCACATGATTTGCTTTGGATCATTTTTGGAGGAGCTACACCATGACGGCATACCATAGTTTCACATGAAGAAAAGATTGACAGTGACTTGAGATATTTGCAAATATTTTACTGTGAACAAGAAGTTTGTCAAGCAGTGGCAGACAAAACAGGTCAATTAAATGAAAAAAAAACCAAGGCTTTACTTTTATTTGATCATTTGTTTGACTCAGAGGGGCCAGTTTATATAATGAGGGTTCCTAACCTTCTTCCCCCGAGAAAACCACTTAATTTTGAGCAATACCACGACCAAATGATTGCTATACATTTAAAAACGATTGCATAAGTACAGATAGATAGATAGATTTGTTAGCTTCATAACAAAGTTATTAAAACCTTTGCACGACTCTGTGTTTTAACGAGTAAAATGAAAATGACAGACAAATTAAGCAGGCAAACCTTGCAGTTAGTGTAGCCTCCCAACACACACACACACCCTCCTAATATTAGAATTCATAACAATAAGATGTCTTTCTCTCTCTCTATCTCTAGCTCGCTCTCTTTCTCTGGGAGCGTTCAGGAGAATGCAGAGGGTAAAAAAGGAGACTTTCAACCATTAAAACATGCACTCGCACAAGTGCAACAAGGACATTTTTAATCGCACAAGCTAAAAAAAAGGTCACATATGCGACCAATTTGGTCTCAGTCTCGAGCATGTTAGGTGTTACCTTTTTGTTTATTGTTAACTATAAAGGTGCATATCAATGAATTAGAATACAGTGGAAAATCTTATTTTAGTAGTTCAATTAAAAAAGTGAAACTCATACAGATTCAAAACACTGTATAAGATTTAATGTTTTTATATTATATTGATGATTATAGCTTAAAGCTAACAAAAACTCCAACTTCACCATCTCAAGAAATTAGAATATAACATAAGAAAAAAATCACTTGGGAATTGGCCTTCTAAATAGTATTTTCCTGTGTGTTTAATGAATCTAGATAATACAAGTTTGTTGAGTTTCCAGTTAATTAGGCATGAAAATCAGTGAACGGCAGAACACAGATCAGACATTGTGAAGACGGTTAACAACATTCAGGCGCACCAGATGGAAACTGCTGTGATGTCGAAGAATGGAGACGTCATGCAGCCGTGGGTGTAACAGTAGCTCTGAATAACAGACAGACAATGGACATGTTTCCCCCCCCACCTGAAGTACTGACTCACCCCATTGTTGACACTTTGAGCTGTAGACCTTCCAGATCTGAACCTCTCGTATCTGAAGCACAGAAAGGACATTGGCGCATGGACGCTGACGATGATGGGTCAGTTCCGTGTGCAGCTGCTGACATTGAATAAGTGTTCTCACCTTTCGTAGCGCAAGAAGATGTTATTGAGGTCATCGTTTACGTGCAGCAGCTCCTCAGTAACTGCCTCGTTGGAGACACAGGATATGAGCTCCACTATCCTCTGCTGCATGGCTCTGCATGTCCTGTTCAGCTCCTGAAATACACACAGTTAAGAGTACATGCTAATAAGGCACATACCCAGAAGCATGTTGAAACACACACAGTACACATAAACTCAGATAGGAGGTGCTCCTTGCCTGTAGCAACTCATAGTCAGAAGTGTCCTCCTGTGCCGGGACCATTTCAGTCAACATCTCAGACATGACTTTAGTGTTCCCTCGCACAACATCCAACTCGCTGCGCAGTCTGCAAATCTGACAGGGAAATGAAAGCAACTGGATTAAGAAATAGTACACGACTGAAACCTCGTTGATCTGCGAATTGTCATTCAATCGTGAATTAATCTACTCGCAAATGTTTCTATTTCTACTATTTGCTGAAAATTGCACCAATTTGCACCTATTCGCGTGTTGTTTAGGACTTTCTGGAACACCCTAACATTAGGGTTGGCCATCGAGAATCGAGAACCAATTGGAACCGGGATTAACATTCCGGTTCCCCCAAAATCAGTTCCCCCTGTTTCAATGCCTACAGTCCACCAACCCCGAAGAAGAAGTGGCAAAAACCAATGAAGAAGTGGCGAAAACCAACGAAGTAGAACGCGCACGAAGACATGCTTGTACCCAAAGGCAGTGGCGAACAAAAGTGTGTCTTAATTAACTATGTTAAAATAAATGACCAGTAACTTCAGTGCAACACTTAAGATTATATTGTGCAAAGGAGGCTTTCACAATGTGTAGAAGTCTGACGCGCTCCCTCCCGCTACGAGCCTCAGCCTACACCGTGCAGAACTTCAGTCAATTGGGTGAGTGAAACAATAAAATACGTCTATACCAACATTGAGCCAGCTAACAAGTTGAACGGTGGGTTGCACTCTTGCACTGATGGTTTTTAGCGTTTTAGTCTTCAAACCAACGTAAGAGCTGATGACAGACACACAAAAAATATATAAATTACCCTACTGGAAAGAAAGTAGAAACAGTCGCATTACAATCTTAACATTGAGCTAAAACTTCACCAAAAGGTCAAACTAGCAACTTTACATCACAATGAATTGGGACAAAAAGGAATCGACATTTTACAGAGCATTTAGCTCCATTCATTACTCTTTTTCGTTTTACTTTCATTTTTACCGGTGTCGTGTGAAGTTATTTTTCATACCAAAATGCTGAGTTTCGGTGCGAACTCTTCAAAATAAAAGGCTACACACTTAAAACAGGAAGTCAAATTATAACTTGCACATATAAACCATTTGACATAAAAAAACAGTCGCAAATAACTATTGTTACAATGCTATATTTAACTTTTAGCTGATAATTAATGCATTTTAAGTCAATTGGGTTAGTTCCACACACATTGCCTTTTATTTCATAGGTTTGATATTGATACTGGTTACAAAGAACCGCGAGTCAAATGTTCATTTTAGTTTATGCTGCGGACGGCTAAGAAAATTGATGTTCACAATTTGGACACCCTTTATTGAAACCATGCAAACATTTTTGACCCAGCCTCCTAAAAGAATCGGAATTGAGAATCGTTTGGAACTGGCATCGAAATGAGGAATCTGGACCAGAATCGCTCAAATTCAATCTTTTACGGAAGAGTAGCTAGTGTTGGCCCCCAGCTGATAACTGGCCGGCTTGACAGCGTGTGGGGTTGATTTCGGAGAAAGCAGGGTGGTAAATGTCTCACGATGATACAGAGAAATGTCTGGATCACTACTGGCAGCATCAACCGGTAAAGGCTCACTGCTCAACATAACATACAGTGAGTGCCGAACAAAAGCTAAAGAGTTGTTTGCGATACACATATATTTAAGAAAACATATTTAAGAGTATCTATGTACTACTGAATCAAAAACAATCAGATGACTAATAGGAAAGTAGTAATTGGAATTTTTATGGCTTGCAAAGCAGTGACATACATGCCAACAACCTCGTACTTCTGATGCATTATTTTTTAGATCAAATAATTGTTAGCCATTTTTTAAGAGCAAAATTGTAAGATGATCTTGAAATGATATTAAAGTGTCTTGACATCATTGCTGGGGGTATATTTGGGTTTAAAGCTTTAATATAGGTTATTTTAAACGTGTTTCACAATGTTTTGCTATTTGTGAAGGGGGCTTAGTCTTAATCACAATAAATAGTTCGGGTTTACTGTACATAACTGTAAGAATCAATATAAAAATAAATAGACAAATATTTCCATCTAAACACCAAATGCCACTTCTTAGTCACATTGCATCCACTGAAACTACATGTATGTGTAATTTCTCTACAAGTCAAAGGTTTGGACACAATTTCTCATTCAATAGCACTGGGGAAGTGTGTTCAAAATGCTGAATGGTGCTGAGTGTTTGTCATACTGTACCTGTTCAGGTGTTGGGTTGATGGCCCCAGTGGGTTGAATGTTTGCAACTTGAGGTGTGGTGAAGGCCGTTGGAACAGCATGTGGCGCAGGTTGGGATGGGGTGGTGTACTTATGTAAAGTTGAGTCTCCCTCCGGTGCAGATGCGGTCTTATAGGACAAATCACATGAGAAGACTGTCTCGCTGCACTTGCCAACAATTATCGGGTGGTGTGTGATGCTGCCGCCCCCCTCCCTCCTACCCTCTGAGGTGTATGTATAGGCGAGAGGGTCTCCAAGTCTGACAGGGGGAACTCGATGCCTTTTCTCTTTAGCTCCTCATAGATTTGGACAACGCCTGTGAGATCTGGACTGCTCCTGAAAGCATCGGCCCATGCCTCCAGTCACAGAAAAAAAGTGGGTTAAAGTAAGTTTCCATGACTGATTGACGTTAGCAGGATCAAATCAAAACTATTTGGTTGATTTCCATTAAACCTTAGAAAAGGGTATGAGGCATAGGCCAAGAAAAATTAAACATCACATCCTGCTGTAATATCACAGTAAATTAGAAATGCATGATTGTAAAGAAGGCGGCACGGTGGCCGACTGGTTAGAGCGTCAGCCTCACAGTTCTGAGGTGCGGGGTTCAATCCCCGTCCCCGCCTGTGTGGAGTTTGCATGTTCTCCCCGTGCCTGCGTGGGTTTTCTCCGGGCACTCCGGTTTCCTCCCACATCCCAAAAACATGCATTAATTGGAGACTCTAAATTGCCCGTAGGCATGACTGTGAGTGCGAATGGTTGTTTGTTTCTATGTGTCCTGCGATTGGCTGGCAACCAGTTCAGGGTGTACCCCGCCCCCTGCCCGATGACAGCTGGGATAGGCTCCAGCACGCCCGCGACCCTAGTGAGGAGAAGCGGCTCAGAAAATGGATGGATGGATGATTGTAAAGAACAACAAGTTATCCTGTCTGGCAGCTCCGATTGTATGTACCATAACATGTACCATTTTCAATAGCTCTTGTCCTATCTCAGTTGACTTTGGGCAAGAGGTGCGGTACACCCAACCAGTTGCAGGTCGTATAGGTAATCAATCCCACATTAACATGCAAACAACACCCCGTCAAACTTGGGACCTCTCAATTGTAAGGCAGACTTGCTAACCAGTACTACACCACTGTGCTGCCCCAAGAACATTAAAAACAAAAACACAATCAGTTTCCTATTACTATAATAATGCTTGTTCAAATTTAACTGTGTGGCACGGGACACCCTGAACTGGCCGCCAGTCAATCACAGGGCACATATAGACAAATAACCATTATGACTCAAATTCAAATCTATGGCCAAGTTAACAGTCTCTAATTAACCTAAATTAACATGCATGTTTTGGGGATGTGGGACGAAACCACATTACCTGTAAAAGATGCAAACTCTACACAGTTGGAAAAAGAGAGATTGGAGCCCAAATCTGCTGCTTGTGCATCACATGCTCACCACTACTCCATTGTTCTGCCGACTAGGACTATTCAATTTATGAACACAATTTAAGAGCTACTGCTAACCTTACAAGGTTAATATAATCTTATAGGGTCCAGACAGAGTGGGAAAAGGGGGCTAATACAGAATAACAAAGTATGGGGTGTAAAAATAACACCAGAGAATGGTTCTCCAATTACTTGTGTGTGCACTGGCTACACGCAGTAATGGAAACAGGAATATTGCAACAGCATTAGCACTTGGTATGCGTAAGAACATCTGTTAACATGCCAACAATAGTTGCACAACCCTAGTGCCCCAAACTTGTTAGGCTAATGGCTTGACAAACACTGCTATGCTCCTCTCCTGGCGCCATGCTATGGTCAACTCGTGGAAATAAGAGCATTGCAAGGTTACCTGAGCTGAGCCTGGTAACATGAGCTGCACTGGGTGAAGCCCGAGAGATACTCGCCTTTATCTGACTGCACGTTGCGCACTTCTGCACAGCCTCATAAACTTGTCATAAAAAAACCTCTTTGAATATCTCAATTAGCCTCACATTCACTGGCTTGATCATAAATAACCACATTCTCTATTGCAGGACATGAAAAAGGTAACAAAGCTGTATGTCCATCACACGTGTGGAACAGACAAAGACTACAAAGATTCCCCTTTGTTGTGAGCTTACCTGAATGAGGGCCAGTACTTTGTCTTGAACGATGTTTGGAGGGTTGTTTTTAGGAGAGATTATTTTAACAAGAACGCCATCGACAAAGTCCCTGCTAGTGACTAGAGCATGAAACCTGTGGCCACAGTTCTTTACACAAGTCTCCAGCACCTGATGGAAGCAGAGAGGTGAAAATTTTTTGAAACTGTTGTCTATTAAATGTACAGCATATGCTTTATCGTCCTCTCGCTGTTGTGACTGTAAAATGGGGAAAAAAACTACACCTTTTGCACCACACTTTCATTGACAGTCACATGTAAATACAGTGACTCTGATACGGGCGAATGGTACGACTGATATGATGAACAACCATAGAGCTGGGAATGGAACTTATTGTGACAGAGTGGTAGTGTACACACGCTGTCGTGGTTGTTACACAAAGTGAACATCAATAATATCAAACCAACATGTGATGTGTGTTTAGTCTTAATGTGAAGAGAATCATCTTCCGGGATCAAGGTAAACAGGTTTTTTTAGTTTTATTTTACAGCGATCAATTTATTTTTAAACAGTACTTGTATGACAAGAATATATATTTTAAAAAAGCACAATAATGCCTTCAGCAAGACTCCCTCTGCTTCCTTAAACGCCGTCTATGGGAAAGGTAAGAACATGTGAGGAGCCTTATTTTAGTTTCATATAGTTGTGATTTTTTTTTTTAATGCAAAGTCTTGAAGCAGATTAACTGTTTTGCTTATTTCATACTGGGAAAAAGTGTTTTGAAACATGAACAAATGGGACGCCAAGCAGAGATCTAGGAATGGATTGTGCTCAACCTTTAGGACTCCACTTTAATTGTGTCCGCCTCAGCTTGTACTCACCGTTAAAGCCAGCATCACTTCCCTGTAGTTCCTATTGCCATTCAGCCTCTTTTTCACTGCCCTAATCGCATCCTTTGGCCTGCACACAAAAGTACACCTGACAAATTAACAATGCCAGCATTGAACAATAAACCAAACATATTTTTAAATGGGGAAGGAACTTAAAAATTGAGAGATCCATAAGTTAATCATTTTCACATAGCTGGAGTTTACACGTATGCATCAGAAATAATTAACTCATGCGTTGTTTGACTACTAGCTCTACATTCGGTATTGATCTCATAAAGAGAGACGAAGAAATGCAGATTTGAGCAGACTATTTATAAAGTGAAATGCAGATCCGTGCGATTTGCTTGACCCATCTAAGACAAATTACAACCCACTAATCAAACAAGCTTTTGACTTCACGCAACAGCTTAACCATATAGCGAGATAAGCAGCGCGGCCTGGTTTAAATCATATTTGCAAAGGAAGAGATGGGCTTCAAGTGATAAAAACAGCGATAATCTTGACAAGAGTATATGAGAGGTGATCAATGTCTTGATTTTCTCTGTGCTCACCCGTCTTCTGTTTCATTGATAATGTCACATATTTCCATGTTAAGCGTCCAGTCTTCACTTGGTAGGGATCCGTCAGTTGCTCTTTCTGGAAAATAAGTACGGATATGAGAGAGAGAAAGAGGGAAGAGGGGGAGGAAAAGAACCGCGAGGGCGCCTGTCAAAAACGAACAGAGTTAATAAGAGGTGATGACTAATGGCTAGCTAACTACTGGCTAGCTACGGTCATTCAATATGCCAATGAATGAGCGAATAACTTTGCAAATGATGTCTACGTCAGACTCAGCAATAAAAACGACCAACTCAAGTGTTTTGTCACAAGTAACACTAACAACGACAACATATGTTAAGTACTTGTTAGCTAGGCGGCTAACGGGGATAGTTTTAAAGAGCCCTGGCGATAGCCTAGTGCTAGCTCGCACGTTAACAATATCGTCGCGGATTCGATACGTTTTCAAAACATAATCTCATATTGTCATTTCTGTGACGACTTCTTACATACCAATGCAATGCCCCACTGGGGTACTGTACGGATTTCCCATAAGGAACTCCATCTTGGCCGTCAACAAACAAGTCAATTCGGAGAAACGCGATGTTGCTCCATCAGGAAACATGCAGCATGCCCCACCCCCAGAGCCATGCCATTGGTCGAGAAACTCTGACCTTTTGTGCGATTGGTCAGCCGTGACTTCACTCATCGAGGCTAGACGATTGTAAATAATCCAAAATCCAAATCCACAGTAAAACTCAAATTGTTTTATGATTATGATAGTGTCGCTTGTTCTCATTTTTAAAATTTGTTTATTTATTTTTTGAGCAATAACGCCTTTTGATTTATTGTGTGTACTTACTTTATAATGTTGACTCTCGTGGAAATAGTCTATTTAATCTATTTAATAGACAAACATGTCCAAAATTGTCAGCATGTAAATTAATTAAATGAGTTTTGCGATATCAAATGACTAATGTGATTTGACTGCATGGATGTATGGATATATCTTTCTGGTAGTAGCTCCTACAAATATATTGGTCAGAAACATCAGTGTCAATTTTATAGTATTTAATCAATACCTCAAAAGATGAAAAAAAACATGAATGTAGCAGTATTTCAACTGAATGTTTGTGCCATTACAACATAGAGCACAGCGTACATCGTCCACACATTTAACATGTTTAAATGTAGCAGACAGTTGACTGCCGACAAGTTCAGGGTGGACCCCCGCCTTTCACCCGAAGTCAGCTGGGATGGACTCCAGCTCACATACAACGCTAATGAGGATAAAGCAGTCTAGCAAATGGATGGAGTCAATGTAGCAGACTATGAAAACTGACATGCTGTTGAGATTTAACCAAACAAATACAACAAACATTAAGTCTCCATTCACTTCATGCACAGTGTCCAGACATGTCACCGATGACTGAAAACCAACTGGAAGCTCAGTGGGTGGTGTCACATAAACACAGCAAAAAAGACTGGTGATGTGTTTGAAAGGGCAGATGACTACAATGGATAGAGACTGAGCAGCTGTCACTACTAAATAGAATAAACGGGATATATTCTATTTCTGAGTCATACACTGTGGAGTGGTGTCTGTTTGACGGGAAGTTTGTATTCCGCTCTTTCATCATGCAAGCTTCTTCCTCTCAGTCCTGCAAAAGTTTACGTTTGACAGTCGAACTCTCAGACGAGAGGTGTACAAACAGAGCACCGGCAGCAGTGCGAGCCCGCAGTTCGTACATGTCATAGTCGTGAGCCCACTCCACATTTCCCCAACACTGAATCTGTGAGGGAAGAGGAAAAAGGTTGATTAGTTTAGTCCGCAAAAAGAACACAGCAATAGCCCTGTTGTAATACTTTGCAGTGCAAATTATAGGCCCCACAGATCAGGCAACACTTTCCACCAGGGAATATATGCAAATCCTAATGTTTAATAAAACCATATGCAGAATATCTTTGTAAGACAAGAACTGACCTTAATGAGATATCCAATTGTAAAAAAAAACAAAAACAAAATAAAAAAAAAAACAAGTGCTTTGCAGTATCGATGTCAAATGTCATAAAACGATAACTTCAAATGTAAATCATTTTGATAGTTTCCCCAAAAATGTATTAAAAGTTGAAAAAAATGTATGAAAATAAATTTTATATGCTTTCTTTAAAGTCAACTAAGCGTAACAAAGAATGGAACTGTGTGAACAAGGCAACGTCAGATAAAGTGTGTCATGCATTGATAAGGTAAGAAGGCACTGATAGCCAAGTTCTAGTGCATTGTGACCAATTACATAAGCAGATGATTCAACACAAGAACAGTATGGAAACTGCCTTTAGATAGGTAATAATGATCAGTTTTGGTATTAATGTAACACAGTGATTCCCAAACAGGGTATGGCACCCTACTGTGCCGCGGGAAATGATTCAACTTCACCAAATTATTCTGAAAATTACTATTTATGAATTACAAATATATCTTTGTTATGGTAATGCATCATGAGATTATCATTTTTCTTATGTAAAATGGGTGCCTAGGCTCAATAAAGGTTGAGAAACACTGAACAATATGTTTATTATTTGGAGTATACAGTATTGCAGTGTTGAAGAAGTGGACTGCATCATACTGTGAGAGCTGTTGCTAATATACAGTATTGATCATTTCAAACCTCTGCAAACTACAATAATACATATTTTTTTAATTAAATACCTCTCTGGGAGTGTCAGTTAAACAGGGGCATTATGATTATGCTTTATTATGTGTCGGAGTCCAAAGTTTTGACACAGCTTTTTTTTTTTTTGTCCTGCTATAATGCACCAGAAAAAAAAGTAAAAAGCAAGGCTCCCCAAGCCCCCGCCTGCATGTGTGATCTGTTCCTCAGTGTAGTGCAGAATAAAAGATGTGTAAAGTTGAATTTCTCCTTGAGGGAATTTAATTGGTACAATATATATATATTTTTTTAAACTTCTTGTGCAGGATTATCTACAGTCGAAGAAACACTAAAACTGTAGTAACTCCAACACGGACACACACAAGGCGAAAACAACCATTGTTTAAGACTGCATGAGGAAAATGGCATTCAACTGGAGGGTGGATTTAAAGTGTAAGGTAAAAAAATTTAAATAAAAAAAAAATACATCCAGCCTGTTTGTCCTACCTGGTATTCCTCCTCCAGCCTGGAGAGCAGCACAGCCTGCTCCACACTAAGATGTCTGTCAATCATCCCAAGTGATAACACAACAGACTTCAGCTGGGTGATCACATATTCAAGTCCTGCACGGAATAAAACTAATTATTATAGCGCTCTACTCCTGTAACCTAACATCCATCCATCCATTTTCTGAGCCGCTTATCCTCACAAGGGTCGCAGGAGTGCTGGAGCCTATCCCAGCTATCTTCGGGCAGGAGGCGGGGTACACCCTGAACCGGTCGCCAGCCAATCGCAGGGCACACATAACCAAACAACCATTCGCACTCACATTCACACCTATGGGCAATTTAGAGTCTTCAATCAACCTACTATGCATGTTTTTGGGATGTGGGAGGAAACTGGAGTGCCCGGAGAAAACCCACCCAGGCACGGGGAGAACATGCAAACTCTACATAGGCGGGGCCGGGATTTGAAACGCTCAAACCAGTTGTCCACCGTGCCACGTAACATAACATAATCATTAAAAAGTAATTTTAGTCAAACTACTAAACCTCACGTTAGTAATTTGACAATAGGATTTCTTCTTACCAAATAAACAAATTCAAGCATTCACTTGTTTGCAAATGCATTACCTGTCAAAGACCAGAAGTTGTACGATTTAAGATGCTGGGAGAACGTGTCTTTGGTTGCCTGAGGGATGTCAGGGCCCATAATACTGGATGAGGAACCAATAGTGACGTTGTATCTGAAATTGACATGTAACTCACTAAACATCTGGAACGTCATTTACTGCATTCATGTCTAGGTCCACTCACAAGCCACTTAATAGGTACAACTGCCCAATTTAATGGGATCCACCATCAGAAACATTCAATTATGGTCACCTTAAAGAGCTAAATGTGAGGAACGAAATAGTGTACAACACTGCAAATTACATATGCAATGGCAAACCTTTTACAACTATCCCACTCTGGTAGGGTCAATCAAGATGGAGTATTATAATCTTTGTAAAATAGCCATGTATTGCAATGGACCTCTTCAGAGTTTGCCTCTGTACTTAATGTTGTTGTGCCCGGTGAGTGCATGCGCTTTAACCATGATTACCTATTCTCAATCCAGTGTAGTACAGGGTCCCACTCATTTTTCTGTAGATCAACCAAACCATAAGGCTCCTCCACTCTGTAACTACAACAAACATTAACTTTACGCTTCAATTGCTCCTTCGGTGTGTCTTTCAATAATTACTTTTTTATCATCACTACCAGTACTGATATAATTACAGTACTTTCAATCTACATTACAAATGTATAAAAGTTGAATTAGTGTGTCTAAGTCACATACCAAACAGTGTCTGTCTCCAGAAACTTTAAAGCACCGCTGATCATTTGGTCCTTGTTCCGTTGTGTAGGATTGTCCAGAGCAGTGTTGCAAAGTGTAGTCTCCAAAAAGAATAACAGTACAGTCAGTTTGGATCAATTTTTTCGATTTTGAGAGGATAAAACTACGAACGTTGTGGCTTGTGACTGTACAGATTTTTGCGAAATATAACACACCCATATGAATGACACTTGCCTTAAATGTCAGGTGACAAGGCTTACCAGGTGCATTGTGTAAAACTTGAGTGTATCCCTTTGAGCATCCCACTCAGTTGCCACGGCGATGGCAAGGGCTTCATTTGGCACTGTAAACAGATTCCCTCCAGGAGTTTTCAGCTTCCTTCGATCTAGGTTTATCTCAAATAAACCTCCTAAAACAGACAATTAAACAACATATTATCTTTTGCAGTAACAAATGAGGACAACCGCTATAAAAAAAATAATGGATGGAAGTAACAACATCACACACAGAAAATGGGAACATTAGTAATTCCCGTTATGAATACAATTAAAATCAAACCATATTTAACAAAATTGATTAATATTATTGTGACAAGGCAAATGAATCTGATAATACTGTATGTTTTGAGAACATAGGTGATGTGCACATACCTTCACCTTGGGATATACTGACGTCCTGATAAAATCTTTTTCTCTCTGGAAGCAGATAAGAATATGTTTTGTTGAGTATTCCCAATGGAGATGAAGAAAATGATCAGCTATTGCCTTACCCGTTGCGGCTGATGATGAGTATTTCAAGGAATATTTGAAGTGCTGAGGATTTGGGTGTATTTTATACGGCGAGAGGACATTTCCGAATAGCATGTGGAGTCTTGCAAGGCTTCTAAACATTGCACTAATGAAGTGAAATTGCTATGTTTACGGAAAGCTAAGTTAGCTAAAGAGCATTAACACGCTCGGTTGTTCTTAGATAACGAGATGGCACATTTTTACGTGTTTATTTAGGAGCATTTACATCGCATGTTCACGGCAGTAGTTAAATGATTACCGGGGTAATAATTTTACCTACTGACAGGATTTTTCATCTCAGTTGGAGCTCCAGCGTTCAAAAGGACGCGTGTGACCTTCTTCGTCTGTCAGGCAGCAGCGTAGTGAAAACGTTCACGAGTAGGGAAATGTAGTTTTCTACATAGCTGTTTGCACGCTTTCACAACATGAAAAAACTACAATCTAAAAACGTGACGCTTACCGCCAACTGAACCAATACGAATATAGGATCTAAGCACGTCGAATGGGTTTAGCCAATGATAGGTGCGGATGCTTTGCCTTCGTCGTTGTGTCGAAGTCCACTTACTTTCCTGGGAGCTCGGTCCCTGGCAAACTACTGTATTCCGGTTTCAAGGGGATTTTGTAGGCTGGAGGACAGCTTCAGCTCCCCCCCAACGCTTCTTTGTGGACGCCGGCATCACACCGACGGCTATTGACCAGTGTCGGTGCCCAGCCAGCGAAGCGGGAGCCATGCCTGTCCCCGCTGGATACATTAGCGACTCCCAGTGCGCGGCCCTCGCATCCTCGGCCTCGCTTGTCCCTCCGCCCCCGATCAACACCCGGCAACCCGGTGTTGTCACCTCGCTGTTGTATAGCGGCTCCAAATTCAGGGGCCACCAAAAGAGCAAAGGGAATTCGTACGACGTGGAAGTTGTTTTACAGGTGGGCATTTGAAACGAACATTGTCACGTCAAAGGTGAACTGCGAGGGGCATGGGTGAGCTGTCAAACGGGGCTGTGATGATTGACAGTTGGAGAATCAATGAGCATGAGCCTAACATCGCCAAGCTAGCAATCGATTAGCACCGCCTCATGCCACACTAGCAACCATTATTACAATTAGTACTCCAATAATGACGTATTTCATTCACGAATACAACTGTTTATTAAGCGTCTGCAGATACCATTCGGATGACTTCCTCTTGTACACAATTGCATGTTTTGTTATATTCGAAATTGCGTCATATTAACTGGCTAATTCTGCTTTGAAACTAATTCACGATGCTCATGTTTGTTTGCTTTCCCTCTCAAGCACGTCACCATGGCGGACTCTTACCTCTGTGGTTACCTGAAAATAAAAGGACTAACGGAGGTGAGCGGGGCTATTATCACTATCAGATAGAGCTATCTTAATTCATGAATAATTTGTTATTGGAGATTTTGCTCACTAGGTATTGACACGTCCTTACGTAAATTACATTCATCAACAGTCTGCTACATTTCGCAGCCACTTCCCCCCCCCCCAAAAATACCACTTTTCCCACATTGATACATTTTCCACACACACAAAAACCCCATTCAGAGATGGAACATCAACAAAAAAAGTGCCCCATCCTTCCCATTCAGAATTCTTATTCAGAACCTCGTGGGAACTACTTTCCACATTCCATCAATTCCCCACATTACCCAAATTCCACACATTTCACCATGGAATTCCCCAGTTGAAAGATATTTTACCTCCTTCCAGACTTCTCCACTAAACAGCTGTTGTATTGGCTTGTGCAGGTTTACCAAACGTTATCGCCGCCTACTGTCTACTGCTGCGTCATCCTCCTGCTAGTTTTTAATTTTAGAATAAAAATGGGCCACCTCTAAAATCAAAAGAGCACACTACGCTGTCCGTGAAGAAGATGGCTCACATGTAGGTTAGTTTCAAAATGAAAAACTAATTGTCTGTTGTGGCAGGAATATCCAACTCTAACAACGTTCTTCGCTGGAGAGATTATTAGCAGAAAACGGCCATTTCTCACCCGGAAGTGGGATGCAGATGAGGATGTGGATCGTAAACATTGGGTAATTGTATGAAGAGAGAAGCTGTTGGAGGTTTTACATTAAGCAGGTTTATTCTGAAATGATCCTTTTGTTCGTGTTTGTCACCAGGGCAAGTTCCAGGCCTTCTACCAGTATGCAAAGACGTTCAACTCGGATGATTTTGACTATGAGGATCTTAAAAATTCCGACTATATTTTCATGAGGTGGAAGGTAAGGCATCATTTTTTGGCATAAACTTGACGTCGTACTGTTAGTAATGTCAGGCGTTATTGTGTATCACTAGGAGCAGTTTCTGGTCCCGGACCACACAATCAAAGACATCAGTGGCGCTTCCTTTGCTGGATTTTACTACATTTGCTTCCAGAAATCCACAGCAACGATCGAGGGCTACTACTACCACAGGAGTTCTGAATGGTAACCACAACCATTATTCCTTTTTTAGTCGTTGTCTTAGCAGCCCACTTGTTACTGGATCACATCCCAGAACAGCTGAAGGTTGTCAGCATGACAAAGACACTTTTATTTCAGTTGACTTGCTTTAAAATGTTTCACATGATCTGTCAACATGACGTTTAATGAGTAAGTGCAGGTGTATTTAATTTACTGTTAATATTCAAGCTCTCCGATTACATGGAAACTGATGCCAGCTCGCTTTTCTTTATATTAATGCGAAGTCATTCTTGCTTCCTTCTGCGTGAAATCAAATATCAACAATTTCCCTTTCACATTGGAAAGCACCACCCATGTGAGCTTGCACAGGTGGAATATTAAATGTTTTTCCTCCAAAGTGGGGAATCATTAACAGCCCCCCATGTTTGCGGCTGTCATACAGTAGCAAGAAATAATCCTTTTCATATTGGCATGTTTGTTCTGCGTGGCTTTAGCTAGAATTCACCAAGCCAATCGGCATGCTAGTTCACATTGAAATAACACACGGTGCACCTAAGTAGTACACAGCAGTATTAATAGTATGTGGTTTACTGGTATCATGCAAAATGTGTCCATGCACCATGAGCAAGCTTTTTAATGTCATAGCCTCATATTCCTGCATCGCACCATATTTTTAAGATTGCTTTTTCAGTTTTTCACATTCAGTTTCTGTTGTATTGCCAACCACTCAATAGACTGAAGTCTCAAGCGCCATCATTTTAAGTATTGCAGCCCAACAAAGGCGTTTATGTACAGTTTGACAGTGGGGAGTAGAAACTTACTGGGACTTATTCCCATGTTGCGTTTTTAAACCTGTAATATTAAACGCCCGTTTTAGTTTATAGCAAGGGTTGGCAAACCTTTGTGCCTAAGGGCCACATTTGATTTTTAGAATGGACAGATGGGTTAGGTTATTCGTAATTTACTGATATATTTGAATGCATGAATGTTAAATGTACATGTAAAATTTTGTTTTAAGAATATTTTGGATTTTATTACAATAAATAAATCAATTAATGAGAGAATTAAATTTAAAAAAACGAATAAATACATTTTAATTAACCAATTTTAGAACAACAGCTAAATCAATGCAAATATGATAGCATTCTTAATCACGTAAATGTTTGGTGCGCCAGATTATAGAAGCGAGCGGGCCATATGTGGCCTACTTTGCCCACCCCCTGGTTTATAGCATAATTCTGTCTTTTCATGAGATAATATTTTGAATATGTACAGGGCTCAACTTAAAAGATTAAGATTTTTCTCCATTTCCTAGTGAACAAAAACACTTTTAGGAACGTGTGTAGTCATCAATGCAACATTGCTACATAAATACATTTTATTTTATTTTTTAAAATAATGGTGTGATGGTGGTCAGCACGTCTGCCTCACAGTTAGGAGATCCAGCTTCAAAACTGTGCGTGGCGTTTGTATGTTCCCCGTGCTTGCGTGGGTTTTCTCCAAATACGACGGTTTCTTCCCACATCCTACAAACATGCATTTTAGGTTAATTGAAGACTAAACTGCCAATAGGTTTGTATGTTCTAGTGAATAGTTGTCTGTTTATACAGTATGTGCCCTGCTATTGACTGGCAAGCAGTCCGGGAGGTACCCTGCCTCTTACCAACGTTATCAAAGCGAATCCACAAATGCCGACCTGTGATTATGCAGGAGCTCAATGTACTCATTTATTTTGGGTATTACGTATATGCTATATTTCCTCATATGTGACTGTTTATTGTAATTTGAATTATGTTGTATCACCTCACTCAGGTACCAGTCTCTAAACCTCACCCACGTCCCCGAGCACAGTGCCGCCATCTATGAGTTCCGGTGACCCCGGCTGGCATCGTGGATCTTGTGTTTGATGGACTTGAGGCGAAGCAGAGGTCTGCAGATGCTAATAAGACTAGGAAAAGACAGTGTGGGATTTTTTTTTTTAGAAGACATGTCAAAAGAACGTGCTTGTCAGTTGGAAGGACAGAGTATGGACCAGTGGATGCGAGAGGACATTTGAATGTATGTGTATTGGATGAGGTTTAAAAAAAAAAAAAAAAAAAAAAAAGGAAATGCAGTTGTGCTCCCTGGCTGGAGCGTGTAAAGTCAGAACCAGCATCAGAGCCCAGGTGTGGTTTTCACCCGTCTTATGTTTAAATGTCTGGCTTTTGTTTTGTAATACTTGGCACACTTCAAGACACTTTATAAGATAAGTTGGAACCTTCGCTTTCTAGAAGCCAAGTGCAGATCGACATTTGACTAGGGTCGGACAAGGATTCCCAAGGGCGGTCTGCTTGGATCAACAAGAAGCAAGAAATAACCGGGGCTCTTCAGGTTTTAGAAAGGGAGCTTTAATCAGCCCATAAGCTTGACATGACAGTATATACAGTATTTGGTTAAAGCTGGTTCTTTGTTTGCCTGCCAAGAGGATATTTTTGTGATTCTATCCGAAAAGATGGACACTTTGCGGCACTTTTATGGCCCCCACGTGGGTGACAACGCAAAACAAACAACCCCTTCTTCCCCTCGTGTTCGCAGATATGCTTTTTCGTCACAAGTGATTGCCGTGGATGTTGTTCTATTGTTACATTTGCACAAAGATGAATTACAATACTAATGCTCACATGCCCCCAGTACACAAGCTCAAAGCTATATGGAGAAAAAGCTTTTAAAAACATTTTAAAGCGTTTGACTGTTTGGAATGTTGAGAGACAAATCAATCACATTTAAGTATTATAACAGAGTATTTTTTAGCCAGCTTGCTCTGCACTCTGCATTAAACAAAGAGCTTTTTATGTCCCTTTTAATTTATAGACTCCCTCCAATCCTTCCAATGACGTCTCTTTGACTATGCAACCTGTTCAATATAGCACTCTCCAAACAGCAAGCCTCCATTTTCAGATATTTTATTCTATCCATAGAGTATATGAAAGAAAAAAAAACTCTTATCTTCATTTAAAGGAAATATTTTTGTTAAAATTCCCTCTGAAGTCCCAAATCATGTTCCCTCGTCATGTGACTGTGCCATGTTTTTAAAGTTTATCAGAGTTGTACTATAACAGATCAAGATGTGCGTTTGCTTGAGATTGAGCCGGAGTTGGAGTGAACTGTGGATTTGAAAAAGAGAAATCGTATCAAAACAAACCTGCGGTCTGTGGTTTTGCACCCTTTTAAAACATTTGCTTCCCTCTAGTGGCTGAAAATGGTTCATGCTAATTTTATGCCTTTAAAGTTGCATCAGAGAAGTGCTGTCAATGAAGGCCATCACCTGGAGCTAAAATAGGTTGTTTGTAAGGTCACAGTGCACTTATATTTTTTTATTCACAGACATGTAGACAATATAGAATACATATCTACCTCATTTTTCAAAATTAAAACGTGTCTGCTAATAAAAACAAAAAATACCAGTGCACAGTGACTTTGTGAGCACCCTACAGCAAAAGAGCCTTCTGTTAATAAAAATTCCTACATCAATGAGTATGGATCAGTTAGTAAATGACTACTTGACCTAGTCATGTAAGCCGAACTGATGAAGTGACTAGCATCTCATTTAGGTAAACACCCATGTGAAAAGAGACACATTACTCAGATTCAAATTATTGATTGAAATTAACAAAGAAGAGTTTTGTTACACAACGGAAGGATAATAAATGCATTGCCTTTCAGGATGAAATGTGGTTGGGGGAAAAAAAACAGCAAAAGTTTAAATATTGTAACTAAGAATTACATTCATCCATTCCATGCATTCATTTTCTCTACCACATTTTCTACACTGGAAAAAAAGAGTCATTTGAATTTACTTACTGTAATTTGAACATGTACATCGTTTGCACATGATTACAATGTGTTAAAATGGCATAACCCCTGTTCTACCAAAAAAAAAAAAAAAGTCATTTTAACACATTGTAATCATGTGAAACCGATGTACATGTTCAAATTAAGTAAAAAAAAAATGTCCCCAGTGTATGCGGCTTCAGGGTCGCATGGAGCTGGAAAAAAGAAACGAAAGGGAAGAGACACCCTCAACTGGTCCCCAGTCAATCACATATAGAGACAGACGACCATTAACACGCAAACGGGCTTGGAATACATGTTGGATGATGCGTGAGAACGCTTTTAG